>NT_176442.1:551334-567304 GCF_000188095.3 Bombus impatiens | reverse complement strand
TGTGGCTCGCGAGCTTATCCTGGCCTGTCGTTGCCTCGATAACACTACGAAAAATTACCTTGCCATGCGTGTATATCGATGGTTCGAGGATGTACAGGGAACTGAATGAATTTTGATTCCATTTCGTTGGTATTGCACTTTTATCATATGGATTTATTGAGTTTCTATGATATAGAAGGAATGTTGCATCGCAGTATCCCAAATATTTTCCATGTTCTTTTATCCTTCATGCGATGTAATAATCCTTAATGCGATGCGTCTAAAATGTAATAAAAAAATAATATTCACAACCAATTTAATTCTGTTCTACACAATGTTTGTCCCATTTGCATGGAATTAAACTGTGGAGTACTATAAAAGTTCCTGCAGTTAGTGCATCCATTTAAAACATTCATCACGGACTAAGTAATCTATAAATAATAAAAAATCATTCTCAATCTATTCAAATGTAATCTATTCGATCAAATCTATTCTCAAGCACAGCGTTAAACTATCCTCAGTGATATCCTAAAAATCATTCAAAATCTGATCGTCACCATCTTACCATTGTCAGAGATTAAAACGTTCTAAAGACCACACCATTGGGAAACATACACAACTCTGTAAACATCAATCACAATCAATCAACAAATCCCTGTCGTAACAAGGATTGGAAAGTACACGATCGAGGCGGAAAAGCAAACTAATTGGCAAAAAGGCGAGGTCGTAACAACGCCTTGTCTGGTGAGTACTGAACCGAGAGGGAGGGGAGTCGTGCTCGTTAAGAATGAAAGAATCCATTCGGGTCCCCGCACCAGGCTACTGCCTGGCCCGGTCAAATATTTATTTTGTCTGCAAATAAAGAAGTTTCTTTTGAAAGCTGCACCTCATCGCGCGCCATCGACTCTGCGAATGTTTCCCCCACTTTTTCTTACAAACCATCCTCCTCCGCCACCTACCACCTTTTCCCTAACTCTCTGGCCGCGCGGAAAAGCAAGCTAACTTTCGGTAAGTTGAATCAGTCCAGGAACAGGTTGCACACGTAACTCGACATTGTCCCGGGCCTCGTTTCGAATTCTTGTCCGTTGGGTGTCGAGTTGAGAAAATAGGTTTTTTCCACCGAGGGAATTGTCGACCCGTTGCGTTGTAATTTAAGGGATGGTAGTAGTCTCTCGGATGCGTTAGTTTGTTTTAATGGCAGCGATTTCGATTAAATTTGAGTTCTGTTTTCCGAGACTCTTGCAGTTTGATAAGTTCGAAGAATATTGTAAATTTAGTTCTGTTCAATTTGCTCGAGATTTTAAGGACATAGAATTGTGCTACATGTAATACACAGCGGTTAATAGCGTTATTTACGAAGAAGATACTTTTGTATAAAACGGTTGGAATGTTTGTCGATTATAATCAGTTCAATTGTTGTGATCATGACTAGTTAACTGTACGTGTAACGTTTAAGAGTTTTGGAATATTTCTCCAGTAGAGAGTTTATTATCATACTTCATGCATAAATATGGAATTTGTTAATTGTTGTGGAGTTAACATTTTAAAGCAACCGATTCCGTGACCTTCATTGCGAAGTTAAAACCTGGCATAAAGTTTATGAAGCTGTACTGTATATGGAAACTAATCTTCGATACTTTTAATCTTATTTGGTTAATCGTTAAAATTTACATACGCTCAAGCTTCTATGTTGTTATAAACATTGTTTCTACTCTGTTCTCAAAACTCGAATCTTCCCACCGAAGAATCGCACGTGATGTTACTCGTTGACACACATTACCGTCGTACAGCTCTGCACACTGCTTCATGATTCCTTCGCCACTCCATAAATCCTCCAACCGAGCTTGACAAAAACATCCCTATCCCCATACCACGACACCATTCTAACAATAAAGTTCAATTCCCATTTAACCCGATGAACATAGCCAGACGCCAAAGTTAAGTCTGTCAAACCTCCATAGAACATTGGACAGGCAAACACACGACGAAACTTGGATAGACAGACAGACAGAAACGGCACAAAAAACCAAGCGAATCACCAGAATCGGGACAAGCATTGAAGGAAGAAAAGCTATCCGTGCTGAGCGGTGCTCCTCGTCCTGGGTTACATCTGGTCGCATTGTGATTTCAATGGGGCGGCTCGAATAACCGTGAAGACCGTGGCTAACGATAACAATACGATGATGAATGCTCACTAACTAACGACCATGCAGTTACGCCGAAAAGCCTCTCCGTATTGCCGCTTTGTACTCGGTTGGTGCGCCCGCGAATACACGCGTGTGTCGTTTAGCGCTCGCGTCGCCACTTGTCCCGTTCGAGGGGCACTCGACTAGGAGGGGTGTGTCACCGTAACGACCAAAAAGGATACTGATATATCGCTCGAGCGACAGCTTTACGAATGATCCGAGTGTCGCCTTGTTATCTTCCGAGATACAGTCGTGCCGGTCCGATAGACTCTCCTTCGCCCCTTGTACGAGGCGCGAGTCGGATCGCGTGACAGTAAATACGCCCTTTTCGATGAGCAACAGGACTTCGAACGGAGGGTTCCTTCGAGTTCCCAGAAAGATGAATGTTATTATTATATTTGAAGTTAAAGATAGCGGAGGATGAAAAATGTTGTTTTTAGATATCTGTAGCGTCGTTCACTTCAAAGTTAGATACGCGGAGTATAGATTCGATGAAAGGATATAGATGATATGTTACCCTATGGTGATACGTTTGTGAAAATATTTTACACAGCGTGATGTAAATTTATCGCAAAATGTACTTAGTAGAAGTTCTAAATATTTCAAGCAACGGTCAAAGAATTCCGAACTACATGGTACGAAGACTTGAACGTTCTAAAGTTACTAGATTAACATTGGAACTGTTTATCTTTGTCCTAACGCTATTTCCAACCTGTCAATTATTAACATATCCCCATAGCCCTTTCCGAAACGACTAAAGTTACTAGATCAATGTTAACGCTATCTATTTTCCTTCTAGCTTGATTTTTAATTTCCCAGTTATTAACATTCCGTAGAAGTAAAATTGTCTTAAACGATGTACTTGGAAACCATTCTCGGTTCAACGCAACACAGTTTCGTTGTTCATAAACTGGCCGGTTTTGAGAAAGCGAGTCGAGAGAGGAACGGCAACTGTCCGACGATGCAGAACGGTCACGTAATTCTCGCGGAATTATTCCGCTCAGCTTGGTGACTCGCGGGACGCTCGAAATATTATATTTCCACTCGAACTTCCCGAACTCTTCTCCAGCGGTGTTTGCGAGCGTGCGGCGCTGGTAAATTATCGTCGACGACGCAAAACGGAGGGAGGAGTCGCGCGGAAACGCGTCGACAAAACGTCGCGCCGCCATTTCCACGGTCCAAAGTTCTCCGCCGAAGCGGCACGGACAAACGTCTTCATCAGCGATCTTAACGAGACATCTCGTGGACTTAATTAGCTTTCTCTCGCCGGTTTCTCAACCGTTTTTTCGAACCTACACAGACATAACCTGATGTTTCGTCTGTATCGTTTCGTCTCTCCACCCGGAGACACCCACTATCTTCATTTTAACAGACTGCATTCAGTAGAGAAGAAGAGCACCTGCGTGTTTCTCTGCCTCAGTAACTGACCAAAAACCTCGTTCTTTTCAAATAGTCTCTGATTCATCAATTGCTATAGATATGAAATATTTAGTCATCAATCGCGACGGACAAGCGCGACATCTAGCGTTTTATCGCAACGACTAATCTCCGTGGAAACGATGACACGAGCATCGACTAATCTGCCCCACCCCTTGAGCAGCTCGTAATTCCTATTGAGACCGTTATCTAAATGTCTATTGGCATTCATGACGGATCCGGTGGGTCTTTGTACGACAAGCTCTAACCAGCGGCTCCCCGCGTCTAATAATCTCCCGAGGGATTCACGCATCGCGCGATGGATGTTGCTTCGGCCATTCGCACAATGCCACTAATACCGTTCGCGCGAGACCACGCTTTTGTCGCATGCTTTCGACATGCATCGTTACCCTCCACCGGTTTATGCGTTTGCTCTGATCGAGGATGATTGTTCGACAGGAGGAAACAACGCTAAAAGGGCGTGTAATGAATGCGCCGCTGTATAGATCAGATTAACAAGGTGGGAGGTCTTCGATCGGTCACATAGATCATACAGATTTTTTATTTTATACAGGGTGGTTGGTAACTGGCGGTAGAAGCGGAAAGGGGGTGATTCTACGCGAAAAAAGAAGTCGAAAATTTGGAATAAAAATATTTTTTTTATTTTTTTTTTAATTTTTCCATCGAGACAACGATCTACAGTGAGATCCGTTATAACGTACCGCACGCGTACCGAGCGAAAATTCAAAGTCGATTTTCTCGAAAACAAAGCCTCAAACGAACAATTTTTATTCTATATTTTCGACTTTTTTTTTCGCGTAGAATCACCCCCTTTCCGCTTGTGCCACCAGTTACCAACCACCCTGTATATGGTTCGAGCAAATACAAAACTCACAAAAATATGAAAAAAAATGCTATTTACGATTGGTTTAGCAGCTTTATCTTTGTTTGTTGCGTCTCGCTTTTGTCTTTGTCGAGATTAAAAGTAGATTGGTAACGCGATTCTCTTGGGTGCTTACCGTGGTTATGTATTCGTTTCTGTTTCACGATCCGAAGAATTGTATTAAAGGACGATTGTATAGATGTTACAATAGATAGATGATAAGAGGATAAAGTTTTGTAATTTCGCGAGGATTACAGTTGGAAATAAAAATTTGTGTTCGAATGGCGATCATTGGTAAGATTTCGCATGGATTTTGGACTGACGATCCAGATAATACAACGTAGAAAGGTTAGAGTATTTATATGTTTCCTCGTAGGATAAGTTAGGATTTACACTTTCCATGCATTGCATTACACTTCCTTCTACACATCAGGCTTGCACGCTATTTTTCAATGTTTGTTGTATCAGGTGTACGATTTATATCTTCAATGTAACAAATGTTTACTAGCTATCTGCAGATTAGAAAATATGTTATACACGAATGTACTATAAGTCTTTTTTAAAGATAGTTTGATATCGCAAAAGAGGTTAATCTACGTACGGGTTATTCTTCATATAATCGTATCAAGATCAACTTCAACCATGTTAAATGAAACATAGTAATCTGCTATACCAGATCACTGAATATTGTTTGAGGGTAAAAACGCGTTATTATTTCACTGTGGTTACTTGCAATTTCTTTTAATCGCAAACTGTTGCTACGATATATAATTTAACTAATTTCTCTGATTATAGAAGATTAAATCTCTACTAAATAAAAAATATAAAATAGTTTGTATTTACATTAAAAAATACGGATATTTCGCAAAACTGAAGAAGATAAACATATTTTAGAAAAAAAGAACAAAAACAAATTCTATGTAAATTTACAAAATTCATGCGGAAAATACGTACCACAGAAAATAACCTCGTCTCATACTTTCGAAAATGTCAGAGGTTCATTTTTATCGAATATTCAATTCGATTACACTGATCGCTAATTGAGTTTATATTTCCAGTACTGTCGGTAAGGCAGAGTAGGGGACAAGTGGATTGCCCGTGCGATACGATAATGTGTTCCCGGTTGTTATGCTATTGTATTTGCATTTTGCGTTTACAAACGGAGAACCATGACTACGTTACACGCCCCAATGCCGCGTAATATTCTCTCTAATGGTGATTGATCAAACGAACTGTGTACTATAATACAGCGTCCTGTATTTTATTTGCCATCCCGAAAAAAGGGTGGGGAGAACAGTGCTGTTTACAATGAAAGTATAGACGCGGTGATCTCTCCCTAAAGGGAGTAGAGCAACGATCGCGGTCGTAAGGAAAATTAGCGTGACTCGCAGTTATAAAGCTTTCCATCGCACCTGGCGCGCTCTTAAAATCTACGTCGGAGCGAAACGACAAGTTTTCTGGCGTGCCGGACTGCTGTTACGCAACATTGTAATTTCTGCCACGTAAAAAATCTAAAAGCCCGTACCGACCGAGTAATGCGTCCCCCTTTTGAACGTCTGGCAATTTGCTAAGCTTCCCTGTAATCTGTGTCGCGGCTATTCATAATTAATACCGCGAGAATGGAATTTCGCGACGCTTACCAAAGCGACTTACCGCGGCCATCGAAGAAAAGAAACTCATCGACGAAAGAAACAAGCGACGAAGCTTCTTAGGCTCGCACCTATTCGATTCTGTGATTTATCGCCTTGAATTTACTAGCTTTTAAACTTAATACTGGTTATCATGGATCTGTAACGTTGATACACAGGCAATGATAACTCTGACCTAGACTATTTGAATAAAACTGAGGTTAAAATATGGAAGCTGATGGGTATCAACGATTCTTGGATTATTAGTCGTTAGTAGGCTAAATGCCTTCTAATTAATATAAAAAATGGGTTGGAACATAGAGATCAGCTTAACGAGACGTTTGATATGTTGCTAGTTATATATTCAGCAGCCTTAATTCCATTTTAATGTGGTTCTAACTCGCTGGTTACGTGTATCACGTATTTCTGGTATTTTCTTTACAAATTTCATCTTGTTTCCAAAATTTCTATACGATCAATCAATTTTATTATTCTGTGAAAGATCTTAGGTCTCTGTTTGTGTATTGGACGTACCTCTTCCAATTAAGAATCGTAAATATCTATGGGGTATGTGTACAAAGGGAGGATAAAAATGACAAAATTAAAAGGAGTCGTTGAAGTTTCAAAGAAATGGCTGGAAATTCTTGTAAATACTCTTGTGGAGTGGGATCAAGGCCGGCGTACTTCACACGATTTCTTTTCAAAGGAATTCTCCGGATCAAAAATTCTCAATCTTTCGATCCAAGAAGTAGCGAAACGAAGCTTCGTCGTCCATTTGGAGCAACGTCCCCGTTAAGAGCCGGTCGCGAACCTCCCTCAAGTAACTCGCTCTTAATTAGAAGAGGCCCAGGTGCGAGATAAACCGCGTCCATCTTCACGATCTTCCGGCTTTTCTGCTTCTTCTAGCTCCGCCTCTGGCTCGATTCTCACCCTTCGATTTAACACCTACGGCGACTCGATGCCCATCCCCGTACCAGAGCTCCCTTATTCATCCGGAAAGGAACGACCCTTTCTGCCTTCTCCTAGTCTTCTCACCCTCGTCCCTTGGTGTTTTTCTTCTTGCCGCTTCCTCGCCGTTAGCCTCGCAACCCGCCTTGAAATAAACACTATTCGACTTCTTTGGATGAGGGTTGAAAGGGAGATACAGAGAAGGGTGAAAAGAAATGGCACAGAGAGAAAGTAGGAGGAAAGATAGGAAAGAAATGGAGGAAGTAGAGGAGTTGTAGCAAAGGTGTACATACGTAGGTGTATATAAGGGGGAAGAGTTATGGCGTACACATGGAAACGTTGCGGCGATGCGTGACAGATTGGGCGCGAGGGACTAACAAACTCTGTCGGATATATCCGTCCACGACCAGCCCACCAATTTGTCGATATCGTTCTTGTATCGTTCGCGTCTACCGATCGATTTGTATTGTTGCTCTGCTGCTTCCACTTACGCGATACCTTCCGGGATATCTGTCCTGATGATCGTTTTATCGGCTTATGCTTTATTCGAATCATCTCAGATCTCGGTCGTAAAACCAAATGTTGAATTCGATAAATTGGTCTGTTTTATCGAAAATCGCGATCAGAATCCTTTTCTCCTTGAAGCATTCACAATTTATCTAATGCTATAGGTTGATATGAATACGCTTTTGCTCAAAGTCAGACGTTTAGGGTATTATACTCGATTACACTGAACACAGCAATTGTATAAAGAAAGTGACATTCCACGCAGCTTATAAATCTGCGTACGCACCGCATAAATATTCAGAAACTCTCATTCTTACTTCTCAAAGGAAACATAGCCGTACTCGCCTCGACCATACGTAACTTCGACCCGCGCTCAATATAACGAAAAAAGAATTACTAACTCCCCATTTCCTGTCTGCCAGCACACCTGACTTTCCAACGCCGTGCCTAAAGAAACTCGCAAAACGCACGTGTCCCGAAATACATACACGGTCCGCGAGCCAAGTTCCCCCGTAAACGTAAGCCCGGCTCTCTTCATTCGTCCATTCGCCTGCACCGCAACGATACGAAGCAAAAGGAACAACGGCGAACGCCTAGCCAGCGGAAGTCGATAAATACCCAAGGCCCTTACTCCTCATTTTCTGGTAGTTTCCTCGTGCGGGCATTCGAGCCTTGGTTAATTTCGTCTGGCTAGGTGTCTGCCAGTCCGAAGACGTAACTATGCAGCAATATCGTGTGCGTGGCCCATACGAAAACGGAATCTCCGATGGCAGCCGGTATGTACACCGCACGGAGACGGTACGGACGAGAGGGAACGATGAAACGACAATTACGTTGAAATAGTGCTTCCGCCAGGAGACGCGCCAATGGTACTCTCTGCCTCACGAGCCATTCGCGTTCACTGGCCATCGTTCCCCGGTATGCGACCCTTACCGGTGACGTATCGTCGATCTTTATAAATTCAGAAACACGTCTTCGTGTCGCTAATAAGAGCTATATACGTTAGTCAATGGTTCGAATTGATTTATGTTCGATGAATGGAACTAGTAGTACGGCATAGGGTGGTAAGGCTTTACTTTAAATGAATGTTGAAGCTTGTTAGGCTATCTATAGCAAGATCTATCGCTCTAGCTTCGTATAATGGAACGTCTTTAGTGGTATAAGAAACAGAGGAAACGCGGTTCACTGTATAAATTAGCAATATACATAGGCAATGTAACATTGCGTAACAAAGGCACGATAACCAAACGTATAACTGGATTATGTAAATGCGGCGACTATTTATTATTTCCTCGTTTGTCGTCGGTAATACGCTGTCCGGAAGAAATGGCATCGATCGGTAGCAAGCTTATTTCGATATCCGGGATAAGTTCCGGAAAAAAACTGTAAAGTACATGCCCCCGATGAAATATTGCCCGTGGATAGATTTGCAACGGATCGAACCGGGTTTCCTGCTATCATAAATCTTGCCCACCTGCACAGTTTAAGGGTAATAAATAGAAACGATTCGCAGGCACGCGGTAGCCAGAGGTTAAAGAATTCCCTTTATTCGTATTGTTGAAAATTGTGGATCTTTGAAGCCGAAATAATGTTATAGGAACACTAAATTTATACTGAGGATTAATATTAAAATAATGAAATATTTATTTCATGAACGATTCCTTATATATTCATCGATACACACTTGCACGCGTCTCAGCACTTTCTTCTATACCCGACTGTTAACCGACTCTTAACCGACTGAAGAGTTTACATTTCTTTGTTTTCGAGACGCTGCGGACACACGTACTTCCACTCACTGATATTCACATACAAGTATCTCTATTACGCATTTAACCTAAGCCAGCACAGAAAATTATGCATATCTCAACACGTATCGATACGTACGTTCGAAAGAGGGCTTGTTTAATATTTGCATAAAGTAAATAGAACACAAGATGTGTGTCATGAAATTGTTAAGAAATGAATAAAACAGCTTGTCGATTTTTACTGCATCAGGAAAAAATTGTAATTATCGCAAGTTGATCTGTTGATTTTTCCCACGCTGTAAATATTAATATTTAATTTATTTGCTCTTATACACGAGCGTTTATCCATCGTAAAATATTGTCAGTATAAAAAACACGACCTAACCTAAACACGTCACTCTTTGAAGTAGAAATTTATCGCTACATAATGCAAGAACAATAAAAATCAACAGAAGCTTAAAAGCACGTAAATCGCCGTGTTGGACCATTTTTAACCAAACTAATCGACCCATTAAATACTACTCTATCAAAGCCTTTCCACTAAACCTAAAAAACCAAGCATCTGGAAGAAGCTGCTCCCTCTATCGAGACCGAAATTTAAAAAGGAATTCCGCACCTTCGTCATCGTCTCCATAAAACGAGCAAGTAATACGTTGCACGCTTCTCGCGTGGTAGAAAGAACGACCATCGATCACTATGCTAAAAAGCAACCGCGATTATTGTTCGACCAGCTCTTCCGTCTGTAGGCGTGACACATTGAAAGAAGGTATCGCGGACTAGTTGGTCGACGTCGTCCACCAGTCGAGTAACGGCCGGTCTTTTAATCTCTAACCTCTAAATTATCATCCAGCTTTTCCTTTTTCTCCTGTTGCGCGCGCACGCGAACGCGCCGGCTTGAATGAACGGCGCGCGACACAGAAGAAACCCACTCTCCACTTATAAATAGATAAATACGCGACTAACGTGTGTATATAGGGCGTCAAACGAGGAACGGAGGTTATGTATATCCCGTGGTCGGAAGTGGACGGGCGAAAGCTGGCGCGATCAAGTGATTTTCGAGTTCATTGGGCGGTGGAAAGGGGCAACCGTGATCACTTCGACACTTATCGGCCGTGATAAAATTAATTTATACGTACGTTGACTAATTACGGTCTAAACGTTAATTTTCAGACACGCCAATATACAATACCTGTAGAAATTTTGTTTAGAATATTTTTATAATATACAGGGTGGTTGGTAACTGGTGGTACAAGCGGAAAGGGGGTGATTCTACGCGAAGAAAGAAGTTACAAATTTTTTTTTTAATTTTCCCATCGAGACAACGATCTACAGTGAGATCCGTTATAACGTACCGCACGCGTACCGAGCGAAAATTCAAAGTCGATTTTCTCGAAAACAAAGCCTCGAACGAAAAATTTTTATTTTATATTTTCGACTTCTTTTTTCGCGTAGAATCGCCCCCTTTCCGCTTGTACCACCAGTTACCAATCACCCGGTATAATATAGGAAATAATATTTTGCTAAATTTTTAGAAATATCACGAAGCTTCCGAACAATTCAATATTATACTATAACGTAGAAGGATGTGTACAATAAAATAGATAAAATGTGACAGATAACAGATGTGTGGAACGATTCTAACAAGTAGGTCAGGTTACAGCTCTGTTTCAAAAGAGGTTCGAAAAAATATCGCAGAGGAACTTCGGAGAAAAAATGCCAAAAAATGTAATTTTACGAGCACGATTATTGATATATTCTCGAATCTCTTCTTTCGTGTAAATCTTGCACGTTTCTTTTCCTTCAATTGGTAAGATTAAGAAACGAATGGCTTTGTAAGTGATATACAATATTAAGCACAAGCCAGGGAAAAAGTCTTAATTGTAAATGGCGGCTGCACAAATTACGGAGCGTGGTAAATTGGCTCGTCGCAGATCCTACAAGGGCCGCTACTAATTTTTCCATGAGTCACGAGTGAAAAGACGCTAAGAAAATTAGACGGAGAAAGGACGTGCCACTTGTTCCTAAAACCAGGCGTCCAAACGTTGGCCAGCTCGAGTACCCGGTCTGCAGACAGAGCATATATAATGCAACGTACAATCGTGACCCTTGAAATTAGATTTATCTGGCCCGCAGTTGACTCAGGACAACAGAGGTCAGCTCTTCTGGGGTCGGATCGAAGTGGAAGAGGCCACTAAGTCGGATCGAATTGAGACGATTTGAAGTGGAGACAGGCGAGATATGACAAGCGTTATGAAGAGATAATAACCGTTTATTCGCTGTTGCAAATCTTCCACAGTGTCCCATTTAAATCGAATCTGTCTTGTTACATTCCGTTAGATTTTTATTCCGTTTATATCCTGTTATTTTCTCTTTTATTTGTATTTCCTTTTATATTCCGTCAGGATATCATCTATACAAATATTCTATAATTACCGTCGTAGGTGTATTAAAAAATAAAAATGTACGTATTCTATATCTCGATGGAGGATTTTAAAACACACATGGCTCACATCAGTTTCGCGATCAATCTTCTTTCTTACACAGTACTGCCAACTCAAGAACTTTTTACACTAACTCGAAAAGCAATTGAATTACAAAGTAAATATTTACAGAGACGACTATTTGCATTTATTGGTGATATTGTATCGAAGAAGTGGTTAGATTAGTTTATCAATAACTTTCCTACGTTTGATTCAATTATTTCCTTCAAACAGTGAAATCACGAATCGAACATTGCGTCTACCTTGCACCGAGAGAGCGCACTCAACCGAGTCAATAATGTTCCCTCTATGGAAGATACTCGAGCATAATCAAACCGCGAATATCGTCACGAGCGTCGTTAACGCTCGCTTCGCACCGTTTATACTGCAATCATTAACAGGGGCTCCGCTGAATAATTAGTCGAAAAGAAGCTAATGATAGCTGCGAGCCGAGATAAAAAGCGAGCAACCCGGTCGTCGCATTGAATCAATTAATTTCGTTGGTCGGCCGGCTACGTGACGTTCATTAATTATGTTGTTCACAACGATTTCTCGCGAGCCTAATAAATTCGAACTCGTTTCGAAAGAGCGTGACACGGGACGACGTTAATCATTACGTATGGTGATTACTCGTAGCAAAAATCACTCGGAACGAAGTCGATGTTTTCACGACCGATGACGCGCAGCAGCTCGACGAGCGACGCGCTATCTCAAAATTGTGCGCTAACAGAGCGATAATTTTGCTTCGTGTTTGTTGAGAATCGTGGATCCTGATCGCCGAAATAAATGTATAGGAACACTTAGATTACATTTAGAATTGATATCAAGATAGTTTCACATTTATTTAATATGTGATGTACAAGATATTCGTCGATACGTATTTGCACGCGTCTCAGCACTCTCTTTGCCTCGCCATCTTCATTACCACGCTACCAACGGAACAGTTGCATTCTTCTGTTTTACGAGACGCTGTGCACGCACATACTTCCACACCCTCATACTCGTATATGTGTGTCACTACTACGCGGCTAATCTAGTGTAGCACACAAAATTACACATATCTCAAAAGTGTTGGCGCGTTTCGAATTTGAATTCTGAAATGACAGGTTTTAGTGATTCAGGTTAATGTGAACCAGATGCGTGATAAGATGCAAAGTCCTTAACCGTTGCCCAAAGTTGATAAAGATGAATTAAGATAAATTATACGGCGAGTAGGCGGTTGATCGACAAGAGATACTTCGTGTCAGACAATGGACTGGCAGCATGACTAAGTGGCTGCTTGAAGAGTACGGTGCTCGGGGCCCACTCGTATGAAGAGCAAATATTATTTATCTCGTAACAACTCGTTGGTCGTAATTGCGTCGATACGAATGTTTCCACGTGAACCGGACCACGCTTCTTTTCCGCCCTAATTCACAGTATTTTTTTCCGCCTCTCTTACAGGCTCTGTTTATACGTATGCGATACTAAGTAAATACATTTTGTTTTTTTTATCGATACTCTAAATCGTACCGTAAGAGAAACTGAAAAATAATAATAATATCCATCTATCAAAAACGAAACTAAATAGAAGACAAAATTCAAAGTAGCCAATAATTGAATATACGTACACGATACAACCTGCGCGTGTACATTAAATATAGAAACCTCCATCGTACGATCCACAATTACACCGGTAACACAAAAGAGAAAGACATAAAAAAGAATGGAAAATAGGGTAAGAAACGTAAGCTAAAAAAAGCAACGGAATAGAGGGCGAGAAACGGCGGACTAACAATTACTCGACACGTTGGCCATGTTTGCCGGCGGGTCCCCAGTTCCTCTGCGAGTTCTCGGGTCATTGAAGACAGCTGCGGACGGATCGCGCGCGTTAATGTCGCGTGCCGCGTAACGTAACGATCCGGCCGCATTTGTTATTCCTGGGAAATGGGACGAGCCGAGCGGACGAGTGAGCCGTGCAAACACAGCATTATCATCGTCGTTAGAGAAAACACCGGCCTTTCGAGTGTTTCTCGGCTCGTCGGCTCGGCGCCGCTCGTCCTCCGCGTCGCACTCAAAATAATGATGGCTCGCGCTTCGATGTCGCGGCTACCGTCTCGCTTTCTCTGCCTTCTCTTCGCCTTTTCTCCGCCTTTTCTCCCTGGCTCCATCTTTTCCACGAACCATTTCGAAGCCTCTGCGATTTTTCTTCGTTACGTCACTGACCGACCTTCCTTGGTACATCGAGTTTCCTGTGGCTAGAGAAGCGGCAGAAGGAAGGGGACTTTCTTCTTCTCGATTGTCTTTCCCGCAGAGAGTTTTCGAGCGATTTGGTTGCGAGCAATCGCTTTGAACGTTGCTCGAACTCGAGCCAGTTCCCTAGATATCTTGCAGCGTGGTAGCACCGAAGCGTGCTGTTATAGCGGATCGAAAAAGAATTTCTATGGGAGGTTATTTTTACTTGAAATATATCGCGGTACTTTGATAAAAGCGGTGTACAGTTAAATTTAAGTCAGCTTTCCCGTGTATTCAAAAATCGAAACGCGATGCATCTTCTTGGCAAAGATATTTTAATTTAATACGTTTTACAGATGTTTCGTAGTTTCGTATTATCGAAGTATTAAACGAAGACATTTTGGAATATTTCAACATTTCCAGTCGGAGTCTCTCTGTTAGTCAGGATTTACGAGTATAAAATTTTAGTCATACGAACGGACTTCAAAATATTTTTGGTTCGTCGTTTTTCACCATCATCGTTCGAGAACGGCGAACGTTGAAAAGAGGGTGAAGCAGGAACGTCAAAGCTGGACTCGTTTTGTTTCCCCGTTTCCGGTGGACCGTACTTGACTTCCCGGATTTCCAGGCTAATGGGACACTTGGAGGTTTTGGAAAAGGAGCACTAGCGACGATTCGTGTTCGAGGAAACCGTGAATAATGTCGTGGCCGGCCCCCTTATGGCTGCTTTCCAACGAAAACGTGATTAGCGACGATATGAGCTATGCGATGTGATAGCGAATGTACCAGTCGGAATATTTTTAAGATAAAATAGAAGGTGATTCGATATTGCTGGCAATAGCATTATAAAAGGAACAATTCTTAGAATTTCCGTAGATCGATTGGTAAATTAATTCGAAGTAAATTTCGTAATGAAGAAGATATATATGCAAATTGCTTTGATAATTTCGTAGGCGTGGATTTTAATGTAATTTTCTGCGCTTAAATATCAGAGGAAATAGTTCAAAGAAAATTTTCTATAATTCACCGTTCAGGCGAATCCTATCATCTAGTTTTAAACTAGCGATGAAAAGATGAAGAGACGATTTAGACTAATTTACAAAAAAAGTAAGTATGTAGATGTTACAATTTCCATCGCAATTTTTTCTCTGCATTGTTCGAATGCTCAAGATATATCAAACAATATAATTAATGACCCATCCCGCATATAAATTAAAGTCCCCTAATAAATTCCCTATCAGGTTATCCCTAGCCCTTTTATTAACCCCACCCTCTATACATATCCCAAAGGTCTACCACTGTAACCCCGCTTTATTACCATTCTTTTCTCAGTTCCACGCCACAGAGCACTAATAAATTCCTGTATACCCTTTCGAGCCTAACCCCATGCAGCCGAACGACAGCCGAGGCTTCTCAGGACAGAACCCAGGTGTACCGAACTTAATCAGACCTCGGCAAATCATTCCAAAATTCCCCGAACACATCGCGACGTCCCTTCACGGGTATAATCATCTCACGGAACTGAATTCAACTTTCCCCCTCCCCTTTTTCTGTTGTCGGCAAGTCCGCGCCAAAGCTGGTAATCGTCGCGACCGAGCAAAAATGAGACAGGCTCTGGCGAATCGAGCGTCGCCGAAGAAAAGGACAACGCGATATTCAGTAGTCGAAGAAAAGGAGGGAAGAAAGCATGGGGGCGGTGGCGTTGGTGGGAGGGGAGGGCTTGGAGATAACGAGAAAACGAAGGAACGCGAGTCGTGAGAAGACAGGGGGACAAAAACGTCCTCGGTGGCCAGGTATTTTTGCATTATCGTCACGCGCGCGCGGTCTTATTACCGGCACACGTGGCGTAATATTCTCCCCTTCCCCCTTTTTCGCATCACCCTACTCTCCCAGCCTTCTTTCTCTCTGGACTCGTTCTCGCGGCCTCCTCTTTCTTCTCCGTCGCGTTGTTCGCATTGTTAGAATGCGACAGGCGGCGCTC
>NT_176442.1:541677-550865 GCF_000188095.3 Bombus impatiens | reverse complement strand
GGCGCTCATCCACCACGGAACAGCAGGAGGGTGGATGATCGAATAGTGGCAAAGTTTGCAACCAGCCACCACCACGCCGATGATACATCCCTCTGTCGATCCTTCGACGAAGCCACGCGTCGTTGTGTCGTGGAATGGCAGAGACGGAGAACGAAAGAAGAAAAGGTGTGTGCGAGACGATGCGAACGAGAAAGACGGAAGATGGCTGCCACGGTACCTAACCTCAAGCGTCTTTGTTCTTTGCCATCTTTTTCTTAACTCATCGCCTCTCATCTCGACACGTAGGCGACCGACCTTTCCCCGTTCAAGCTGCTCCGTTCGTCCGTGTCTCGTAATAACGTCTCTTCTCTCCCATCGGATGACGCTTCTTCGTCCTTTTTTTTTTTTGGCGGGTGTACTGTCTGTCTCTCTCATTGTACGCGCTCGTTTGTTCGGTGCGGCGCGCGTGTCGCGAACAGCAGCCACGGACGTGACCGGTTTCGACAATACCGCCACCATTATGTATCGGCCCCCGTGATCCGATGCTGCGGAACGGTGTTTTGAAGTTTTAGGCGCCGATGTGCATAATTTTGGAGCTTGTTAGGAACCAAGCTGTCAGATGGGGCTACCGTAGGGTTCAGAGGTTTCAAGGACTGAAGGTTTAGGGTACCTACATATCGGTGGAATTTATTTATAAGCCATTCATTTATGCGCGTTTATTAGAGGTACTTCGTCGTTCAAAGTAATTCAAATTTAAACGTTAAATGACCGCGTTGAATCGTATACATATATATATATCGCGCGTTAAAAAATTATCATCTTATGTTTCAGAAGTTTGAGAAAATAATCGAATGTCTGACCAAATATTGACCTATACTACTTTGTCAACGCGAATCTTACCAGTGCCGGTCAAATGCTCGGTTTCGAAATTTAATTTAAGATTGCACGTTGTTGTTTCTTTCGTTTGTTTAACTTTATGTAAATTCTGATATTATCTGATCGATCAATTTCTCAATTTTTGTTAAGATAAGAATTTTCATAAAGTTAGATGAACAAAAGAAATAACAACGAATGTACAATTTTAAATCAAGTTTTGAAACCGGGCCTGGTATGGTTGGCGTTAAGATCGCTTGCTGAATACGTATCCCGTTTTTCATCATCACTAAATGTTCAATTACAAATGTAACGCGAATTTGTCAGTTACTTTCAAGCGTTGAATTCTTAGATTACTGTAACCTCGGAAATTCAACAAATTTTTCACCGTTTCTGCATATTGCAAAGCAACAACCTGGTATACCTAGTGCGCTTCGCTGTAGCGAACAAATAATATCCGAAATGATCTACGGCTTTCATCGCGCGTTCGATATGATTCAAAAGGTTTCACGTGTATCTCGGCGGGAGCGCAAAGCTTTCAAGTCAGTCCCCGCGAAAGAGCAACCCTTTCGCTACGGAAGGCCGCGCACATGCACTCCGACAATGGCGGTGTAGCTTTTTAAAGGATGCAAGCGCTGCGTCTAAGAAAGAACCCCGACGGTTGCGCCACGCGAAACTCGACATGCCTGAGTAATTTCGTATATTCGCGTCGGTTTTGCGTTTGATACTACTCCCCACAGCGAGGATGTTGCACGACAAACGTGTAATCCATTACATAAATTCTATCAGAGAATGTCATTTGTACAAAGAATTTCGTCTAATACGTGCACATGCATTGAATATTTTATATCGTTAAAGTTAAGTTTACCTGATCTGAAATATGCGTTGAAAATTTTAAACGAAATCGAGATTCTTTTGTTCTCCACTTGATATAAAAGTAGTGACAGAAGCGACAAATCATAAATGGAGTTTAAATATAGTTATAATTGCCATGCACTTAGACCGACAGAAAAAACTAGCCGGCTCATTTTTCTTGATTCATTAAGACTCTAGAAATAGATCTCTAGAGAGCCACAAATAACACAGGCTTCACATTTCGTGGCCTATATCCACCCCGGCCTTTGAAACATCTGCTCGAGGTTAACGATCAGCCCCCGCAAAAACCGGAATAATAAATCGGAAGCCCTCTTGTACGAATCAACCACCGGAAAGTCGATAAAAATTCTCTGCTGATGAAACATTCATAGATACTTCAGAAAGGCTATACACACATGCACGTACAACTATATGTGGTAAAACATGCGACGCATAGTCGAATCTAACCGTAGCAAAAGCTTAAAGAAAATCGCTCACAGGGACGTCTGGACGAAAAACGGTCCACTAAACCCTCTCGTTAGCGCGTCCTCCAACGCGCTCGTTCCAAACGTTTTTCTCGCATTACTCGTCTCCTCTATCGATGACTTTGAAACGCTGACAATTTTCGAGTCGACACATACAATGGCCCCGTAACGAATTGAAACGGATATTACCCGTAGTAAACGGGACACGGGCCAAAGAATGTAAGATAGGCGAGTTCGTTGCAACATTTGAACGACAAAGGCGCTACGTAGCGTGACAGCGTGCGTGAATACAAAGTTAACGATAAAAAACTCAAGCAGACCTTTTGTAACGCGTAGACTTGGGATTTTTATGCGTTTACCTGGAATTTAAAAGTATAGAACACGTAGAACGCGAATAGTATGTGAGAATACATAAAATATAGAAAATAGGGTACTTGTTATGTAATATTTAGGTGGTGAGACGAATAAAGGAGATTTGTAGAAGATCAATAAGACGAGAAAAGATGACAATTTCGTGGAAATGTGCAGCGTTCATAACAACGATATTATGGTTGAAACATTTTATAGAGAATCATGGTCACCGGTTGCGTTGCAACTCGTTTTATTAATCCCCACCTCGGCTCTAGCCAACTGCTGTTGCTGATCACACGACGCAGCCGGCAGAAGGAATGAGATTTCGCGGACGAATCGACGAGTCGATTTGGCAGGCTTGTCGGTAGATTGCAGCGTAGCAACAAAACGAGGAGCAAGCAGCGCGCCGTGCCGGCTCGTTCGTTTCAACGCCTCGAAACGGGAATTCGTGATTGTCAGCGTGCCTGTTCCGTACCTGAAATGCCAATTTTATTCGACAGCTCAAAAAAGAGGAGGAAGAGGAGAAAGATAAGCGATTTTCGATGTTCAAGACGATTCCACTGATTTCAGAGTTTGCATGGCGAGATTAAGGTTTTTCTTCTTTTACGAACGTTTGAATAGTCACAATTTGATTACAATAAAGAGAAATGTGGCGATAAAAAAGATCATAGCTCTCGACTATTTTATACTATTCGCCATAAATTTAATATTTTACGTACCACCCATGGTATAGTGAAAAAAATCTAGCAAACTACAGTGGCGAAATGCATCGTTTCTTCGACAAATTATCTCTTGGTTCTAACATGAAAAGCTTCGCTAAAAGATCACTAAAACGAAAAATAACCAGATACGCAGAAATTCCAATTTCTCCTTTAATGTCTCACATTCTATATTTTTCTCGCGAACGCCGTCTGACGGTATAAATCTGCGTTAAAACTATCGGCGAAGCGAATCTCGAAGTCCGTCGTGCGTAAATTCCTCAGCAGACACGCCACACACTGACTACACGCAAAAGCAGCGACGACCTGACACAGACGTATTCACAATAGTATCGCTTCTTGGTGAGTTCGCCTTTGAATGCAGAACGTCCATTGCATTATTCAATTCCGATCGGCCGCAATAAAGAAGCGGAATAAGAGACGGAGGCTATCAAATGGCAGACGGATGTTGCAGCATTTTTCTCCACGAGATAAAAGTTCTCGCGTGAGTTGGTCAGCTTGAACGATGCGCGCGCACACGCTCTAGTTTTCGCGCCTATTTCAAACCGTGATTTGTAAAACAAAGCAAAAGAATTCTATGAATAGCATTCAGTTATACGATTACTAAAGAACAGAAAATATCTTTAGTTAAAGAAGATCTTATCATCCTTTTCCGCATCAACCGAAATTCGCTGGAAATAGAAAAGCAGACGAAGAAATTCCCCAAAGAGAATATCAACTCAACTTCATAGTTCTTTCACATCACAGAGCTTCTCTGTTCATCGTTGAAAAGAAAATAGGCGTGCACTCGAGGGACAGGGAAATACAATATGAAATATCAATAGATGATGAAGGGAGATTACTCGTCCACGCAGTAAACCCGGCTTGACATACAAAGATCAGATTTTCGTTTGAAACACGGCCTGTGAAAGGGGGAGGGGGGATTCCTTTCACGTGCCACGCGATTTTATCTCTCTACGTGGCGCTGTGCTCGTGGATCGAGAAATCATTACTGGACTAACGCATTTCGCGAAGAGATAGTTCGAAAGACGATCTAACTCGCCTTGCCTAATTAGAAGGTTAAAATAAAACTTATCCTTTTATATTTACTATTAAATTGTTTGCCATTGTACGTTGAATGCGTAGAACACTCGTTTAACGTTTTGTGCATCGCAAAACGCTTCTCATTTTTGGTTAGCGTAAGACGATTTAATGGCTACGTGTATAAACGCAAGGGATTCGATTTCCAAGTAACTTCGTCGCTCACAGTCGGTATCCTTTTAACGCGACGCCGGATAGCAATAAACCACGTAAGCTGGTACAGGGCGTGGAAGAAGAGACAGGATTTACGCGGGATTGTATTACCGAGCGCGCAGCAGCTGCCTGGTGTCACATTTTATAACGTCGCGACTGACATTAGCCGCCGTTGCTTCTCGTGTTCAACTGTCGGAGAGACACTGAGAGACTATGGAACCCGTTTAAAGATTCATCCGCTAGCTTAATAAGAGCCACTGACCGTGAACAGCTCTCCTACGAACCAACCTTTATGCCAGTTCCTCGAACCATGGAACGATGACACGTGATTTTCGGAATGGACATTTTCGTCTTTATGCATCGTTAACACAGTGATAGTAGATTTCTTGTAAAAGCTAAAACTTCGTTGAAGTGTCACTTTCAAGACTCCTCAAATTTATTACATATTGGTTGTGTTACTTAATTTTCACTTGGCAGTTTTATTAGGAAGTTTATATGTGATTTGGCAAAAACAGATACTAATTCAAAACCCCGAACAGATTCTCATTCTTTTTATCGTTACATTCATATATCATGTCAACCAATTGTCTTTATCACTAACTTTTGCCTTTGTACTCCACACGAAATACAAACCAGAAAAAGTGACAAATGTTTGAAATACGCGAGCCAAATAATACAAGCAATCCAGCAAGTTCGCCTAACTCGTACCAACTGTAAAGAACGTCGACTTTAAGAATTCGAGCCACAAATATTCTCAACGTCGTTTCCGTGTCATGAAGTGCTCAACAGTTGCCAAACACCAAATCATAGTTTCGCCTTACCTTTAGAACGATTCCGAGAGTCATCGTTGGCCAATTATTTGCCAAGCGACAATGATCGTTCCCGTGATACGCAAGCGAATGGTCTTTCCGTCGTTGCGTTTCCTTGTTACTCGGTGAGATTAATATTCAAAGGACACTGCATCATGCGGGATTTCCGACTCTATGACGGCTGTAAACGATGCGAGGTCATCGAACGCGCGAGTTCCGGAGATTCCTTTAAAGTCATGGTAACGTCTCGATCTTTTGCTCGTGGAATCGCCTTGAATATTCAGCATCGTCGTATCTATTAAGCTTAAGTTTACCGCCTTTATTACAGAGAGAAAGTAAAGAAATCAGGCTCGTTGATTTGGAGGTTAGGCGAGATTGTGTTTACGAATTATGTCACGTGGGGCGCTACCAGCGCGATAATCGACCGATTAAGATTATAATTTCAATGTGGTCATGCTGTTGTACCACAGGTTGCTTCTAATTAATGTAACAAGAGCAACATTAATATGTAATTAGATTGGAGTCGCTGTTAGCTGATACAGCTATCGAATGTTGATTTACATGTTCTTTAATGTGCTCGGATAGTAATTATCTGCTTTCCACATGACTATTAGAGTTTCGATAGAATCTTAAGAAAACTGCTATTTGCAACTTTTTGATCGCTTTGAAGTTGGTAATGAGTTTAGGAAAATACCTACGTGTTTTAAGAATGAGTAATTAAAATCCTTTAATTCTGCAAGTTTTTTAGTAACTCTCTCACTAATGAATAGCTGGTAAAAGTTTGTGCTGCTAAGTCAGCCACTTAAATAGGGGAACGATGGATATTAAACTGAAAAGGTGAATTATTCGAATGCTATGGCATGAAACTTCCAGATTTCTTGATTGAATTCGTATAACGAGCTCCATAACGAGTATCCATTACCATTCCAGTGCTGTTGTTCAATTATCTCTGACAAGAGTATCTCGTGTTCCTTCTCAATTATGTACAATTAATTCATAGAATCAACATAATCTACTTTTTTGATTGCTGATTCTCAAGCATTATACAATTGTTTATATAAGTTACCAGATTTCTAAAAAAAATTGATCTGTTTAAGTTTCGTTTAACTATTTAATTACAAATATAAGGTAAGAGACGCTGTTCATCTCAAGCAGGGTAATATCTCGCTTTTCTTCCGTCATACGAGCGGACCTCGTTATTCTTGTTGCAGCAGTAACCATAATTCTTCCCTTTCTTATTTTTTCCTTCTTCATCTGGAAGTACGATTCAATTTCAAGCGACGACGACCCCTGCGTCGGGTTACGGATCTTCGTGTCGCTTTACCTTTCTTTCGAGAACGCGCCTGAGGTGTCAGATTTTTATTAGAATTCTTTGGACGTGTCTTCCCTTTCTGTCTGTACATGCGCGCCAACCTTACGATCGGTCGCGTTTCCACGGATCGTGTTCGCAGTGAATAAAGCCGACTTGTCGTTTCTTTGCATGCAGTTTCTTTACTAGCTTAGCGAAAAGGGATCAAAATAACGATTGTTACGAGAATTATAAGTCTATTTAATCTATCGAGTTGCATTGATAAGCAAATAAATAAATAAGTCACGTTTGTTACTTTCTAAGCCACTTTTAAATATTATTATATCAAACGATACAATTTTATTTTTCAAGCGAATTTGATCATCACATAGAAACAAGAATACTCTCCGTTTTAATCGTATAAAATAAGATAAAATATAATGTTTGCAACAGCAATAATTTGACTTCCACTGGACCAAGTTAACTTATTCTTCTATTTCTAAAAGATCGACTTTAAACACTCTGCCTTTACCAAAAACGTTTCCTTATCCTCTTGATATTCCGCGATCCTCTTGTCCCACTCTTCTTACTCTTAAAACGTGGCGCGCGCGATCGTCAAGGCAGCAGGAACGGACAAGTCTTAACGAAGTGGTCGGACCTCGAGAGAAAAGAACGTTTGATGTCTGACCACGGTTCAAAGCCTATACTCGGTGTCTCGTTATCGAGCGTGTTCCGAGTAACGACGCGTTCGTTACATCATAATTGGATCACACGCTCGGCCCTATCCTCGGGCCTGCTCCAATCTTCCACTCAGACAACACTCGACTCAATATGTGACAGCAACGCCACCCGCAATTACCCTTTTAACTTCCAATATATCAGACAGCCGGTCAATTCGCTTAATCGGTGTAGGTGTCGTAGCCGCGCGCGCTAGCACGCCACCGTTGGATGTTCAACGGTTGGTAGCGCACGTCGGGACATGCGATGGTAGAGAGGAAACAGGAATGTACCACGCGGCAGCTTGGAACGATGTACCTGAAACGTCGAACGTGCTTGGAATTAGAATATTGAAGAAATGATGGGGATAGAGGAAAGGGGGGAGGGGAAGATTGCAACAAAAGCAGAAACTTTAGCGATGCCACGAGGGACTCCAATGGCTAGGGAATTTTGTTCAAGCTCAGTTTCGTTTACTCGGGATTCTCCCTACACGAAATTGCGCCCTCTGGTGCGTGAATTTAGTTGCTAAATTATTTTGCGATGTTTCTTGTATCCCTTCAAAAACACATATCGTATCCATAGAAGCATCGTAGATAGAATGGAAAAACGATGCACAGACTGTGATCGAGGATCCACCGAATGTACCAACGACTAAGCTAATCCATCGTATCGATTAGGAAATATAACCCAATTTCAGTTAACTGATTTACTCGCGCAAATGGATTAACTCAGCTTGAAGAGGGGGCCACAGCGTTAACACGCCGAATTGCTGCTTACTCCGTTCTTCCGCCATGCTTTTCCCTCTCTGTCTCCCATTCCCTTCTTCTCCTCGGTGCAGTCGTTCATCTTGTTTTCAGCTACTCTCCCCTCGCTTCATTTGTCCGTTACGTGCAATCAGGAATCCGGTTGTCCGTAGTGAAACGACTGTACAGCTGTCTGAAGCTTCTTAACCTAAGCTGTATTTATTTGTCACCGTCGAAGAAAATTCGCCGCGCTCGTCTGCTACTCACTCTTCGCTCTCCTCTCGCTGCGTTCGCAATCTCATTAAAGCTTTATCCGCGCCACGGGAGTTGATTAGTGCTGCGCGTTACGGAATTGCGTTTCCGATGACAATTAAATGTTCAAGCTGCGAACGTGGTCCTTTGCTTTAGTCGATTCTAGCGACGCTTTCGTCTAAAACGGCAGAGAGAGAGAGAGAGAGAGAGAGAGAGAAAGCGTTGGATCTTGTGAAATATTGTAAAACCTGTTAACTCATTGTCTCGTTATATGGATATTACAAAGATTCCAATAATTATATACTCTTCCATATACACGATATGTACAGTAGTACTGTATAGGCAAGAGAAAGATTTATGATCTACGTTATTGAGACTATAACCACACTGAAACTTAGTTATACAACAAAATTCACTTGTTTCGTCAAACTTCTCCTTGTCATTATCATACGGGGATGTGCACACTGCGTACAGGAATCTTCCATTAGTATTATAATAGATTTAATTAAATCCAGAGATACGATGCCGTGTAACACGACTAAACTCGCCTGTAAAGCATCTTTATCACGAAATGATATACTTATAAGTCCGATTCGAATAATAGAGAGATCTTTAACCTGTACGATAAAAAATATTCGTTTATCGAAAAAGAATCAGACATCTCCGGAATAGAATGTCATATTCGAGTTCTTTAAGCGACATGCTTTTTGCAATAAATTACGGACGACTCGCGGTGACGAGCATAAACACAACGATCCTAGAGACGCGTAGGGTGAATTACTGGGCGAGACGACGATTCAGAGATCGAATAAGATGTCACTGGCCATCGTCCAAGTTTTAAGACCCCCATTATTTCGCCATTAAAGTTCTTTCGCCGGCCGGTT
>NT_176442.1:474336-541435 GCF_000188095.3 Bombus impatiens | reverse complement strand
GCGACGAGTCCGCCGATACTTTTAGTAAATTAATTTTCTGCCGCCGTCTGTTCTCAACTTAATGATCCCCAAAAGAAAAAGCAATATTTATTGCTCGCAACTATTCCTTTCCTCGTTTCTTCTGTCACCCGGTCGGTAAAGCACCGACATCGGGACCTCTGCCAGCGATATTTTCCTTTTTTTCTTCCCCCCCCTCTCTCTCTCTCCCTCTCTCTTCTCCTTTCTACGTTTCACTCTCTTACATTTACGTTGCTTGTGTTCTTCTTTTTTTCTATTCTGGTCCTCTCTTTGCGTCGTGCCTGATTGCTTCCTGGCCGGAGGAAATATGAGCAGACGTTTATAGGATCGCGAAGCGGCAAGAGCTGAGCGCGCGATTATTTATGGCGTTTGTCGAGCGTTGTTAAATAACTGATACGTTACGCGAGCAAGGTGAGACATCTTAATGATCCCTCGCCAGGCAAACACGAGAATTTCCCGGTCCCGGCGAGGTCGATATAAAAAAAGTGATGATGTAGTGGCCGAGAGTGACCCGGTGATTTTGTCGCAGAAAATTCCTTTGACATTTCGTTTCATAAATTTTTTGCCAGTATTTTTTTGCAGCGCTTGCGAGAAGTTCCTCGAGCTTGTTTTATAACGAGCAAATGTTTTAGAAACATCTTTGGATCTTTTATTCCAGTATGTAAGCTCTTTGTATTGTACTGTAGTTAAATTCAAACAAAGAAAAGGGAAGGAAGAATAGAAAAATAATCTCAAGTCTGGAATTAAAGAAAATAGCAGTTTCTTCGATCTTCCCCTAATTCCCCTAATGATGATGAAAGAATAGGAATTAAACTCAAGTGTCCAAAATTTTCGATATGATTCGTCTCATCTCTTCTGCCGTGAAAATTAACCGCTTGTCCTAGATCCAAATGTTCCTTCGCCATTTTCCACAGTCGAAGATGCGGCCAGCAGGCTATGTCCCAATTCGCGCCGTTTCCAAGCCATGTAATTCCCTCCCGTTGCTACAACACCTGCCCATCGTCGGAAGCTCGGCTGAATCTTAAGCAGAAAATTCAATATTAGCGCTCCGGGATGGTATTGTTAAGTTCGTGTAGCCGCTTAGACCGATTTCATCTGACTACGGTAGTGGCATTATTCTTCTACGGAATTTTCCGCGCTAAAAAAGTTAAATATTGGGCGAGTCGTCCATGGTGCGAGTTTTGGGGGTTAAATAAAGTGTATGTTTCAGTAGAGAGCATTTCGAAATGATTATAATCGAGAAAAAAGATCAACATCAATATAGTTCAATAAATAAAAGACTTCTAGAAGTCCTTCCAATTTAAGCTATAGCTAACCTATAAAATTGACAATATGCATCGATGTAGCTCAAAATTAAAATGATTATTAACCTGTCTTCTTTCGTTATAGTTTACCTATCGTTTCAAATCATAGAATATATGTATATTTATTCGGGAAACCGTCTTTGGATCGCTCTGTACTTGTTCATGAAACCGTATTAAATCCCTGTTTCGACGTTGCCCTTTTCACCCAGCGATGGAGAGCTAGCTCTCGATACGGGGATGAAGATAAATATCGTCTGTGATGAAAATAAAATCCTTGATGTAGGTTCGACGTGACTCGGCTTTAACATGTCACCCCGAAGAGGTGGCCTGGCCAAAAGCGTGCTCGACGTGCCATACAACCGCGTCTAGGTTAATAGGAGCGATTTTTACGCGCTGTCTTGTCACGTGACCACTAAAGCGCGCTTGGTCGCGCCCCCTTTTTCTTTCATTGGACGTCCATCTTCTTTCTTCGATGACATGATGAATTCGATGGGTACAATATGTTCCTCGCTTGTTTCTCTGTCGCGTGTTTGATGTTGAATTAATGAAAGTTGTTTGTCAATCTGGATGACCAACCAAATGGATTGCGTAACTTGGAAATTGACGTTATGAGTGTTAGATATCGGTGTTCACAGTGATCTAACAGTAGCTATGATAATAGGTTAGGTTGGTAGGAGGAGAGAATTATTCAGATTGTGATTATGGAGAAGAGTATTGTGAAAAGGGTTGACACGGTATATATTCTCCCATGTGTTGTTAAGGCTATTAAAAGATTAAACCGTTTATGTCAACGTTGGTTATATAATGTACACTGAATCTAGTATTTAATTACTAGACTGTCAATGTTTATGCAGATTCATATCTTCACTAATACAATTAAAGAAATGGGACCGAAGCAAAAATTTGATATAAACTAAAAGTTCTAACCTACACAAATAACCTTAGAAATACAATGTCAATTTGCGAAGTAATAATGCCGATTCTTCGCTGTCTCTATTACAGACTTCCGCCGCCGCAGCAGCAGGTGACAGTCGGTTCTCTGGGTGGTGGTTTGGGTGCAGCCGCTGGAAATGGTGGTACAGGCACGGTGGGCGCCCAAGGTCAAGCCATGGTAATGCCAGGATTTCCACTTCGCGCTGCAGCGGTGCCGCATTATTCACCGTATTCGCCGTCACGTTTTCACATCGACAAACGGTGCCAGCACAGATGCTCCTGGAAGTGTTTCTCGATCGCACTGATCCTCCTCGCTGTTGCGCTGACAGCGATGCTGGCTTACTTCGCCAGTAAGTAAACAAAATATAACCTGGAATATTCGATCAACTAATAAGCTTACGGGAAGTCTCGTGAATTTTAAAAAGCGTCCATGTCTCGTCATTCTTATTTTATTTTTTGTTTGCCTTGAAAATTAAGTTAATGGGATATTTGGATGCCAGGGAATGGGATTTAAAAGGAAAACTGATAATGATTCACAATATAGGATATTGGTTTCGAATTCGAGGTTAGGTGTCGTGAATGCAACAATGTTGAGTAGACGAGTAAAATCAATTCTTACCAATACTCGATAAAAACCGTAGATATGTTTTATCCATTTTATTTTATTTTATAACTATCGTGAATCGATCAGGTTACCTAACCTTGACACCACCAAACCAAAAAGCATCAAAAGTTTAGCACTTTCCACCAGGTTCTGTCGTTCGATTCCATTGAAATTCACCGTTAACCATATCGTGAATTTTTGGAAATTCAGAGGACTCGAATTTGGTTTGTGGTGAATCGATACACAGGCATGCTGAGAAATTCGCCAGTGCGGTTCGCGGTAACGCGAAAATGGCCGCGATCAAAGGGTCGTCTGCGCGGGAATCAAAATACAGTTAATTTATCTATTATGTATGAGTGGGTTCGACGATCGGTCGGTAGCTAGCTCTTATTTACGCCGGCCTCCGTGAATTTATCGCCACTCCGCCCGGAAAATCCTTCTGCCCGTTAATCCGCAGTTTACGCTACAATAACTCATTATCAAGTTGCAGATTTGGTTAGGGAGACGAGATGCTCGGTCGAAATTCACCTGGACTTCGATTTGCCTAACTTGCAATATATAATCTGGCTGCGGACGGAAACACGAGAGTTTCTCCTCTCCGTTGAATTTCGATTTAATGAAAATGATTCCTTGAGACTGCGGTGTATTGTTGGCACTACTGGATGTCAGAGAGAATGGAAAATTTAATAGAAAAAAGATTTTATATGATATGTTAGTATTTTAGTTTTAATATTTAACGAGTATATTTCATCCCCACTTTCGGAGGTTAGGATTTATACAGAGTGTTTCAAAATTATGGACACATGTTTAGACAGACCTGTTACCAAGTATGTATTATTATTAAAATTATCATTATTAATTGTCAGATTATAGAGCTGAAATTAAAATTCATCTAGCATTTCACCTGCTGCTCCGTATCACTCGCATGAGTACTGTTAGACGCAAAACGAGGTAGGGATCGAAAATTTTTCACGGTGTTTCCCGCTTTTCTAACCGTACCATTCCATCTCATTTTCCTATCCGCTGTGAAATGTATTCACCGGTCCTCTGTCGCCGAACGACGACTCTCTTTTTTAACATAATATTTCAATAAAATTCTGCTGTCTGTGAATCATTCGATAAAACCTCTCTATTTTTAACAGAATGTTTTAGTCAAAGTTGATCAAACCATTAATCGGTGAAAATCTAGTTCTTTTTCCCATTTGCAAGCGAGGATGTGTCTCATTTGGTTTATTCTTTGTCCACTGATATTGGTTTTTTAAAGGTAAAAATATTTAGCAGCAACGTGTACGACATTATTTTCTCAGCAAAACTTCCAATGTGAAAGAATTTTTTTCCCAGTGACAATTTTCAGTGAAAATCATATAGTTGTAAAATACTGTAGTCTGTAGCTGTACAAAGCTGCCTTAATTTCCACCGAGCAGAAAGGGAAGCTGCTAGATCTAGCAGCGAACGTAGATATTCTCCCTTGGTCTATACACCGGCGAATTAAATACCGTTTAACGACGGAAGTCCGGATCTTCGATAGGAAGCGCGCGGAGCCGCGCAGTAAACGTTACTAGCGCAATGGTTCGTTTAGTAGCGAGCGGCGGTTGCCTTCATCCGGTTGGGGGAGAGGTGAAAATATTGCCGACCGATGGCGAGGAAGCGCTTCGACAGCGTGGCCCGTGTTTCCGGCCAATAATGATCAGCCTCGAGAAACACTATGTTCTCTCTCTCTCTCTCTCTCTCTCTCTCTCTCTCTGCCTCGTTGTTCATTGGGGGGAGTGTAAAGGGCGAGCTTGAACGGTCACGCGAGAATCGATCGTGCGAGAAACGGCGGAGATATCGGCTCGATTTTGACACCTAGGGAAATTGAGAGACGAGAATTTCTGTTTTGGTATTATTAAGTGTTCACATGTTTATATGATAATTTAAAGAGGTGATAATATTATTCTTAGTTGCTACGAGGTTGTCGGTATATTGTTGCTGATCTTTTTCAAAATTTAATCAATTTAATTGGCAGAGGTTAAATAGGTTAGGAATAACATTTCTGATATGTTAAAGCATTTCACAGATAATTTCTGATGAAGTAAACGATAATAATAGTTAGTGCAGTCGAAAGTTGTGGACTTTATTTATAAAATAAGTAGATACGAATTGGAACGAAATATTAGATGCCCGCCGTAAAATATTTGGCCGTGACTAGGGGATTATAGTGACGTTTATCTTTATCCGTTAATAAGATGCCCGTCACCATAGTTGCGACTTTGAGACGTACAGACGATACGTATCAGGTTTTACTGGCAATAAATTTAGGATCTTCGGGAGCTTATGAGGTCGATTCAAAGAAAATCCTTCCATTCCACGATAGGCATTAACCTCAAATGGGAGCGGCTCCGGCGGTTCTTTCTTACCATGGTGAAATGTAGAGTGCGCAGTTAAGACCGTATTTTTGCCTCTTTCTGTCTCCTGATAGTCGTGTTTATTGTAGATTTTGTGGCTCAGTTACTTGGAAGGATAAATCGATTTATCTTCCAACTTATTAGTTGATGGTTTCGACGTTGACCTCTCTGAATTTCGCATCTACGCTTTTTATTACATATTTTTAGTACTTTTCTTGAAAATATGGTCAAGTATTTGATTGCTCGATCATAATAACGAATGTCTGTGTACAGATTTTACAAATTTAAAAAATCAGTTATAAAAATAATTGCTCGAAGGAATAATTTCCAACAGAAGGTATTTTTATCTTGTCTATTTTTAAATATCTAGGAGAGAATCTACGGCATAAACTATCCTCCACTAGAGTTCAACCTAGACGCTTACGCGAAAAGCCACATACTTAAAACTGACCTATAACACGCACTGAAAACACTTAAAAGCTGGCTGGCAAGCACTTTGCAATAAAACTTTCACGAGTTCCAACCCACGTTTCTCCTGACTCCTCCGCTGATTAACTATTCCGCGCGGTAGTTGTGAAGGGGCGTAAGAAACGTGAGATCAAAGAGTAGCACTGGTCCGTAGTGGTAAGAATCCAGGGAAAGAGTAGCTTAGCCGGCACCGTTACACGAAAATTGCATCGACGAAACGGTGGAAAAAAGGGACGACGAAAGCCGGCTAACCGATTAGAGAAATTAACGCCTGCTCGTTATCTGCGCGAAACACTGGCTCCCTTCGGTAGTGATGCGGTAGCCTGACGAAATTGCGTTTTTGCATTCGGTCCGACTCGACAAATCCCTGAATCCGAAGCCCTCGCGGTCAAGGTCTTTGTTGTGCCGGAATTACGGTTTATCTTTTCGAAGGTGGAATAAAGGGGATTTCGCAGGAAAGAAGGGAAGCAGAGTTAGAGATTGATCGTATTGTTTCTTAGATATATATAGTTCATGGTAAAACTGTGTATCGTACAGTTTTGTTATTTTAGATGTTAGCAGCACACATTCAGAATTGTGTACGAGTAAAAGTATTATACAGGAAATTGTTTGCTCTATTATGTTAATATTATTAATGTAAAAATAGCGTTTTTCTTTAGTTATCAGTGTAAATATTTATTTAGACTTTGGAGGAATTAAAGAAGTTAATCGTGGAAACTTAGGCAGAAAGATTGTAGGTTATTCAATACGATGGTAGTGACGCGTCTGATCATTGCTAGTTGTTTCTACGTAGTAAAGCGTAATGAATTGCCTGATTATTGCTCGCCGTTTCCACTTAAGAGAGTCGCGACGTATGCCTGACCATTGCGCGTTGTTTCTACTTAAGGGAGCTGCGGTAAATGTCCGACCGTAGGGCGTTGTTTCTACTTCAGAGCGTCGTGGTAGTAAATGTCTGTCTATTTCTTGCCGTGTCTACTTACAAGAGTGTTTGACCATTGTCTGGATTATCTACTGTCCAATGATCTCGCTAGTTTTCTATGCATTACGTTCGCATTCTACCTATCTGTAGTTCTTAACTCGTATTACAACGTACCTCGCAGATCTGTTGAAATAGATGAAACAAGAGTTTCTTCCGTTATTGTGTCTTCTTTTTCTATAAATATATCGGATATGAGAGTTGAATAAAAATAATCATTCATGTATAGGAAAACGAATGCAATTTGTACTTGTAAAAGTATTACGTCGTTATTTATCCTATAATATCGTAACCGATAAAAAAAAAAGCACATTCACAAAAGTGCTGCAGTTCCATTTGAAAGACACATTTTGTACAAAGATGGGAATAAAGAAAGTCTAATTTAAAAGAATTGGATGTTCCCGAATATAATTCAATTTTTGTAAAACAGGATCTTTTATAAAATTCATGGAAAGCCCTGAAAATTTCGACACTTTAGTAGAATACTCTGTATATAAAACATTCTCGAGTTACCCTTACTGAACTGTCCCTTGAATCCGGCGTCTGCATTCTTCTTTCTCCTCTTCTTCCGTCCACCCCGTGTCCCTTTCTCTCGCGTGTCTGAAAAGCGGAAGGAAGAAAAGAGGAGAAGATTGCAAAGCCGGATCGGCCTCGAGGAGACTTCGCCAGCTGTTATTTCTGCATTCCGGTAAATCGAGTCGGGAATCCAATCTGCCTGTTTGCTACTGCATCCAAACTACCCTCTTCCACACCCACGCCTCTCTTTTTTCCCTTTATCTCTGTCTCTTTCGTCGTTACCCTCATTTTCAGTCTGTGTTTCTCCCTGGTCTCCGAGACGGTTCAGGATTTTCCTGGCTAGACCGACATCGTTCTTTGAAATTTTCGTAATGTGATTTCTCAAATGAATGTTGTATATTTTTATGTAAATCATTATTGACACTCTATGTATTTGTAGATCCATTAAATTTTTCGATCGGTATTCTTTTCACCTGTATATTTGTTTTACGCTTGTTTGTTTGTTTTAGATTGGCTAACTCGACATTTATTAGATCTAGAAACGATTTAAACAATAAAAATTATCCGCGAAAATGCCACAGTAAAAGGTTATTCGTATAAATATAATTACGAATGATTCAACGAATAAAAAAACAGAAATGGAGAAAAAAAGAAAAGCAGATTGATCGGGACAGCTTTGGTTTTTCGACCCGCGGCTTTAAATATCGCCCTCATTACAGTGAACGTGCTCGACGTATTTGTTGTTGCTGCCACGACCGCTACCGAATCGTTGGCTATTAATAATTGCGAACGAATTTTTGCTCTCATTTCTTTTCACCGAACCGTGAACAAGGAATCGAAGCGTTTCATTGAAGACACCGTGCTCTAAGAGGAAACGAATCACCTCTTGGCCACCGACATTTTTCCTCCCCCCGTCGAATGCCGATATTTTGATTTCTGCACAATTTCCTAGAGTTATCGCTGCGATTAACTACGTGAACTTCGAAGGAAAATAGTTATACAGAATACTGTATCATAGAAAGTATTCCTCAGGATTAAAATCCTTTTACTATAATTATCTCACAAAGCACATTCACAAAAAGGCCTGGACTCCTCGCGTAAAATTACTCGACTGTCTTGCAAATGAAATGGATGTACCTCTAACAATTTCAAACCTGTATAAACGAGACCTGTTTCGAAAATAAACCATCTAAACTTTTTCGAGTTCGTTTCACGAAATATTTTAATATTGCAGCAACATATATTTGCATTTTTAACATGTTAGACATTGCAACGTGATATAGAGAAATCCTCGAAACACTTCCACTAATTTACTATACATAAATAACTAGGAAAAAGAAAGAAAAGGGCAGAAAAAAGAAAAGTATTATCTCTCCGGCAACTTATATTTATACGATATTTTTTCCCCCGTTTCGTGCTCCAGATTTATCCCCCTGAGGTATTAACGCGCGGTTAAGCGTCACAACGTATACCTTTGTGTACGCGTACACCTACGTGTACCTTTCCATTTAATAAATTAGAAAGGGGACCGGTCTATCGTTGTCCCGACAGGATGCCTGAAAATTAAATCACATTTATGTAGCTGGCACTCGAAACGATGGGTCGCGAAAGGAGGAGGAAAGAATAGGAAGCTTTTTCGACATCGATTAGTTGGATTCATCGGCGAAGTTTACTTGGCAAACTGCGATTTCGACAGCGACGACGTTACGACCTTACGAATTTCTCGTATGGAATTTTGGTGTCTTCGAATCAAATTAATTGGTAATCTCGAAGAAAACATTTTCTACAAATAAAAAGTTCTTCGATTTTCGTTTAGATATTTCCTAAAGCTTTCTCGGTGTTTCTTCCGAGGAGACTATATACTTCATCGTGTACGAAATTTCATTTAAGAGAAATAACGAGATTCTTTTTGCCCACTTAGCGACCACCGTAGAAAAATTTCTTATACATGAAATGCATCGATTTAAAAGTATTGAAATAAATATCTGCAATGATTTGAATGAAAACTGAGATTGTAGATCGTAATACCTTCTTTCAGTACCAGTGAAAATTATTTACATATTACATTTATTAATTTACAGGATATTCCGTGTATATTTAACTGAAAAACGTAATGTGTAAGACTTATTCATCTCTTATAAAGCGACAATTTTTATATTCAGTACACTGCCAACTAATTCTACATTGCCAAGACCGTTCGTTTATTTGATTCTGGAATTATTAAATAGACGTTCCCATTCTCTTGAATATTTTGAAAATATCGATGGCCACTACCTTAATTATGCTGCTGGCTTATTTGCACAACTCCATGAATTTATTACCTAGTTTTAAAACGCTTTTGTTTTCCTATCTGACAGATTGTCTCTTGTTTATACCATACACGTAGAATCTATTTATATAAAGATCTATTAAAAACCCAAGAGATTTACAAGTAACTCAAAGAGAATATTTTATTCGTACGAGTAAATTGTAGAAAATGGAAAACTTTTCAAAATATTGATAGACTATTGTAGCGACTTGATTTCTTGGAAATTATACTGCTATCAGTGGATTAGAAGGAACGACAGTCGGATCGATGGTAAACATTTCATTAAAACGCACGGAAAGAAAGCGGAAGCATAAGGTGGGCGTGGAAGAACGGATAATCCTTCGATAATCCGGGAATCATTCTCGGGAATGAATCGCTCTATCGATCCGAGGGAATATAATTGAAAAAGTTGTTCCTTTGCTCTCGTCAGTCGAGTTGCCTGTCGTTCCCAGCCGACTTCACCTTTTCCCTGTCTGGAATCAAAGGGTGAATTCAGGTGCTAGGCTGGCTGCCCTGTTAGGATAGGAAGGAGGAGGGGTGTGTTTCATCCTTCAACCGATTTCAAATTTCCGGCGATTTTGATGATGAAAGTTCACTGTCTCCGCCATCTCATACAGTTTCCTTTTTAATACGTTTGTTACCTGTAGCGTGGTATTATGCTTTTCACAGTTAAAAGCGTGTAATAGCCATTTAAAAATATTGGAAAGCCGACTACCTTGTGATTACCTATTATTATGCATTATATTACAAATTTCTCGTCGTTTCTATTTTTGAAATTTCACGATGTTGAATGGGTCGATGATTAATCTTGCTGAGGAGTTTTCGTAGTTTATCAGTTTGAGAATACGGTGCAAGGGAAATTTATTTAAGGCGAACAGTTTTGAATTTACACGAAATATTCACGCAATGAGTAAGGAATTAGGTTAGATTAAATCTTAGGCGATATATTTTAAGTTTAAGGAAGCACGCGTTTAGTAGCCGTACAATATTTCAGCTTTCAACCGTCGTTCTGAAAACTACAACTTTCTACATTAACTCGAGAAACAAATTTATTTATTAAAAGAAATAATAACAATAAATTCTACCCGACCAACGTCTATTTCACCAACTCACCCAATTTTAATAAATTATTAAACTCCGATCCTCTCCATATTTACCTGACAAATTTCGTGCGCCCCTGACCTGCAGCTCGCCCACAGGGAAATACCAAGCTCATCTTCAAAGTCGAACTTATTTCGAGTTCCGCTATCGTGAATTTCAATCCACTTGTGCTACGGTACAATAAAATTCACCAAACGTACCTCCGCACGTACTCGTTTTAACGTGAAAACACAGACAGAGCGAAAGAGAGAGAGAGAGAGAGAGAGAGAGAGAGAGAGACGAATTCGCAATTCGAGGGTTAGCCATGGTTTCATCGTGATCGGTATACGGGTGCGCGTGTATATACGCATGCATGCGGAAGAGAGAGGCGGTCGTGTGACACACACGTAATGCACGTAGAAGGGGCGATTGGCGATCGACGCGAAACGAGGACGAAAACGACGCCACGGTTGCTCCTGATGCTCGCGAAATAAGGTCAGTTCACAGTTCACTGCAACTCAATTTCTAACGATAGTTACATAACGAGCAGCGTCGATCTCACGGGGACGCTCCTTCTTTTCCAGTTATTTCGCAGCGCACGGTATCCACAGCTAGAGTTAGTCGATTCCCATGCTCTCGCGTGCATAGTGCCAAGGGAGGTATATAGAGGTCGCATGCGTGCTTTTCCACGCGCGGACAGTAATTTGTCTGTCACCGCTGACGCGTGGAATCAAAGGGACGATGCTCGTAATTGGAGTTGCACGCTTGGTTCTTGGGGTTCGTTCGTTGTATCTTCTTTTTTTTCCCTCTATTTTTATTTTCTTTTTCCTTTTTTTTTTTTTTTTTTTTCGACGGAGAGGTGGAAAGTGCATTGACGGCAGAGTGTGCGATGAAGTTGATTGAGAATTCTGATGGAGAATAAAGGTTGAATATGTATTTTAGTATCCTTTTTTAATTGCTAGTCGTGACAATTAAAAAAAAGGAGGATAGCAAATTTTGGTACGCGCTTTTGGTAAGAGGTATCTGTTGCTTCTATTGTACTGTGTACGTGCGATCAAATGAAAAAAATAATTTCTATTAATAGGACGATAAGAGAGATTGGAAAAAATTGATCTTACCGTTAAATGCGCAATCTGACACCGAGTAGATTCTGTATACGCAACAGACAGACGATCTGAATGATTGACTACATGAACATCAAATAATCGGCATAACTAACAAAAACCGATGATACCTAACAAAAACCCAATACAGACAGATTTGTTAACAGACCGCAATCAAAAGTCGACCCGACAAATATACATATCAATCGTCGACGCGCTAATGGAACACGCTCGTGCAATGTCGTACATGTGAGAATTCTATTTGTCAGCCCATGAATTTAGCCGGATGACGCGGGAAAGAAAATATTAGCCGACATACAAATTACCGTTTCCATCGGTATGACACGGACCTCACCTACGATTGATCGGTTTTCGTCTCCGTAGATCACGCGACTTCTATACGCGAACGTTATTACGGATGCGATAAATCGAAGGAGTATCGTCTTATTCTAATTACCTTATCATTGAATCTTTTCACTTTCTTTACATTTAAAATTTAATTCGTATTTGGATAACGTAGAAACGTTTGGAATAATGTTCTTATTCGATCCCGTTAATTTAAAGGCTGAAAAGCGGTTCGTTTTATCGAATAGGAGAACAACCAATAAGAATATAGAAATGTATATTTGTGCAAGGAAAATAGCAGATAGGTAGATATGGATAAAGAAAGCAGTAAAAAAGCAAATAAGCAATCGATCAACTAAGGAGCGATAGTTTATGTGGAAGCGCGAACGAAAGGAATTGTAAGCCAAATCCATTTCTAGGCTGAAATTGATTAAAATAATCAAACGAAAATATCGAAAAAGAAGAGGAAGAAAGTAAAGAAAAAAGAAAGAAGAGAAATAGACAAGTTAGCGAGAAATACTGATGAACAGAACGTGATTTTCTATTTGTTAGATTGTTCGAACGATGGTAATACGTTAATTCAATTAGCCAAGAGCACGGAGGCAACGAACGCGTTGATAAGCCAAGAGGTCGTTAGACACGTTGTATTGTAAGTGGTATGAGGAAGAACGGCAAAGGGGTGGGATGTTCGCTTTTAAAAAGTCTCGTTAACCCGCGTAATTAATTCGCTGCTGGCGGACGCGAACGCGGCCACCGGGACAGATAATTAATTCAGCCATGACAATTCTCAGCCGCGGATAAGGATTTTATTGTGAGATTCATTGTGCCGCTTTAAATTTCATCGAACTGCCCTCTCATTGTCTGGAAGACATTAATATAGGAAAATGAAGAGACGGATGTTTAGCGAAACTTGTGAGAAGTACAGGCGTTATCTGTGTTCATCGTACGAAAAGATCGAAGAATTAAATTAACAGATTCGTCATAATCTCGTGTCATTGTTTATCTTGTTGAATTACATAAATATTGCACGTAAGTATAGTGACCCACGTCTAATCGTTTTGCAAGCATCGGCAAAGTACGGTATTAGGAATTAGCTTAAGACAGTGAAAAATAGCGAAAGTAATTAATGAAAAAATAGAAAAGAAAGAAAGTAAAAAATGTAAAAAAATATGGAGTATAATAATTTGGTATTATTACTGGTTATACACATATATTTAAAATGCGAAAAGATTAATGCGCCTGCAGATCCGTTGAAGAAATATCACTTTGACAAATTAGGGGGATTCCTCTGGAATTAGGTTTATGATGCTATAGTTACGTACGGAGGGTATTTACGAGAGAGAATACCTGAAATTCAGGTCACCAATTTGGCTCGAATTTTGTGCAGAATTATACGTGTGTAATAATATCCGAAAAGTGTAGGGAGCAGCGTTCGAATTTTCTGGGAAATCGCATTTCAAGCTGTAAAATTTTTATGGTTAACAAGATTCTGTTAATTAAACGGTGGCATTAAATTAATCGAGCTTCGAAGAATCCCTTGTTTTAAACGTACTTCTCTCTGTGCTCGTAATTCCTTTCACGTTTTTTTAGTAGGCTTAAAAAATGTTTGAAACAATGATAACAATAATGATAATCGTAAAAACACATTACTAAATTTTTGTTATATTTTTCACGTATAATTAAGTTTCTGTATTTTTTTTTTTTTTTTTTAATAATCTTTACGATTTACGTATTTTAATTGAAACTCTAACAAAACTTTAGCTAGTAGTTTTATCTATTTTCGTTAAAATTTACGTCCTCCATTCAATCTTCAGCTAATGTTTCGTTCATAAATACGTTGAGTATGTATATACAGACCGCCATGAAAGAGTATCGGGTGGCCTACTTCTTTTACAACCCCATTAATGTCGCGTTTCACATAAACAATATCGGCTTCTGAAACTGTATTTGTAGAATGTTACCGCAAATATGGAGAACGAAATACGTTAGCGGCGTTATAATGAAGATCGTGCGTTGCCAACCGAACTGCAACTTACTACAACTGTTTATAACTAACTAGAATCACCGTTGTTTTGCAGTGAGAATTACTCGTTCCACACAAACCATAGCCATATGCAAGAAAATTTACGGATTCGTGAAGAAAATTGCACATCAAACATATATGACACAATTTTTGCAATAAAAACAGTGTCTACGTATATACAGGGTGCTTGGTAACTGCTGGTACAAGCGGAAAGGGGGTGATTCTACGCGAAAAAAGAAGTCGAAAACATAGAATAAAAATTTTTCGTTCGAGACTTTCTTTTCGAGAAAATCGACTTTGAATTTTGGCTCGGTACGCGTGCACTTTATCGCGTCTCGTTATAACGGATCTCACTGTAGATCGTTGTCTCGATGGAAAAATTAAAAAAAATAAAACAAAATTTTTATTCTATATTTTCGACTTCTTTTTTCGCGTAGAATCACCTCCTTTCCACTTGTACCACCAGTTACCAACCACCCTGTATATAAAAATAAAAACGTTTCGCATTACGTATACACGTAACATTCCTCCTATAACAAAAAGTTGGGTAGATCGACCAGAGTCGATGTTTTACTATTCCAATCATCGTTTCTGATAGTTACGTCTAGATTTTACCACCATAAAAGGTCGAAATCTATAAAGATCCTATGCACCTTCAACTTTCACACAAACGCAATTAAACTAAAACGATCCTTAGCCTAATCATAACCAACAGAAGGTAAAGTGTACCGACTGAGAATTCTATTCCTAAGAAGTAAAAAAAATCTACGGTTAAAAATAACAAAGAATTTGATAAAATACCGTAAAGTAGAACTTCGTAATCCGTTTGATCTTGAAATAGAAAGAACGTACATTTTTATTGGCAAACAGGGAACTGGACCAATTACCAATGGCGGGTATTAAACGCAGAAACAGAGGCGCGGCCTTTGTCGTTCGGCTCGCCGCGCCGCCTTGAAAAGTTACCAAGGGTGGTCGGGCCGTGGAAATCTAGTGTCCCATCGTAATTCGAAAGCGATTATTCGAATTTATGAAGCCATTAGGACGCCACGGGACATTCCACCAAAGCTCTGTTCCTGATTCCTGGCGCAATAAAAGAGTCGCGTTACGGTGGTATTTTGTCTGAAGTGGCGGCCACCTACATTAAGAATATAACAAGCTGATTGCGTGCGCCTTTGTTGTATGAACGAAGCGTACGGTGTACGTGAGCGCCTCTGTGTATGTTTATAAAGAAAGCTGGCCGACGATGGCACCGTAAACTTTCTTACGATGTAATATCGCGGTGGTCCAGCAACGTGGAAATTCTCGCGATTGCGCCATTCTTTCCAAGATCGAGTGTTCTCCAGCGAAATGACGAATCTATGGCTCGTATCTTCCGATTGGCGCGCAAGAAGCTTGCGTTTAAATGGATAAATGTAAAACATGAAATGGTTGCTTCCTTATTTTACTCTTATGTATATATATAAAATAGGAATATATATATATATTCTGGAATTGCTTTTCTAGAATAATAGGATTTTTATATTCCTCTCGAACGCAACGATTCGGTAGAACATCTTCCGGTTAGAATTCTTTGGTTCTCTTAGGTTTTCGTAGAAACGACGCGTAAGCAAAATTAAACGAAAATTCATGCTTTAGCGATATGTGAAAATACAAATATAAAGCCACCTTTAAACGAATAAAATAACTTTGACGTCTGCTCGTAAAACAAAAAGAGGTTCGATCAGTCGATATGCTTTTTAAAATCACGCGATCTGTGGAAACAAAGTTTTCATGTTCCATTCCACTTTGCCGTGTGTTGCTCTATAATACATATATCTCAAAGCTATTTTGAAAATTCAAACACTGTAAAAACATGATCAAGTAGAAAAAAAAACCTGTTTACTCTAAAACAGAACTGATCCTCCATATGTGTTATCGATATATCTCCTGCGAGGCGTACGATGTTTGATGTTAAAGGGGAAACTCTGTTTTCTTTTCAGCAGTGAGCTCCATGCGGCCGATAGACAGCACGAAATGCGTAGTGGTCCAAGACGTGAAGGCTGTCACTCATGAGAACGCGCACGTTCACGACCCGATATCAACGCAAATACCCACCGAAGGTAAATATCGAGCGGTATCAATTTGCATCCACTATGCATGATGTAAATACTCCGGCATACGACGTCTCGCGGTAATTGCTTTTGGGAGGCGTCTGCTACGTTCGAATGGCTTCCCCGGCCTGATATCGGCCGTCTCGTATATAACCATACAATGGCCACACTGAGAATAATATCGGTTCTGATGTGTAGCTACGTTCGTCGAGTTATGCTACTGGAACATTTGTCGCGAGACTAGGAGACTAAATAGCGCGGCAGACGTTTCCGCTTTGACCGTTAAAGTCGTTGAAGACACCATCGAAACAGAATACCCATATTTTCCTCGATTTGAATTTTGTAATCTTTATAAAAAAAAATGTCTACTTGAGGATGTGAACTCAATCACACAGTTATTCAATTATTATACATTTTCGAAAGAATATTCTGTACTCTCGTTCGTCGAATATTTTTCGTATCTTAGCCATCCAAATAATATCTTTGTATTTTCTCGTTCATATAAAGAGGAAACTTTAAGATACTTTTACTCTAAACTACGTAAAATTACGCTTAATAAGAGCTCAGAACGTAATCGAATTGCTGCTGCTACGCAGAGTCGCTGCCGACGAGCACGGCAGAGCACTCGAGTGCGTCGGACAGTGCCGGGGACCAACAGAGTGACCCTCAGATTCAGCAATCAGCACAGCAATGGCCGGCGGTTCTCGAGCTGCAGGCATACAACGTGGCTCACTCGGCTGTGATCTCGCCTTACCATTTCTGGAACACCGAGTTCCGGAACAAGCAGCCCGCCTTCATCCGACTGAACCTTACTCTACCCTGGGGCGCGAACTTCGCCGTCTACGGAAGACGAAACGTCGCTCCGAGTGTCACGCAATACGATTTCGTAGAATTCGTGAAAGGTGGCAGAGTGGATCATAGGCTGAAACGAGACACTAGCTCAGAGGCTGTCAGTTTCATGAAAACAGCTGCGACTGAAGCGCGATCTAGCGACAATCGGTCGTACCAACATGTGCTGATCAAAAGAACGATCGTAGAGCCGATGATGGTGAACGTTAGCCTGCTACAGTATCTGGATACCGGACGTTGGTTCCTTTCGGTGTATAACGACGAGTTGCAGCCATACAAGGTCACCCTGGTCGTGACAGAAGCCGAGGGGGTATCGACTACCTGCCCCAACGACTGCTCTGGAAGAGGATCCTGTTATCTTGGAAAGTGTGACTGCATCGATGGCTATCAGGTGTGTATCCTTAGGTTTCTTCGAAGACTGCCGCGAGGTTAAGAAGGTTAGGAACTTTTAGGGTGGTAAAGTTAATGAAATACATGAAAAAGATCTAGTTTTAATTGAAAGAACAGAAGGAAAAAAGATAAAGAATCAAAAGTTGTTTATCTTTTAAATAACTTTAACCTCACATTCTATCTTTTTAATGGTATGTTTCAGTACGTTCGATGCTTGTATAATATATTATGTGTACTGTGTGCTAAATTTGTGTCGAATCATTGACCTGTACGTTGTGCCGCTCCCCTGTTAGCCTCAACTGATGAGGTGAATACCTGTTATATAACAGGCAAGGTGGGGTCACTTTAATCGAGATCAAGTGGACAGGTAGAATATACGCTGCAGCTGGATAAATATATAACCACACTTACATTAATGTTACGTTAATTGATTACGGAACTGCGAACATTAATACATGTAATAAATTGCTGTTTATCTACCCACCTGCATATAAGCAGAACATTTCAAAAGAACACGTATGGTTCCGCCTAGGGATTAATTATTTTATAGGTAACACGAAAAACATTTCAACGTAAATTTCTTAGTTGCAATCATCGTTAATTACTAGTTTTTAGAAAGTCAAAAAAGAAAAAATCTAAAGTACTAGTTCGAAAATCGTAAAAATGAGAATTCACGATCGTACATAATCATCGTATTTCAGTCTCGACATAATACCGACAATCATTCTAAAGAATAACAGTCTTTTGCCATCCAATACCACAATTTCCTAGACCCACTGTCACAAATCTTGCACATAGTCGCAGGAAATCACTTCGAACGATTCAATTTGTCCATCAACCTCCTTCACGCAGCGATTCGAAAAGAATTACATAACGATCGAGGCGATTAGATCGCGAAATGGTGTCGCTAAACTCGCTCGTCGATCATATTTATGGGAGAGCAGAGAGAATGGAAGATAATAGAAGAATCGATGAAAATTTCAGGGGGCCGATTGCAGTAAGAGCGTGTGCCCGGTGCTGTGCTCGTCTCATGGACAATATGGTGGTGGTATGTGCCACTGCGAAGACGGCTGGAAAGGTGCCGAATGCGATATACCATTAGGAGACTGCCAAGTTCCTGATTGCAATCAACACGGACAGTGCGTTAGAGGATCGTGTGTTTGTAATCCTGGCTGGAAAGGCTCCTTCTGCGACGAACGTAAGTTAAAAACGTGTCTGGCTATTATAGATACTTAGTAGTTACTTTAATACAATTTAAAGCTCAGATTGGAATCAGCAAACAATTTTAAAGTACTCGCTGCTTCTGTTATCGATTGAAACGTGGAAAATGTTTGCAACGATTCACGAGAAGATTGTTAGCAACATGATTTTCGTAGGAAAGCAAATAATTTAAAAATTTTCTAACAATTTTAACGATAGCGCTAAAAGATACGAGAAGCTAAGTACAAAAATTTAAATACAAATTTAAGCATCATAAAAAATACTCGAATTTCATAATGGAATGGCCTAATAAAAATGCTAATGATCTTAGTTGCGTAAAAAAAGAAGAGAAAAGGTATACGAGGGTAAGGCGAAATACGGAGTGTATAAGCGAAGTACGGAGAACAGTGGAGTTCAGTTAGGCGAACGATCCAAGTCTGCGTTCGACGTCTAGTAACGACCCCTTAAGACCGATTGTTTAATCGGCTTCTCGCTCACCCTCGAATTACCAACGTTCTTGGCGATAAAACCGTGCAGAACTTACTTTCAGCTAGCTGCGAGCCCCCTGAAACGCAGGGTGCACGTCTATGTGATCTGGATTAAGATTGACATTGATAAGGACACTGATAAGACAAGATTGACATTCTCAAAAAAAAAAAAAAAAAAAAGGAAGAAGAAAAAAGAGAAACAAAATATTCATCAACGAAAAGATTTATTGCAATTAGTTTATTAGATGATTAGCTCTTTTTTGATTAGCTCATAGTTAGTAATGCATTTTTCAATTTAATGATACTGTCACTGTATTACACCTATCTCAGGATTTAAATATGTGCAAAGCTTGAGTTTGTTTCGCTTAAACGTAATAAGTTATAACGTCATCCCATATAACGTAATACGTTATAAAAAAATAAAAAAAAAAAAAAAAAAAAAAAAAAAAAAAAAATCACCGCGAAACATGGAATGTAAATGTGGCCTTAAAACGGGACAGATGATCCAACTTTTGAGTTCATTAACGGCGACATTATGGGCAGAATGTGTACGAGCATGCGCACAACATCGCGCCATATTTTAGCGTTAAAAATGAGCAGCGGAAACGCGAATGCCTCTCCGACGAACGTTTACCTCTCGTCTATTTCTGCGTCGGATGTTGTTTCTTCATATTTGTCACACCGCCATTAATTTCCCCATAATTCAACCGTACGTCCTGCCCTCTACCGTACACCACTATCCGGACAGATTCAAGGTATTAGTAATGCACGTTCCCTCATCCGCCAGGCGAGCGTATACCGTATGCCTCTGTGTATAACCTATAATTAATGCACGTTCTCTCGTTGAATTTACATATGGGTCAACCATTGCGGCAATTCAACCGGGCGATTAGTTTCGTCGTATTTAATGGTCGTTTTAATCCTTTCGACGAGCATCTTGCTATTGTTTTTGATTTAGTGTAACTGTGCCCAAAAGGAACATCGTAGAGACGTTTAACGTTACGATCCCATTAATCTTACTGCGGTCTACAAATTTTTATATCCTAACCTTGCTCTCGTTTTAACGAACAAAAAGATCTTCTCTATTTTAAGAGAGACTTTAAACGAATAAACAATGAAATTAGTATTAAAATAGAACTTTTAGAGACAATCGAAGAGCTGCAAGTCAGTCTATTGCTATTATTCTATAAAACAAAAGTATTCTATATTTATCGTTAATTATAGTTTTTCAGTTCATGAACGATAATGAAATACTTTTAAAAGTCGAAGCACGTGAATAAAGCTAAATACGTATACAATATCTTATTGTTCATAACTACTATCATTTACACCACTATGATTTTCAATCCGTCAATTGGAATTAGAATTACAGTTTACAATTACAATTACAGTTTGCTACTTGTAAACCTTTAGCATCTTTCCGTTTAATGATATATTTCAGGAAGGAATAAAATTTGAGTTAAACGTCTTGAAAGTGTTCTTTGTTAGACCCATTCCACGGAAGCGGGAATGGAAAAATGACGTTGTTGGAACGAATGGGGAAATTATTCGCGGGAAAGGAGACGCTTTGTCTCTGACACCCTTACGATTTCATCATAACGCTTCTTTCTCTATAATTCTTCAACAAACGATGGGATATATTCGTTTCATATTAAGATCTCGCGTTGGTACCGCGATGCAGAATGCATTTGTTCGATGATTAGGTTACTAGAATTTTTGTCTCCGACACAGACCAAAGAATCTGTAGCATTCGAAATCGTAACATTTCCAGTGTAATTTTATAACATAGAGATTATCCGATAACTTGGTCTCGCAAATGAAACTGCTTTTTATTTTGAATCGCTCATTAATGCTTTTAATTATTTTACGATGTTATCAATGGCAACTATATGACGCACTCGTGGCTTTTTCTGGTATATGTCATTAACGAAGTTTGAATATTTTAAGCGTTCATATTAATAACAGTTTCCAAAACTGGTCGAACTTCGTAGATTAGTTTTACCCTCGAAACTGGAGCCTCAATAGGTAGAAAGAGTACGTGTCGCGTAATTTTAACGCGAGTCTCTTTACACACAATTACATTGGTCCTCTGCAATAATGTCGATTATCACTTCACATAGAAGTCGCTTTTATCGTGTACTTCAGCGTTGTTAATTACATTTCACGGAGTACCATGTAGCTTTTATAGCTCCACAAAAAGGCATAATTAACGTTTACTGCATGATTATTATCATCATTCTACTCTTCGCCTACTCTATAGTACCAACCAAAAACATGATAAAATGCATTCTTGTTGATATCTTCGTTTCAACGAAACTTTATAAGTAAAATGAAAAAAACCGTTCTTCCCCTGCAATCTTCATATTTATAGAACATCTTACACAATTTGAATAATGCAGCCGCCTCTCTTTTGTTACACATCTTATTAAAAAAAAAAAAAGAAAAAAAAGGTTAATGTGATTTTTCTAAGAATAATCTGTTTCCTTATTGCTTCACTCTGTATAAAAATACCAATGTATCGCAGCGGCAAACATACCAATATATCAGTCGGCAAATACCGAGAGATCGCGTATAACCGGACCCATACGACGCAAATGGCAATGTGCATCCTGCCGCCAAGGACGCTTCGGAATTAAGTTTCATAATTTCCCCGGGGCAGCTGGGATCCGCGGGAATAATGCAATTGTCCCGATGCCATAATTTAAAAAGTTGGTCCATTCGTCGGTGCCCAGGGCGCAATCACCGTCGACAGACCGGAAGATGCCTCGTGTTCTTAAAAACAATGTTAAGCGTATTCATAGCAGCAAGAGGTCATTGCAGAAAATTCGAGATAGTTGTCATATATGCCAGTCCGGTACGGTGAAGTTTGTTAATAATACGCGTGATTCGGCAAGGAAATATTTGTTGGGTTGTTAGGTTAGCTTCAAGAATTTCAGTTTCACCGTTCAGGAGCAAGTAGTTGTTTGGATAAAGTCACAACCACTGTTGGACGCTTAAAGTTGAGCAAATTTTACTTGAGCTTTTTAAATATATACAACAGAAAGTTGTATGCCATCTTGTCTTTAATTATCAAAAAGCGATAACAGTAAATTTGTAAAATATTGTACGATTAATAGAAAAGGCCTATATTTTTAAAATATATATTAATATATATTTTTATTATAATTTAATTATTTTAATATTAGGAATATATTAAAATATATCACTGAAATTTAAATCTATTTCGGATCATATAGACACGATGAGAACGGCAAGGTTTACTAGTAAACATAAATTAATATAGCAAATATAACTTACAATGTAAAATAAATGTAATTAACAATAAATTACAGCTGATTGTTCGGATCCAAACTGCAGTGGTCACGGCGCCTGCGTTGCTGGCAAATGCTATTGCAAAGCAGGTTGGCAGGGTGAAAGGTGTAACCAGGTCGACCAGCAGGTGTACCAATGTCTGCCTCGTTGCTCTGACCACGGCACGTACGACCTCGAATCCGGAAGTTGCGTCTGCGAGGGACACTGGACCGGTGTAGATTGTTCGCAACCAAGCTGTGGCCTCGATTGCGGACCACACGGAACCTGCGAGCAGGGTCTTTGCAAGTCAGTACACGTTGTATAGCGCTACACTACTACCACATGTTTCCCTGTCGTCCTTTATGGGTCCTTCGCGAATTTGAATTGGGTTACCTGGACGCGTTTCCGTATTCAGTAGGAAAAGTGATGCGTATCCTTCTGGCCTTTGCTCTTTAACCTCGTTCCTCGCTGTGTGGGTTAAGTCAGCAAGATTTATTTTATCGCGATTTCGGTTACATATCGTGTAACTTTTCGGGTATTTGGCAAGAGGAATTTTGCGAGGGTTAGAGGGCTCATATTGAAATCATTCCTAGGTAATTTCCAATTCTTAGAAATAGAATTTTAAACGAGTTTACGTGAGTTAATATTTCTGTTTGCATGGCAAACGAATATTATAAACGTTGCTGATCCTTCGTTCATTAATTTATAAAACAGAATTTTAGCAACTTGGAAATTGCTCCGTTATTTTATTTTTTTACACAGAACCTTAATCGAGATTACAATATTTCTTTCTTCCTCCGGTCAAGCTATTTTCTTTATTCCAACATTCCCATCTTCGGAATCCTGTTCCACGAAACGCCAACTTTCACAACAGTCTGATTAATTCAGATCCATCTACTCTTCACTTAAAATATACCTGGAAGACATTCAAAGATTCTTCGACCGAGTTTATCACGACAAGTTAGCAACGGTTAAGAGAGAAAAAAAAGGGGGCGAAAAATCGTAAAGTGTTGGAATCCTAAGCAGGGACAAGGAGAGGAGGTGGCGTTAGAGCGTAGAGGCTAAAAATGAGTAAATTGCCGACGAGATCGGAGGCAGGAAAGTCGAGGCTAAGGAGGTGAAAAATTGCGAGAAAAAGGCTCTATCTTAGGGGTGGCCGCCAACTTATCACTACTCGAAGGACCGCCCTACCTTCCCGACGTTCCTTTGTCAGAATCAAGGACACGAAAGAAGATCTCCTTTCTCATATTCTAAAGTTGACGCCTTTCTCGTCTCCCTCTCCCCTCTTGTCCTGTGAAAGAGCGTCCGTAAGCGCAAAAAGTTCCCACCGCGGCAGGACGAGTTCGGAACTTGCCGGAATCCGTGTCTTTTTCCCGTTTTCCTGAAGGGTTCCGCGCGGAGGAAATCAATTTTGCATTTGGACGATAAAGCTGAGCGCATTTTTCTTCAGAAATTGTGCAGGCCGCCTTCGGAACATTGGTCTTGAATTGTATGTTGAGCCTTCAAAAGCTGATTTTCACTTGTCTCCGAGGAAGAAGATTACAAATTTGACAAATAGTTGGATATGATGGCATCTAAAAATTGATGTCAATATTAAATTGGCAAACGTTATTAACGAAACGTAAATTGAAGTAACGATAGACTGCAGGAAAAAAATAGGTTTGGAGTTTGAGTATCTGAAAGGTATGTGATTTTTAGGTGCAACGACGATTGGACTGGAACCAAGTGCGACCAAAAACCGTGCGATGCACGCTGTGCGGAACATGGCCAGTGCAAGAATGGAACTTGCGTTTGCAGTCAAGGATGGAACGGGCGACATTGCACGTTGCGTAAGTAAAATATTAATGGCATCGCCGGTGACGCCGTTTAAATTCATGATCTCTCCATTTTTTCCCATGGAATGGTAATTGTAAAACATTGATGTAATCGCGGATCAAGGACTTCGGATATTCAATGTCATTACTTTGTTATTTTTATTACTGTTATTACTGTTATTACTGTTATATTATCGTTATTGATTGTTTCCGATGTTACTCGTAATTAGGACAGTAGATTCGAAAAATGATATCATTCTAAAGATAGATTGTATAAGAGTAAAACAACGTAGATATAGGTATAAAGAGACTTAAGTAGAGGAGGTCGATACTTTGTCAGACAGAGCAGTAAGAAACTATCGTTTAATAATAATTTATACTTACAAGTGGAAATGATTTTCAAATAACAAATAACTGCTATCCCAGTACTGTTATTTCTCTTATTTTTATATAATTATTTATGTATCTTTTTAATTACCTAAAATTTCACTCACTACGTTACACAACTATGTATGTATGTATGTATATACTGTAGGATATTGTTAGGAGTATTGATCGATCGAAACTATATTTCACTCAAATAATTTATATTGTAACGTTATATCAACCAAATGTTAATTAAAACTATACAAGAATCGTTCCTATCGAAAAGTTATTTCCTCTATCGCGAGATATATTCTTTCATGGAATCACATGTATCGTTTATTCTCCCAACACGGGGCTAGTATCGATTTTCAATTAGCTCCGATCGTTGCCCGATATCTTCAATTAAAACATTCACGCCGTTCCCTTGACAGCTGGATGCGAGAACGGATGCAGTCGCCACGGACTGTGCACTCTGCAAGATGGCGAATACAGTTGTGGATGTTCAACCGGCTGGGCGGGAAGGGATTGCAGTATACGACTCGAAATGGAATGTAATGACTTTATTGACAACGATCAGGGTGAGTGTATAAATATTATAAGTAGAAAGAAATGGTGATAGAAGGAACAGAAGATTATTAGACCAAAGCAATTATAATCGTGTAATTTTTCATAATATATACTTTTTCTACCGCTTTACTATTTCATCTATTTTGATCTAACCTAAAAAAACGAAGGCAAATATTTATAGAAAATATAGGTGTCTCATTGTGGAACAGCCTTAAAGGCTATTCAAATATTTTCTATTACAGTAATATCTAATTTTTTCCTATTGCCCTGAAGATTAAAAAATGTTTTAAATTTCGACGGAAGATTCAAAGACTGTAGTGAAATTAAATACACGTTCTTTTGATACGTTACAAATTCCTAAAGTTCCAAAAACTTCTAAGGCGATTTCACAATTCCTGTAGAATTCCAATAAAATTACGAACTTCCTAAACAGCTCTAACAAAGCTAAAAATACCTGAAGAATTTCAATAAAAATCGAGTTTTATCCAAAATTAAAATTAAACGATAATTTCTTGATATCTATATTCAGCGAACGTTTGATATAAGAAGTAATGTTTCTTAGATGGCATGATGGACTGTTCTGACAGCGAGTGTTGCTCGCACGCAGCTTGCGCAGAGCATATCATGTGCCTTACTAGTAATAATCCCGTGGACGTCCTTCTCCGCAAACAACCGCCCAGCGTGACCGCGTCCTTTTACCAGCGCGTGAAATTCCTCGTTGAGGAGAACAGCGTACAAAGCTACGCTCATATGAACGAGTACACCGAAAGGTAAGATCGACCACTTCTTCTCACACGGTTCTACATTCAGTCAATCATTCTAATATTTATAGAGGAACGCTTAGTTATATATACTTTATTTTTACGACGTCTAACAGGATATAATTGCGTTTAGAAGAACGAGCGAGTCGTTGACATGACATCAAGTGCATTGAATTTTTCTTCAGCTTCTAAGAAAAATTTCTTTCATTAGCTGATTCAATAGAAAAATTGTATTAATTACATCGGTGACAAGCAAGAAGGGACATGAAAGGGAAGGTTTGAATGTGTCACAGACCTTTTACAATTTTGTAATCGGAGTTAATTAGTGGAAATATTTGAAAGTTGAAGTGTATATTTGAAGTTGTCAGAGAATAGAATGTTTGTCTTTGTAATTAGTAGAAACTACTTGAAATTTAATTCCATGTTAAATAGAGGGTTTAATTTATCCTTGAAATATTAAAAATATTCCATTCTTGTATTGCATTAATGTATTTGTCATTGATACATATGCATACCATGGGAGAATCTGTGTATTTTAAATATTCAAAAAGAAAATATATTTTTTAAATTAGCATTGCCACATCTCTAGAAATTGAAAAATATAAATAACCGGTCGGAATGTTTTATTTAATAATAACGAATTTCTTCGATCTTTAAAACTAGATACTGCAGGAAACATTCAATTGTTCCCCCTTTCGAGTATCCAACGGGATAAAATGGAAAAATCTGGGAAAGATTAATTTTCAATCATAACAACGTCTGGCTCGTTCGATAGTCGTCGATACTTACACGTACCGTTTAACTAATGAAAAAGAAAAGAAAAGAACAAACAGAAAAAAAGAAACGTATAGCATAGCTGCGTGTCATAGTTTCTGGCCTTTTACATTTTTCGAATGCGTTTGACATATTACGCGGCTGTTACTTTCCTCGTTTTTATCATCCACGAGAACTGCGCAGATCATTGATTTCATTCAGAAGGGACATTGTTTTTGTTTACCCGTACGGTACGTTAACGATGTGTTTCACGTAAAAAAAAAAAAGCCCGAAGAATATATGTATACACATATGTGCAGTATGTGTTATATATACACGCAAAAAAAAAAAAAAAACGTGAGAGAAGCACATCGTATCATTCGAGAAGCGTAACGTGTCTGATCACACACGGACGATGGTTCCGCCGAAGAGTTTTGTTTACGTGGTCCATTTTTTCCGACGAAGCTTCACGATGGGGCAAAATAGTAAAATACCATAGGAAAATCGTTCGTTGCATAACTTTCGGCAATCTCCCCTTTCGTATCGATCTGTTACGATAAAATTATCAAAGTTCTAAATTGTTCTTCAAATATTACATGGATTATTAAAAAAAAGAAAAAGGAAATATTTTTTATAGCGATTTATATACTACAATAGTTGTCAAATATTATTACACTTCAGTTTACAAATATTTGTCTTTAGTCGTTTTGCTTTTTTTTTCCTTTTTTTCTCCAAATATATCGAAACATAGAAGATCACAATGAAAAAGGAATTATTTAAGGGAATTGTTTCGTTGTTAAACTGTTTTCTTGCACTCGAGTAGCGTTTTCCCCATCGTGAGCAATTTTTCAGTGTCGAAAAAAAGAGTGGAAAAGAAGAAAAAAAGATTGAATCAGATTTACTTGCACCGCCATGCCAAACAATCCGGTATATCCGTGACAGCTGAATTATCAAGAGAGCCCCCGGTGGGTGACAACCCTGCCAACCCTCTAACCATCCTATTCCTCGTGTTTCACCCTCTCCCTCCCCCGAATGCCGAACGCGTCAGTGATCATCTCGGAAGCATTGTCGATCAAAGGAGCTTCCTCGCGTGCATCTGATATTAATTGCTAGCAGTTTAGTCCTGTTTCATGCCACGCTATGAATCTTGTCTCGCGAGGTGAATTCGCGAAGGTTCTTCCAAGCAATCGCGTTTTGCAAATCTTTTTCACCTTATGAAACTAAATCGTTGATATTTGCTTTAGTAACTTATTGTTTGATAAAATAACAAAAATATGTGTTTTCTCCGTGTCTTAAGAATAGTGAAAGGGTTTTGATAAATGGGTTTCAAAACTGTTTGCTTTGCTGAATAGCTAGGGAATTTGAAATAGACGTAAAGCGAACATAGGGTGAAACGAGAGAATAAAGCTATCTAGTAACTTTATAAGTAACCATATAGGATAAAAATTACTTTACGTGCAGTTTCAATGCTATCCAATCGTCGCTTACCGTTGCAACAAACGAATTTTATCCTATTGTTAAGTTAACCTAATTTTGTAACTTGCCAATATTATAAATATAGCTTTGCGCACAATCAGCCTCGGAGATGATGCTCGAGCGTGTATTTTGAATGAACTAAATAATTATAGAACTCCTTTTACTGAAACCCTTCGCTCAATTTCAAGACGTATAATACGCTTCGAATCCATCTATTAACTCAACAAACCAATGTTTTATTTTCCAAGCGTTGGTAGAATTATCCTTTGTGTCACATAGCCTCCGAAATAAAGAAACCATTCTGTTTACGAACAGTATATTCATCTGTTCCCTGTAACATGTAGATAAAGGAGTAATAACTTCATGGAAGTATATCGCGAATATACGTCACTTTGGTAATTCGATAAGCGAATAAAAGCGAGAAATTTGATCGGGCGCGTTCACGGTCAGCATCCTTTGTTCGACACTGATGAAGATTTGCTCGGGACGCGTGCTGACCGACGCATCGGAGCGGCAGCGAGCGTATTTCGGGGGATTCGTGTATTTTGTCTAGTGTTTATCCTCTGTGTGTACCCTTGCCACCACCAGATCACCATTCACCCTACAGCCGAAGACCGAAAGAGGCTCCGTTCTACGTACAGACTGTGAAGTACAGACCAAAATTCTGTCGAAAGAAAAAAAAAAGACAGAAAAAAGATGAAAAAGAGACAAAGAAATTGAAAAAAAAAAGTCTGCACACGGAGAAAATATTCGAGAGACTGAATTTTCGGTATTCTCGGTCGGTTAGTGGATTAAGTTATCCGTGCGAAGTTTTTTCTTTTTTTTTTTTTTTTCAATATACAGCTTCTAGGCATCGCGTTGTTCCGTAAAACAAGCGCGTCATACGAACAGAATAATACTTAACCTTTGAACGGTAACGCGATAAGCAGACCGTGTCGTTTTCCAAATTTCTCTTGTGACTTACCAGCTATTTCGGCCATTTGTTTAAGCAGTTCACCGACAATGGGAGATTCATAGATAAAGCGCACGAGGGCGGTCGAGTCGCGGTTTTTATCCGGAGATATTTTGATACAAATATCAGACTACAATCTGTTGTTGCTTTTTCTTGAATTATTTTAGTACGAGGGAACATCGATAGAAAGAAACAACGAATTCCGAGAGTCGATCGCCCACGGGTAAAATTATTACTAGAAATGGTAGACACAAGTTTGAAATCTGTCGCGGTTCGGTCGCTTTTCTCGCGCGTCCACTAGCAGTTCAACACCACGAAATCGAACGTTCTGCGTATGATACACGATAGTTCCGTGTGTGTCCGAGAAAGAGACGTACGGAGAGCGGAACGGAAGTTTGTTTGGTCCTGTTGTAGCGCCCATTGTTTCGTCGCGGTATTGATCACCGACTTTCTCCGAGCACCCTTGCTGCCGCCTTGAAACGCTTCTTCCACTTCGATCCACATGGATAAAATTTTTTTTCTTTTTTTTTTTTTGTATGTGCTTTACATACGCAACTACTCTGCTTGGGAGGCTACGCGTACGTGTTTCACCGGTCGAAAGAATGGTATAAGCTTTGTACAGTCTGCATTTAAAACGCTGTTAGAATTACAATCTCTTTTTACGGTGAGGGCACTTTAAATGACTAAAGGATACGAAATTAATATGTAAATTATGGTTGGAGACGAGAATGATTCTTTGTAAATAAAACATGTCAACGCACGAGAAACAAAATTGTTATAACCAGACTGTCTGTTTTTGCATTTGATTAAAATGGTTTTTATTTCGTATTTTTTACTTAGATTTTTATTTAGTTGTTTCGGAGAGAAAATTTAAACTTTGACAGAAGGACGTACTTAGAAAGATATGGTAACTAGATGAAAAACATCCTGATTAAATATATAAATATTTTGTGTAACGAACAAAGAAATTGTGGTTTACAAGATAATTCTAGGAACTGAGGTAAGCTTTTCCACTTACAATTAGTGAAAGCATAAGAAAGTGGTAGAGAAAATATTTGTATAATAACATGAGCTTTATTTTTCTTCAAATTCACAACATTGCAACCTACAGCTTCTATCTTTTTATATCTTTTGCTTAGTTTAAACATTAATTCTATTTCAAAATTTCATATATTTATTGATGCATATTACACGAAGGAATTTTATTTGACCTTATTTGTTCTTTTTATGACAATCATTTGAATGCTGATGTAAAACATGAAACCCCTTGTGAATTATTTGCTTTTTAACATTTATCTTTGATACATTTACACAAATATAATAATTTGCTGAATTGATAATAAAATTCACCTAAAAATGGTGGCAATATATAATTACATACATAAAATCAAATACACGAATTTCGTTAAACTTAACAGAATCATCTTCTATCATTTTTTCAAGCTTTCATAAATGAGTTACAATCAATTTTAACGTTTCGAAGTACTTTTAATATCAACATTTATTAGTTGAAAATTCAGGACAGTCACGATCAGTCAGATAACTTCTATCAAATATTCGATCATCAATCAATCAATATCAATATTCAAAATTCCCGCCAAGGCGAAGCATACTCGTTTCTTAACTTTGATTTATCTCTACATAGAATCACCGTTTTCCAATCATACTACGGTAACTACTTTCTCCTTTCTGGAAAAAATATAAAATTAAAATATGTAGAGTAGGACTTGCAGTTTGTATCATAGTATAAAATTAATTTGGATCATTCACGAAGCGAAAGAAAGAAAGGGTCGTTTTTTATGAAACGACTCAGAGAACGCTAATTCTCCCCACCACTTTCAATGGAATCTCGAGCGTACAGACTGCATACAAGTATCCCGGTGAATCAGAAATTCAGGTTGGCATCGGGATTGCTCGGACAGAGCGTAATCAATATTCGAAGATCGTCTGCCAACATGGCAGTCCAAGCTCCGATGGAATCTCTCCTCATTGTCAGTTCGAGGCTCGGCTTCGATGAGCGACGCGATAAGAGGATCCTTCGTGCGACACCCGTTACTCGTGACTCCCTCGATACGGGACGAATCTCGAATCGACGTCGATGTTGGATTCCAAACGAAACGACGACGGCCATGTCTCGTTAACGCGTGTGCAGTACCCGTTCCAAATGCATCGATCACGCGAAGACGCGCTGGAGCTCTCCATCTCTTTCTCTCTTTACTCTGCCTTTATATATTACATATACATATATATATTTACTTATATATGGATATTATTATATATACATACATATATATATATATTATATACACGTGTATAATCGTCGTATATATACAGATGTGTGTGCGTAGTTTCCAACTTGTGTCTGTCACGTGTATTACCACTCTATGTTGGATGAGTCTGTGAGTGACTGCGTTCATGTTGCGTGACTGGCGAAGATCGCGTGTGTGATGGGTACGCTTGATTAGTGTGTGTCTACGTCTATTGTTTCTGTAACGGCGTGCGGAACATTGCGATAGAGCATTCGATTTTCGCCGCGAGATTCGCGCGTACACGATCAAACTTGGCGCGAACGTGCAATGGGGTGGGGGAGATGTCTAGAGTCGTGTAGTGGGGATGAACCTTCGGAAGTTAACCTCCGATCGAAACAATCGTAGAGAGGGAATCGAGGTTCGCTATATCGAAACGGTTATGCCGCGATGGCGCGAAAATTTGAAATACATAAATGAAAAACGATGCAAAAGAAAGGGAATAAAGTCAATAAGGTATGATTATGCGAAATAGACGATTGCTCGCGCAATGCTGCGTACGCGCGTCCGTTTTTTTGCCCGCAAACGCGGGTTCTGTGACCGTGGTAACGCCCTTTCTTCTCGTTGGTTTTTTCCCACACGTAGTACGTTCTGGAGTTCCTTTACACCGCGGTAAGTTGCAGCTCAAGCTCTCTCGCTAATCGTTCATTAATCCAAAAGAAAAAAAAAACAGAATTTTTTTTTAATGAAAGAAAAAAAGCAAGAAAAAGTTACCTTCTATTTGCTCGTTTCGCTCGTAACATTCATCTTACATGTTTTTTCGTATGTCCCATTATATGTAATCTATCTATATATGTATACGTATGTTCATACCCTTAGCCTGCGTATCACGTCTCTCTTTTTCTCTCTTTCTCCGTTTCAGTTATTGTTTTTGTCTCTATACTATTCTATATATATTCCCAGTTGGTCTTTTTCAACGCTCTTTATATTTCTTCTATTCTATCGACCCTGGTTCAGCCTGTTATCGATTCAGTTACGTTACCAATTATGTTTGCCAGTGTTTGATCATACCTCGCTTATTTGACTCGTCTCTCCGCCCTTTCAAACCCTCTATACTCCGTTTTTAATCGCCTGTCTATCGTTTTCCTCTCTTCTTTCCATTCTGTCGCTCTGTCATTTTTTAGTTCCGTCGCTACCTTTTTACCTGTCTACCTGCGTATTTGTTTCTGTCATCTCCGACTCGACGGCTGCCGCTTACTGTTCGCGTGAAAAACAAATTTCGACGAGGTTCGATGGTCCAGCTTCGTTAATATCACTTTTGTACGACACAGGGAATTCGAGTATTTGATAATCGAACAAAATTTACGCTGATTCGTTTAGCAGTTGAGTTGTAGCCCTGTAACGATACCAAAATTCGAAACCTAAATCGCATTTGTTTCGCCTTTAATCTAGGGACTTTGACGGGTCGATAACAAAACGAATCTACTTTACCGATAGCCTTCAAACGGGGAAAATTTAAAATCAATCGAAATCGCGTGAACGTATCGCCACAGCCAAAGGGTCGAGCACTCTCTTCACACCTACATTGAAAGTATAATCGTATCGAAGTGTCTCTGTGTTATCTGTGATATGTCGTCGGATGATCGTTGTCTATAATCCTGCCGTTGTCCGCCCTTCTCTCTACTTCTCTCTTTATTCTGTTTCGTTCCTTCTCTGTTGTTCTGTTTATGTATTGTCATCTTGTCCTGTTTAGCGCTGAGTTCTTAGCTACTATTACTATGATCGCCCTGATATATACCGTAACCGGCTACAAACCAAGTAATAGTATGTTTGACAATCGTGTAATTTTTTACGTAACGATATATATCCTGTCTGGTCTTGTGTTGTTTTTTGTGTTGCCAGGCTTGCACTTTTTTATGTACGTTGTGTATTTCATAACCCCTTGTCGAATTTGTTTCTAGTGACTTTTTGTCCCCTAGCATCTTATACACGAACGCTAACTTTATTGCGCGCCTCTTGCGTCAAAGACATATATATTCTTGCGTTCCAATTTTTTGTTCAATTGTTCCTTTCCGTCGTTTGTCGAGATAAATTGATGATATAAAATATTATACATCATCATTATCAACATATATATATATACATACATATGCAGTAGAGGAGATACAAAATCGTGGTACAAAATCAAATAAAATATACATATATATAAACGATGAAAACGAGAATGAGAAAACGTGTTCACATCACGTTGTATTGTTCCGAATCGACGGATCGGCAATAATTACGAAATCGGAACCGTTCAACACACAGCTTTATGATACAGGATATGATACGAAGGACCCGAACGACCATTCCCTCTCTTGTCCCTTGTCTACGTCTGTTATCACCTGTCTACAATGTGCCAATAACCCCGTTACACCAAAAGCCCTGTGTCTGTCTTTAACCGATCCGTGCTATCTACCCACCGAAAGTTATATCTCATACCAAAACACGACAGAAACCCTCTTTTGGAGAAAATCGATTCGTCCGTATCCGTCCGTGGTTCACGTCAAAAACCGGAAATAATTTCTTATAAATTAGAAGACAGCAAAAAATTTCCTTCAATTAATATCGCATAACCTCGCGGTTCGAGTGTTTCAATTTTATACGAACGTTTTGAAAAGAACAAGAATCAAGAGATCATTTGAAATCGTTTGAGAACATGTTATTTTATTCGAGAATGAGAAACGGACGAGTATCTGAACCACAGAAAAGTTTTCAAAACGAGAAAGAAGAAAAAAGAGCAGGCAGAAAAGAGGAAAGTCATTGATACGTTTGAAAGTGAGCGCGCGCGGGAGGAAAAGAAATATGGCGCGATGAAAGATAACTTAGATAACCGTCGTATCGCTGACCGAGATGGAGGGAAAATTTCCAAGCAAAGAGAGATAGAATTCGGCATTGCGTCGGTGTATCGCGCGATCTCTCTATCGAGATACCGTCATTCTTTGATTTTTCTTTCTTTACTATTTTTCTTTCTTTTTCTACGTTTCCATTATTCAGTCTTGCACACATCTAGGTTCAGTATCCGCCGCCAGATGTCGGTGTGTCTTGAAATTGATCTACATATATATATATACAAGATATATCATGTACATATATATATATATATCCGTTTCTCTCTTCTTTCCGTTACGTTTTTTTCAAATTGAGTTAAACTGATTTGCGTTTCCTTTTTATATACCGTTCACTCTGGTTTGTGGATTTTCTATTCTTATTTATTTTTTTACCAGTAGTAACAACTGTGCCTGCCACCTTGCTATGCTCGTACTTGGAGGATCAGAACCCCGGTAATGTTTGATCCCCAAGTCGCCGATGGAACGAGAATGGTGGCACGGTGCGCGCAGCCGGAAGTGCACGGCATTGCTCACTTTCCGGGACGATGATGCGATCATTTGTCCCTTGGACGAATTAGATATCGTCTGACTTTCGATTCACGGGGGAATGTGTGGATCCTCCAAGAACGAATCATGCCCCCATACGCAATCCCTTAGGGACCAATGAATATATATATATATTTATACATATATCGAATGCATCTATGCAGCTTGTTGTACGTGTTCTATCATATTTTCATATTTTGCTAAAATTGACAAAGGAAAGATGATTCTTCATTACGCGAGAATAATTTGGAAAATATATTCCAGTAGATGAGTTTGAAGGGGCACTGTGAATGTTAAGAGAACTTCATTATTTTTTATTAGAACAATATTTCATGGTGAATGTTCAAATATAAGATGTTTAATCTGTTTATAAAAGTAAAACTAAATTATTGTTTTAATATTATTTATTAGAACTATTTTCTTGATTATAAATTCGGCAAATGTAGATGTAAATATCTCGACACCCCCGTAGACTCATTCTATGTAAATTAAAGGTGTTTTCACGTTTCATGAACTCTAATGAACTAAACAGGATAACTTACAATAAATATTTTAAATTCGAGTTTCTTTATGTGAGAACAACTCTATCGTAATTATAATTATTTTTTTAAAGAAAAATACGTTCTATTCTAATTGATTTCTTTATACATTATTAAGTCTCAAGAATGAAAAGTTATCGACTTTCTCAGTATTCTAAGATGTTTTTTATTTGCGAATATAGATTACTTTCTCCATATTCTACAAATGCGGGAGGCATTTGTGGAAAATATCTAATCACTGATACCAACCTGTTTGTGATTTATAGGTATTGTTGAATTTTCATACAGCATTCTCCGATTAAACAACTTTTTGTACAATTCTCCAACAATATGATACCCCAAACATGGCGCAAAATGTTTTAATCAGTCGCAGCTTCCGACTGTACAGTTTGCACTTTAAATATAATCTGCATAATTTTTATACATAAAGTAATTATAAATAATTATTAATATTATAATTTCTTTCAGTTCCATTTTTTACTTAAATCAGTGTCTCACAAACATATAGAGATGGGTAATTAAGAATCACCGTATATAATATCTTCGTTCACAAATGTCGTTGCTCATTACACAGCGCCCCATAACAAGCTGCGTACGTATGTACCCGATTCACAGCATATTCTCTATATATTATTATTATTATCATCATTATTATTATTATCTTACCTACCTATATCGATCTCATTATATTCAGCACTATTACACAAATCGCTTAAAATATTCAGCTTCAACATACTCCAACTTTTATATATCGCAGATAATCCAGCCCTGAAACTTATTACGTACATATTTTCATTGCCTTTATTACATATCTATTTATACATGATTATATATGCATGCAGTTCTACTCTCACGAAAGTTTACTACCCGCCCTTTATTTATTATTATTATTATTATTATCCTGCCTCAGGACGATCGTGTTCTTTTTTGCTCCCGAATTGACAATCTGCTCGATACTCTTTAAAAAAAAAAAGAACAACTACCCACAGTCAAGCAAAAAAAGAAGAAATGAACAAAACCTCTTAAAAGAATGCAACCATGAACAAAATACCATGCAAATTGCAAGAAAGTGAATGTGACTGAAAGAAAATGTTCCCGCGTCGTTGCCAATACGATGCGACAGCTAACCTGTAAGCATGATCGAGAAACTGACGCTGGCGACATCTGGGTTCGCTGCATACACGCGATGCCGCGTGCATTGTTCCGTTTGTAAAATCAATTTGTATCGCTTTTGGATTCAACCAGTGGCATTAACTCCTCTTGCGCGAACTATCGCGGCCGGTAAAGGCCGGCTCGAATGGAGTTGCGGATTGTATTGGCAGCGAAGTGAGAATATTGGATCGCATTGAACCGTTGACCGCGGAAGCTGATTTGACAGACAAAATCGATTGTTCGCGCTCTCGACAACTTTGTTTTGGAATACATGCGTTCCACGATCGAAATTTTAGTCCAGAGAATTTCCTTTTTTTTTCTTTTTCCTGTTGAATCTATTTTTATTTTTATACAAAAAATTGTAGAATTTGTAATATGTGTATATTTCCTCTCTCTTGTCCTTTTTCGATGATATTTTTAGTTTCTTTTTCTTTATATTGGAATTTCATTACTGTTGATTGGTACACGATAGGATTTAAAATGTTTCGAATCAGCGTGCCACGGTTCAACGGATCAACGACACGATCCGATCTCGAAAGATCTCGATATATCTTTGATTTATAACAGTCGAGTTGCGGTGATGCGAGGCCAAGTTGTAACCGAACAAGGAATTGGAATAGTAGGCATCAGGGTGTCCGTGGACAGGGACCCTCGCTTTGGATTCACGTTAACCAGAGCTGATGGATGGTGAGTACTAATTTTTACTTTGTATCACATTGTATCACAAAAAACAGCGATTGAAATTATACATGAAATTCACTCAATTGACTGGACCAAGATAATTATCAATTTTAGTTCAGCTTAGCTATTATATATACGTGTAATAGATTTTTATATAATTATTACATATATATACACATATATGGGAATCCTATATACATAATTTCTGTAGCAGATTTCTATATTCTCGTATATCAAAATTACTAAGAGATGATGAAACGAACAGCAGACACATGTCTACCAACCCACATTCAAATCAAATTCTCACACTATGCAAAATCCAAATCAGTACCTCAGCAGTTCACACCGTCCAATCGAACAACCCAACTCAATATCCCCACTCCTGTTTAAAATAAAAAGGGAGAAACAGAAAAGTCAGAATCGCATATCAATAGATACACAAACATATGGGGTAATATAGTAGTATTTGCGCCTGATGGGCGTGTATGGCAGCTTGGGCGTCCTTCCTAATAGGATCAAGGGTGCATTGTAATGAAGGGTATGGGGAAACTGGATGGAGTATGGGTAGATGGTGAAACACCTATATCAAACAGGTATATAGTAATCCTGGCGAGGATAATCCTGAAACACGGAGCCGGAGGAGTTGGCCTGGTAAACCACATCAAAGCTCGAGCTAATGATGTCGAAAGCTTCCTAATTACTCCGTGCAAACCTGTGTGATTAGTCTGACCTGCGTCTATCCCTTGCTACCCCCTCCGGTTGGATCGCTGGCAAAATTTTACCATAATATAGTGAACTGTGAACGTGAGAGAAATTATACATTGACGGAACTCGTCGAAACGATAACAGTTCCGCTTCTACCTATCTATCTATCTTACTCATTAGCGTCATCTCTCTCTCTCTCTCTCTCTCTCTCTCTCTCTCTCTCTCTCTCTCTCTCTCTCTCTCTCTCTCTCTCTCTCTCTCTCTCTCTCTCTCTCTCTCTCTCTCTCTCTCTCTCTCTCTCTCTCTCTCTCTCTCTCTCTCTCTCTCTCTCTCTCTCTCTCTCTCTCTCTCTCTCTCTCTCTCTCTCTCTCTCTCTCTCTCTCTCTCTCTCTCTCTCTCTCTCTCTCTCTCTCTCTCTCTCTCTCTCTCTCTCTCTCTCTCTCTCTCTCTCTCTCTCTCTCTCTCTCTCTCTCTCTCTCTCTCTCTCTCTCTCTCTCTCTCTCTCTCTCTCTCTCTCTCTCTCTCTCTCTCTCTCTCTCTCTCTCTCTCTCTCTCTCTCTCTCTCTCTCTCTCTCTCTCTCTCTCTCTCTCTCTCTCTCTCTCTCTCTCTCTCTCTCTCTCTCTCTCTCTCTCTCTCTCTCTCTCTCTCTCTCTCTCTCTCTCTCTCTCTCTCTCTCTCTCTCTCTCTCTCTCTCTCTCTCTCTCTCTCTCTCTCTCTCTCTAACTTGCAGTTTCATGTAATCCCAAAGAGAAGTTCGAGGTAGAATTCCCTCGTTGTATTCACGGGTTAATGAATACAGAACCGTGATAGATTGGCAGTTATTGCAGCCAGACTGTCTGATAAATACGCGTTTGTCGTTGCTTGATTACGAGTACGGCTTATGATTGAATCTCTTGTACGCGAGACGTTCCTATGATTTCTGTTCTTGTAATGCGACAGAGGACTTTCAAATCGGATTTCAAACATGTCCAGGTAAAAGTTGCGGCGAACTGGACCCAATGGCATAGTTCAGCTTGCCACCTGTCGATGTCGCTTCGTGACGAGAACGCGCGATTAAACGAAAGTCACAGGAACGACTGATAGAGGGCACTGCTCGGGCATTCTCTTAGAAGCCAGTAACCATATTTGAACACATATTGTTAGAAATTTTTATATCCACAAGCTCTGCTGTTGATGTTGGTGAAAGAATATATTATAGTTATAAATATTGCTGAAAATGTTTATTTTAATTTGAGCTTCCTAAGGTTTAGCCACAGGAGATTTTAAGCTCTGTATTTTACCATAACATCCAAATTCCATTTACTTTCCTCTATTCACAAAAATTCACTCGGCGTACATCGAAGAACATCAAACTCACTCGCGAGAGTTTTTGGTCCATAAAATAAATTGGAAGAGTGTTACTACTCTGAACGTTAAAATTAACCCCAGAATCGTGAATTTCGAGACGGTTAAGAGGTTCTAGCGACGCGTATCCTTTATCGATCATCCATAGCCTGTAAACCCGATGTAATACCGGAAGCTAAGGTATAGTTTGAAATGCATTTACGTACTTCGATTAGGTTCGACGTGTTGGTGAACGGAGGCGGTGCGGTGACGCTTCAGTTCCAGCGTAGCCCCTTCAAACCCCTCACGAGGACGGTATTCGTGCCATGGAATCAAATAGTGGTTCTGCCTCCTGTGGTGATGACCCTTAACGAGGAAGGCGAATCTCATAAATCTAATCAACCTCCGAGTCCAGCTGTCGGTAAGTATGAATCTCTAATTATTATTTACTTTTCTTTTTGTTTTTCTACCTTTTTTCACGTTTTGTCGTGTCACGGAATCAATTGGTGTTAAACATGAACGGTGGTCCAAAGTGTCTAATGTTTGAAAAATTGGATGACTATTTATAATAAGTATTTATAATAACTATTTACAACAATTGTTTGTAATAATTCCTTTAGTTATAATTTGTTGTTTTCTTTTTTATCAGTTCCTATTTTTTTTTCTCTTTTTCATATTTGAGAAATATGAATGTTATTTAATTGTTTACTGCTTCATCGTCATCCTTCTTCAACGTGCAAAGAGGAATTTATAAGGGACCCGTTGCTGCTCGTGTGTGCCGTCTTTGTTCCGTCCTTAAGTGTTTTATGTTTTTAAGTTCCTTACCATTTATGGCATACAATATAATAGGCTCCCCAGGGATATCGATGGGACTATTTAGCGAACATGGTCCGTGCCTGGAGCACGATCACGAGCTGTTAAGGCCCATCATCGTTAGCACTTGGATGCCAGAAAAAGTGGGCGACCTTCCAGGCAAAAGTTTGGTCTTCGCTGAAAGTCAGGTAAATTATTTTCTCTTACATTCTTCGTTAATTATTATAAGTTGGAAATCAACTTTATTTCAACTGTAATTCACAAATTTTAGGCAATTAAAATCAAATATGGCTATTGCTCCTAAACGTCCAAAATTCCTAACCTTTACCCTACAATTATTATGCATCATATAATCCCATATTCACACTTCATACACAGGTCCCTTTTCTGATCTAAAATTCAGATATCCAATCCAGAACCAAATTTCTGACAAACACAATGTTTCCGTTCTCCGGTTTTGCATCCCATTGAATCCTTTCTTCTTGCAGATCGTCCAGGAGAGCATCGCCATTCCGGGCTCGAATCTACACTTGATGTACCAGAGCAGCCAGGCGGCTGGTTACTTATCGACTGTGAGAATGCAGCTGACCGGGCCATTCATCCCAAAATCGCTGACGCATGTGCACGTACACGTAGAGATCGAAGGGTCACTGCACACGAAGACCTACGAAGCAGATCCAAATTTGACGCACACATTCGCCTGGAACAAGCGAAACGTTTACAAGCAGAAGGTGTATGGTGTGGCACAGGCGAGAATTTCGATCGGCTATCAACATTCCACTTGTCCAGCAGTGATTTGGGAGACACAAACAGCCACGTTGCAAGGCTTTGACGTAGATATCTCGGATATTGGAGGCTGGGGTTTAGACATTCACCATCACTACAACTTCCACGAAGGCATACTTCAAAAAGGAGATGGTACCACGATGCATTTCAAGCAGTATCCTCGCACAGTGAAGGTGGTAATGGGTACTGGACTGCAGAGAAGCTTGGTGTGCCAGGATTGCGATGGTTTGGCTAAGGATGCTAGGTTATTGACACCCGTAGCGCTTACTAGTGGCCCAGATGGAAGCATTTATGTAGGAGACTTCAATTTAGTCCGCAGGATTACACCCGAAGGAAATGTATATACTGTTCTGACTTTGAGGTATGTTTGGAGCAATATAGGAATTTGAAAATTTGAGAGATATTTAGGAAAAGAGGAAAGATCGAGTTATTTATTGAAATCTTTCTGAATGGTCTAATAGTGTTATTAATCTCTAAGATTAACGAATTTCTGAATGAGCTATGAAATATGTATTTTCAGTGCAACTCAAGTGGCTTACGAATATTATCTCTGCGTTTCTCCGGCGGACGGACACTTATATATCAGTGACCCAGAAAAACATCAAATATTAAAAGCTTTGTCGCTGAAGAACGTCCAACATCCTAACCTCAATATCGAACCCGTCGTTGGAAGCGGAGAAAGGTGCATTCCTGGCGACGAAAGTCATTGTGGTGACGAAGGTCCAGCTATCCGTGCCAAATTGGCTCATCCAAAAGGTAAACTTCAGATCAAGTTTTAGTTATTCATTTGCCTATTATCATCTTCTTAACCTAGTAAACAGATAAACTAATTCTATGCATTTAACATTAACAGGAATCGCTATCGCTGCCGACAAGACCATGTACATCGCTGATGGACGGAACATACGCGCGGTAGATCCCCACGGTATCATCCACACATTAGTTGGACACCATGGACACCATAATCACTGGTCACCAGCTCCATGCGTCGGTGCTATACCTGCTCATCAAGCTCAACTACAATGGCCGACTGGATTAACCTTAAGTCCTCTGGATGGATCTCTTCACTTCATCGATGACAGGCTCGTTTTGAAACTCACCAGTGATCTAAAAGTTCGTGTAGTAGCTGGAACGCCTCTGCATTGCACTAGTAACACTAACAGCAACGGAAACAGCAATGATAGCGATCTGAAAAAGGTGAATGTGACGACTACTACCAGTATAAAGAAATCCGATGAAGTTCTTGGTTCTGTACTTGCTGTCAGCTTCAGTCCAACTGGAGAACTTTACATAGCAGAAAGTGATTCACACAAAGTGAATTCTATCAAGATCGTAGACAGCTCAGGAAAAATGTCTCATTTCGCTGGACAACAGCAAGAGCGGTTGCGTGGCCAATGCGAATGTAATAATACTACTCCAAGCACTAAGGATTTGGAAAGTTGTTCATGCACCGATGACACCAGTAGTACAGAAACCTTATTGTCATCGAACGCCAAGTTTACCGCCATTTCTGCTCTAGCCGTGTCACCAGATGGCGTCCTACACGTGGCTGATCAGGGTAGTCTTCACATCCTTGCCTTACAACCCTATCTTCCAAATCACGACGAAAGTGGAGAGTTCCATATTCCTTTCCCACCATCGAACGAGGTGTATGTGTTTAATCGATATGGTCAACACATTTCCACGAAGGACTTGACGTCTGGTAAAACTCGATATTCGTTCTTGTATAGTAAAAACACGAGCTTTGGAAAGTTGTCTACGGTAAGAGACAGTGCTGGAAATAAGATTCAGTTCTTAAGGGATTACAGTAGCGTGGTCAATTCTATAGAGAATACGCAAGATCACAAGTCTGAATTGAAGATTTCTGCAGTTGGATTTTTGGAAAAATTGTCTGAACGTGGAAGAGCCGAAATTGCACTTGCGTATGATGGTTCAACAGGATTACTGACAAGTAGATCAGGAGGCGGTGAAACGTACATCTACAATTACGACAATTTGGGTCGTGTTACTGACGTCATTCTACCCACTGGTGAAAAATTGAAGCTATTCTCAGATCTGTCCGACGACGAAGGTTTATCAGTTAAAGTATCAGCCCCGCTTCAGGCTTTGTCAAAGGGCGATAAGCAGAGAATCGTGGAATTCAAGATGAAGAACGAAAGATCAAAGGTGTTAACGATTACTGATGGTACGAAGATCAAGAAAGCGATCGCATTCACTAACAGCAGCCTAGAGGTCCTTCTTCCTGGAGGTGGCAGAGTGCTAAGTGCAGCCACTACAAAACATCCTCTCCTGGAAGCTGCACTACCTGTGGAGGCTGAAATGTTGCCAATGTGGAGCTACCAACTGATGTCTTTAGGTGAACTGACCAACACAATGACTACCACCTACAACCTTGTCGGCGACGTCAGCCACACTCAACAGACTTTGAACAGAGAAATCTGGGTAAATGACACTCGCGTGATTGGTGTAGAATTCGAACAAGCTTTCAGGCGAGAAACATTCTATGACAAAGCAAGAAATCCATTGTTGACTGTTACTTTTGACCCTGCTGGCCTTCCTCTGACCTGGCAACCGCATGAGCAAGGTTACAACCTCAGTATCATATATGATAGGTTCAATCGGATCGAAAGCTGGAAATGGGGCCCATCTGATGAGTCTTATGGGTACGATAGACACGGACAATTGGCTGAAGTCACTAGCAATCAGGATGGAACCAAACGATATACCTACAACGATTTCAACGTATTATCCAATATTACCCTGGCCAGCGACAGGCACTTCACCTTACAATATGACGATGATGGTGGACTACGTCATATCATCCTCCCATCAGGAACTAAACATTCGTTTTCCTGTCAAGCTTCTCTAGGTTTTCTTAGAGTGACCTATACTCCACCAGGCAGCAGCAGAGCTTACCTTCAACATTATAGTCACGATGGAAACTTATTACAAACTGTATTCCCTGGAGATGGAGCTCGTATCGTCTACAGGTATCACACTTCAGGACAGCTTGCTGAAGTTGTCCACGGTGATGGAAAGAGTGAAATTAGATACACAGAAAGTGGTTTGCCTTCAGAAGTTATCCATTCTGAACGAGACGTAGAGTACAAGTGGGACTATCAATACAGCGCAGGTCTATTAGTTGAGGAACGTATAGACTTTGGTGCAAAGACTGGTCTCAGCAACGCAAAGTTTACGTTCGATTATGATTCAAACTTCAGATTGATTAACGTACAAGGTAGAATTGGTGGCCAGACCCTTCCAACTCATACCATGGCATATAGTCCTAGAACAGGTATGCTAGAGCAGATTGGACAATTCAAAATAACCAGACCTCAGCCTAATGAAACTACCGTGTTCGATGGAACTGCGTTATTCTCAAGAATCACGGATGATAGATTTTTGGAGACCCAAGTGACTTTGACGATTCATCAATTGGAGGTCTTCAGGATGGAATTCACACATGATACTCGCGATCGTATCAACCAGACTAGGACTTATACGCGCAATGTTGCTGTTAACACTTACACCAATGTGAAAAATTACACCTGGGACTGTGATGGTCAGCTGACTGGGGTAGAAGCTCAAGAACCATGGGGATTCAAGTACGACGCAAACGGAAATATGTTGTCATTGACATATCGAGGGAATACTATACCTATGGAATATAATAGCTTGGACAGGATTGTTAAATTCGGTGAAGGATTGTATAAATATGATAATAGAGGTTTGGTGGTGCAGAATGCTAGAGAGGAGAGGTTCAACTACAACGCTAAAGGACTTTTAGTTCGTGCCACTAAACGTGGACGATTCGATGTCAGATATTACTATGATCATCTAGATCGTTTGGCTACTAGGAAAGATAATTACGGAAACGTCACCCAATTCTTCTATAACAATCAGAAACGTCCTCATGAAGTCAGCCAGATTTACAGTCCAAGGGATGGCAAACTGATGTCATTAGTGTATGATGACAGGGGACACTTAATTTATGCTCAAGTCTATCGGCATAAATATTATATCGCCACCGATCAGTGTGGAACTCCAATCATGATTTTCAGCCAATATGGCGAAGGCATTAGAGAAATTATGAGATCACCCTATGGACATATCGTTTATGACTCGAATCCTTATTTGTATTTGCCTGTTGACTTCTGTGGTGGACTCTTAGATCAGGTAAGTTAGAGATGGATAGTGTAAAATTATTAAACGATATGATGTATATAGGATTTTAGTTTTAATAATAATATTTTAACGTGATATGATAAAAATGATAAAGATTTAAGGTTTTATATTCTATATTTAAGTACATCTTTTTAAATCTTGTTCAACTCAGGTAACGTCCTTAGTGCACATGCCAAACGGCAAAGTTTATGATCCACTGATAGGTCAGTGGATGTCTCCTTTGTGGGAGAATGTTCTGGACAGAGTGGACACTCCGACTCATCTACATCTATACAGGTTCAATGGAAACGATCCTATTGATGTTAGACACACAGACCGACCAAACCAACCAACTGGTAAGCTTACTCCTCTCTCGAGGAGAGATACCTTATTGAAGATTTAGCGGTTGCATAGCTAGTTTGGTCAATATTGACGCGTTCTAAGGTAGACTGCGTCTACTTAGTCATCTCTGAGAATTTAATTACATACATGTCTAGTACTCTATATAATACAATAGTATCTATGCAGGGTTAACTATTTTTATATTAAACAATACTTGACTCGCGAAGTACATATATCAATATTTTACTATTTACTCATCATCACAGTTCTCTTATCTTTATCTATCTTTCTATTTATTTATCTATCTACCTATCTATCTTTCTCAGACCACATATCATGGCTGTCGCATCTCGGCTACGACCTGAAAAGCCTTGCCCCTCAACTTTTCCCTGACGAGCTTCCAGACAGCCTCGTTCCGCCATCTTTGGGTCCAGGTACTTCCATATTTGGCAAGAAGAAGAGATCCAGAAATCTTGGTGTGCAATCAGGTTTCCTAGCCTACATCGCACAAAGACACTCAGGAGACGCTGTCAGTTTATCAGCGCCACCTCGTTCAGCCCTGAAGAAAGACACCAGTGACTTGATACCCAGTCGCCTGGGTGCAGCCTCGGATCCTCCATTTGGAAAAGGAATCTTGGTTTCAAGGACTGCCGATGGTCAAGCCGTAGTGTCCAGCGTACCAACCGCTAACGCCATCTATGGCGATGTTTTCACCTCCGTATTCAATCGGTCGTATTTCCTTCCGTTCACATTCGTAGTGCACAGTGCGCAGCAGGACGCCTTCTATTTTGTCAAGGAAGAAACTTGGCGAGCTAGTGAAGATCGTGGTCAGTTAAAACGGTTAGGTGGTCAGGTGAATACGACTTTCCACGAAAGCGAGAACGGAAGTGGTAGCAGTTCGCTGATAGACGTGAAGATACATGGCGCCAGCTATATAGTGAACCTGCGTTACGGTACCACAGCTGAGAAAGAGAAACAAAGACTGCTACATCACGCCAAAGCGACTGCCATTCGCAAGGCTTGGCATCGAGAACGCGAAGCACTGAAAGCAAACACACCAACGGCTATTGAGTGGATGGTAGCCGAACAGGACGAGATTCTAAAATCCGGGTCCGCGTCCAATTACGAAGGTGAGTACATCCACGACGCACAACTGTACCCTGAGCTCGCGGAGGATCCATACAACATCCGATTCGTAAAGAAGGCAGTTGACCCATCGAGCAAGAAACGCCGCAGGAGGAGAGGCGCGCCAACGTGCAAACTCTGGTGGCTAGATAAAATCTGCTAATCGGGTCAAGGTACCGTTAAATCAGGGAGTCCTCCTCTCCTGACACATGCCGTTGCCAGGAGAATTGTCCAATCGTCGAAGTAACAGGAATTTCCGAATTGGCGTAGGTAGAGCGTGTTGTGACGTATTTGGAAGAGTATGAAAAAAAGGATCAGAAACGGATCAAAGAAGAAAGGAATAAGAGGATTAAGCTGCAGCGAGCCAGCTGTCCTCCGTATGAACGTACTGAACACTATCAAAAGAAACAAAAAAAAAGTTTTATACCAAAGTCTATTTGTGTATTTCGAAGATGCCAAAAACATTTAACGTTATATCGATTATATTGTACCGCGATTTAGGGTGTAGTGTGTAAGCATCTCGGAGAAAAGTTGGTCTCCGCGCGCGACCGTGCTATCACAACTCGCGGTTTCTTCGCGAATTAGCAGAAGCATATTATCGTCGTCGGCCATCTTAGGAGAATAGAATACGTTCCGGGAAGCTCACGTCCTTGTAGCAACTACGGGAAACGACAAAGAGCTCGTCAACTTGTTGTTCCCCTACTCGCGAAACAAGAAAGAGTTCCTTGCGATAACGACTGAGGGAGGAATTGTCGAGGAAAACATGGAACGTGTTTATGTGTGTGTTCATCATTAACGAATGATCATGACGAGACATCGCGTCGTCATTGAACGCGAGGGAAGAACGACGAAAAGAGGAATGCAGGAAGCAGGCCATTCGTCGTTGAGGCGAATCGAGTGAGAGAAACTAGTCAATATATAGCTTTACATTGACGTATAAACTTTTTCCAATAGAATAAGGACACGAGGCGCGATCGTCGATGTACCACGCGAACAAACAAACTTTGTGTAACCCATTCGCCCATTGTTTACCCGCGCGATACCTTAATCGTACTTAGATAAAAAAGAGGATAAAAGATCGATCAAAGAAACGATTCTGTCGAAAATAGATACACAATAGGTACGAACATAACCTATACGGATCGCAAGTGAACGTAAAAGGAATACGCATGCGTGTATCTCAACAATGAATGGCCCTGTATCGAATAGGATCAAGAACAACGTCCTTTGCTAGAAATGACGATTGATCAGCGTCCAAAGTGTCAATGAAACGTGAGAAGATGATGGAAGAATGTTGGTGTCGTTCGATAGAAGCGGCCGATCAACATGGCGCGTTTCGAATCGATATTCCGAATTTAAAAGGTTAAAGTAGATGATTGAAAAAGATGAGAGAAAGAGGCGATGTTTATGGTGTATTATAAAAGTGGTGCTTTCTCGCGCGAAGAAGAAAATATCGGTGCAATGTTCGACAATGGTGAGCGTGACTAATTACAGGACGTCGATGTACACGTACACACACACTCACACACACGTACACTGCATAGTGTCGCTAACGTATTTTTAACGATGAATGTGTCCTACCCAAATCCCCTCATTTAGCGCTAGCGTCCACTTCCTCGGAAATTGATGTCGCGTCACGTACGAATTGTTGTTCAAAAGAGAGCGAGAGGAAGAAAGAGAAATTCTATCGTCGCGGGAACGATGAACAAGAATACTATAAACAAAGATCTATCACCATTTTGCTTCCTGCGACAAGAATGACTAGGCAGAAAAAAATGTCGGACGAGCCAACCGATGTTTGTATCTTTAAATTAGTATTGAAATGAATGGAGATGTATGCGTGTGTGAGAGAGAAAAAGAGAAAGAAAGAAAGAATAAACTCCATTATCGGTAATAATACGTATACACGAGATATTATTGCATATTTGTGCTTGCTGGATATGAATAACGGAACGTTAACTATGTTTCTTCACTGAATACTAAGTGTGTATATCTAAATTTAATGCTCGTCAGTACCGATCGTTTTTGCTGTGTACTGAACGCCATATACACCTACGTACATAAGAATATTATTTAGCACCAATCTCCACCCTAAAACCCCAGTTACTAGATCACTGCCCGTTCCACGTGCATACGTCTTGAACTTTTCTTAATCCCACCCTTTATACTCCTACTCCGTCCTGCTCTTCGTTCAATTCAAACCGTACCTATTTTTCTTTATCATCTCTTTTCTTTTAATCTCAATTCTGCCCTATTATTTTTCCGCATTTCTTCAAAAAATTTCATACTTGTCATTGAATATTTTGCGAATATGGCTTTAGACAGTGCCGTTCTTAAAACAGATAGATAGCGGTACAGCAACATTATCGTCTGGATAGATGAGAAAAATTAAAAAAACATATAAAAAAAAAAAAAAGGAATTACCTTACGCTGAATGTATAAACGAAGAAAAATTACAAAGTATATATATATAGAAAGAGAGAGAGAGAAAAACAAAGAAAGGGAAGAAAGAAAAAAGAGATTATATAGGAAAGCTTCATAAACGTATTTTTGACTCGAGCGAGTGTTTAGAGCTGCATTGAACATCAAAAATCCTCCAAACTCTGTGGTCCAAGCAAGCTGTCGTGACCTAACGAAATTGAAAATTGATTTCTTCGTCTTTTTTTTACATTTTTTTTTATATGACTCAAATACGTTAAAAATTTGTCGTTTACATACTCGATATCGTATATATTCGATAATTAACGTGTTCTTTCGTCCTTCCGCCATTATCTCTCGAACTTATGCTGCCAATATCATAATTACACCATGTGGCGGAAAGGCGAGCCGCTTATACGCGATAAAGGACTACGAGAACATTGGTGGTCAAACCACGCATCGATTCATGGATTTCTAAACACTCCACATTCCTTAACCTTGATCCCAACCTGCCCCTTTCCTCCGGTTCCCCTATCCTCGAGCCCCAGTTTATTCGTATAATCTATACATACATATATAACGTGTATAACCGTTGAATCGGCAATGGCGTTCAAAGAATCGACTATTTTTTAAAACGGCTAAGAAATGAAATGAAGTATCAAAGTGAGTGTCAAATTATTAAAAGCGGATCAGGTCGGCGCGAGTTGATCGGCGTTTTAAAAGGCGGATTCAACGTGCAGGGTCGCGAGAACCATTTTGTCTCAACTGTACTATTCGAGTAACTAATTAGCACTAAAGAAGAAAAAAATAGTAAAAGAAAAAAGGAACGAAATGAAAAAAAAACAAGTGAACAGATTCGCTCTCTTAACTTCCGTGAAGTTTCATCTCGTCTCGCTAAAAACTTTCTATAAGAGAAATAAAGAAAAAGATAAACGAACGCGTTCCCCCGAAGTTTTCGATCGCGGGGTTTACACGCGAAGCATACTTATAAATACGAGTATAAATATAAATATATAAATATACGTATAAATATATAAATATAAATACTTCTGGAATTAACGGGGTAGAGAAAGCTCGAACGAGAATATGATCGTCATTATTACTAATTATTATTGCATTAATTATCACTACGACGCAAAGATACACGGATTGTACGGGAAACGAACGCGAGATGTCGTTATTAAATAGTTATGGCCGAGCTAGCTGAATCCGTCGGACCACACGTGGTGTACTCGATTCTCGCGAAGCGAACTTCGTCCTTCAATGATACCAAAAATGAAGTCGAGATCAAGAACAACACAGAAGTTTGAGCACAAGTTAGAACACGAGGGTGATCTATTCAGAGTGAGCGAGCAAGAAAAAATGAAAGAGAAACTAGAGAGAGTGCGCGCGTGAAATAAACGTATAAAAGAGATGAATGAATGCGCAATCAGTCATGCTACAGCTACTACGACCACTACCCTAAGTAGATTATGCTACTTCGCCGCTGATCTAATTGTTTACTGTCACGTGTTGCTGTAAACCTAAACTAACGATACGATATATTTTATTTATATAATCTAATCGACTGTATTTATTGTAAATAGTCACGATGTTTGCTATGATATAATATATCTGTAATTGAATGGAACTTGCCTGGAAACTGCGCCCACAGCCCTGTCCTCTATGATCAATGATTCACTGTACACGTATTCACATGAACACAGACCTATACATCAGACTGGCGCGTGTCTCACGCATACACACACACGTATACGGATTCACACAGAGGTACTAGATATTATATGCATATGTATACAATAACACCCGGTTAAGCGTCCATGAATAGGGTCCATGAGAAATGGAGTCTATACCAGAGTCTATCTATATGTATAGGAAAATTAAAAAGTTCAGAAGAAATTTCAAATAGAGATTAAGAATCTAAAAATCACATTGGATTTTATTAGAAAGAAGTGATGGTATATATATACAAATTCCTGATACTTTTATCTTCTCAATCTCTATATTGCTTATTTCTAACGATTCGAAGAAATATTTAAAGTTAAAGAAATTTTTAAGCTCGGTGGTTATCATGGGCTATTCATGATCTACGGAGAAATATACGGAGGAACTAAGGAATTTTTGTGATTTATCCTAATTAAAAAGAAAAGTGGGCGCTTATCTGGGGATTACTGTACATGATAACGAAGATAGATGCCGAGACATTCGTGGGACAAAAACGTAAGGTGCAACGCACAGGCGCTGCTTGCGTGACCTATCGACGATGGGAGAGATAAAGACAGAAAGATTCTGTGTATCGCGTTCGACGAATTACATACATATTACGATGTCAATATTTCGCGTCGCATAATATAACGACGAGATTATCCGCGTCGGAATTTTGCCCATTATTATTATTATTATTAACTATTACGACGAATTTCGTAAAACGCGGTAAATTCGCTACGCAACAAAAGCCCATTTTCGAGGATGAAAGCGAACGATGGTCAGACAGAATTTTTATAATCTTATTATCCAGCCGTGTCACGCGGTGAAAAAAAAGAAACACCCTCGACGAAACTGCCATCCATCGATCGATGGTTCCATTTGTTAGAGAAACGTAAAGAGAAATTTTTTTCGAAGCAAATTCCGCTGTCATACACGTGTGTCGCGAAAAACCCAAACCAGCATGTCCAGTAACAATTACAATATTACTATCATAAGTACAATATATTAAGTGTTTTCAGAAAATATATGATCTATATATGATAATAAAAGCGAGAAAACGTTTCACAGCGAGTTTGTCATTGTCTCATCTATAGTCATTGATCCTCGTTCACCTTCGCCTCATTCCGACTAAAATTTTACCGTTTCTCGCGTTTTGTCCTGATATTTTTCATTTCGATTACTCAACTTCAATCTTGTCTCTTCATTCTAGCAAGTATACAGAGCACAAGAACGAAACTCATTAACTGAAACAGGAAAATAATTGAGTGACTCTGATCTGCTTTGAGTACAGGCTGTTTCAAAATATGTGGGAAGTATATTTATCGTATACTGTCGTAAAGTTTTTTTGTCATTCTTATATAACGTATTGACATCTAAAATCATGTCTACATATTTTGATAAGTCCCGTATATTCGCACAAAGAATTATTCTACTCACTATGGTTAGAAAAATCAACAGCACAGATATACTAATGGTGTGTATATGAGACTTCAGTAATAGTATCGCGTTTTTTAGACATCCTGATTTATATGCCACCGCTTCTGTCATTTGTAAACACTGTAAAAAATTGTTTTTATAAATTCAACATGAATAAGAGGATGAAAGATAATGATATCACGTTTGTTGATATATACAAGATGATTTTTATGAAATAATTAACATCACATTAGAATACAACTGCGTATTACAAAACGGTATATGTATTTCACAATAAGGACTAATATTAATATAATTTTCCAAAAAAACAAGAAAATGTACTTGTCCGATGGATTTGGAACAACAGCTTGTCGGAATTTCAACGTGATACTTAGCCCAATCCATTGCAGACTTTACTCCACAACATTTCAACTAAAAAAACAGGTTTTCTTAACAGTTGATTTTTGAAAGATAAAAATTTGTACAAGATCTTTCAGAGACATCTTGTGGTAAGTACGAGATACTCTCTTACATATCTGTGGGTATTATCCCAAGCTTCTCTGTTCCAAGACGAAGAATGATATCCTTCGATGGCGGTATTCATGTCAAACTGAATCCTCTTCGTGATTTCTTCGAAAATCCAGAAACTCATTATAGCGCTGATAAATATGATGCAGAGAAATGTCAAGTAACACAAAGCATACTGTAATAAAATAATCTTTTAAGATTCTTTATCGCCGGTAATGTAATTTCTAGTATTTAAAGACAATGCAATGTACAATATTTAAAAATTTCCTTCTTCTTCGAAGTACACCAAGAATCCCCAATGACGATACTAGTGATCCAATGAAGCTAATAAATAATAGCGATGTAACATGGAAGCGTTGATCTATCAGCCTTGTCATTATTCTATTGTCAGTGAAAATCCATATAGAGGTTACAATGCCAACAATGCCTGCAATCTTTAATTATTTTTTTTAGGAACAAAGTTCTATTTATAAACCATTAATAATTTGTTACTAATTATATTGTAAAACTCACAAGAGTTGTAATATTGATTATTAAGAAAGCCAGTTTAATACATTGTTGTGGTAAATCATTATGTGAAAATTTATGAAAGTGCATTCCTAGAAAGTGCGATTTTTTATCGGTGGATACAGTTTCGGTGCTATCAGTGATATCCTCATCATCCTCCGTTTCCGTCTCCTCCTCATTCCCATAATCCCCGTGGTCTGCTGTACCGGTAAAAAATTTGTTCCAGTTCATAAAAATTTATTCCAATGACTAGAATGTAGCTGAGATAATAAATGAATAAAATGACTAAAAAATGATAACTGTGTGTTCTATGTTAACTATGTGATTCGAAGATTTTATAATGCTAGCTATTTATTTTCTAATATTGCACATAATGTAACGTCATTGAAGTAACTAGATATTGAAACTTTCTCGCGCCAGTTTTATACAAACAGTTGCCAATAAAAGTTACATTTGAAACATTTTTGTGTTTAATGTATGCGTCATTTGGTTAAAATATAACAAAATAAAATGAATAAAAAGCAATTTCCGGCACCTTCTGCTGTAAAAAGAGCAAAATATCGGTAAATACTCGTAATATTTATTTTAACCTCACAAATTCATAGTAACGTTATTCTTACTTTGCCCAAATCTCTCATTGTTTCTCTTGAATAACAAGAACAGACTGTATTAGAACAAATTTGGTCTAAATATTGTTTAATTAATTTACTGTTACCTATTCCATGAATAAAATAAAAACGTGATATAAATAAATTTTTTATTGTGTCTTCATTGTTTTATATCTTTTAATCATTATTATTTTATTACCATATTTCTTTTCCATATTTTATTAATTTTCATATTCACTAATAGAGACGATGATGAAGATGATTATCCTGGTTCATTTGAAGCCGAACTGGCTACTATGGATGAAATGGAAGATGAATTTGGAGATATATCTCAGGTTATGGAAGAGGTATATAAGGATTAAATAATATACTACCTCTTTGTACTGCTAATACACTATAATATGAAATTTTTGCAAAATGATATTTCATCAACATTGATTACTACAGTATTGCATATGTATTAAGAATAGCATTATATAGTATTATATTAAGAGTAATTTCGATATATCATTAAGTAATATTTCTATTATCCTAGCCACCTGAGATACAACTAAGTAAAGCAGAAAAAGGAGTGAGTTAATTCGTATAAAAGACGTATTTGCTAAGCATACTGTTTTGCATACATTTGCATCAAACTGTTGAAATGCTATAAACTATGTTATTTGCTAATTTTGTTATGATATGTGTCTTTTCATTCATATAATAACACATTTTTTCAATTATTACCACCATTTAATTTATATTATGTTCATAAATAATATTAAATTTGATTTATTATAATTCACTCAATGCTAGAAAAGTTGTGTTTTAGTTGCAGGCTTATTTTAATTTGTGCTTGCTATTTAGCAAGCATTTGCTTTTCCTTGTACATGTATTTGATTATTTTTATGTATTACATATTTTGTTATGTAAACTTATTATATAGCATAAATTCATTGTTTAATGAATTTGTATTCTTATTAGGGTCCTGCACAAGAAAATACATATTCGAAATGGAGTAGACCTCCACCTCCAGAGTTAAATCCACAAAAAGATGCATTAATCTTTCAGCAAATAGAAATAGACCATTATAACGGTAATTAATACAACAAATAAACAAATTCTATCCAACTACTCCAAATTAGTTAAATTGTATTTTTTTTAAGGTATACCATTGCCTGGAATGCCTGGCAGTAACATACCTCCTGTACCAATAATGAGGATGTTTGGTGTTACAGAATTAGGAAACTCAGTTTGTTGTCATGTACATGGATTTAATCCTTATTTATATGTCACAGCACCACAAAATTTTAATGAACATCATTGTAGATTATTTAAGGTATATAATTCTAGAAATTAGTAGTAGTAATTAAAAAGATTTTTTAAAGTAGTAGTCACAATTCGTAGTATGATCTCAATATATTATTTAGGAAGCTCTAAACAAGGCTATGTTAAAAGATATGAGGTCAAATCCAGAGAATATTCAAGAGGCTGTATTAGCTGTTGAGCGATTGTATAAACAAAATATGTATGGCTACACAGGAAACGAAAAATCGTTGTTTTTAAAAATTACAGTGGCACTTCCAAGACTAGTAGCACGTTGTAAGAAAGTGGTAGAAGAAGAGACCATTTTATCCGAATTTAATCATTGCTATAGGGCTTTCGAAAGTAACATTGATTTTGATATTAGGTGTATAATTGCATCATATTTTCTATTTTTTAAATATCTGTTTCTCATTCCTGTCTAACTAGATAATTATTTATTTAAGATTTATGGTTGACACATCAGTAGTTGGATGTTCATGGATTGAATTACCACCAAAAACTTGGAAACTTCGACAGCATAATGGACATAATTTACCCTTTACTTCAAGGTGCCAGTTGGAAGTAGATATTGCATGGGATGCTTTCATTGCTCATGCTCCTCAAGGAGAATGGTCGAAAATTGCACCATTTAGAATTCTTAGTTTTGATATTGAATGCGCAGGTCGCAAAGGTAAAATTTAGCTCTTGATTGAATATTCTTTTATATGTACAGCTATTTTATTATTTTTATGTATAGGTATTTTTCCTGAGCCAAATCATGATCCCGTTATACAAATTGCAAATATGGTGATAAGACAAGGAGAAGCAGAACCTTTTCTACGAAATATTTTTACCCTCGACACATGTGCACCGATTGTTGGTTGCCAAGTTTTAAGTTTTGAGAAAGAACAAAAAATGTTAGAGGTATGAATATATCCAAAATTTAATTTTTGAATTTAGATCGTAAAACAATTAGTAAAAATAAAATAGTATATTTTCAGTCGGTGACATTTTATTTTTCATAGAAATGGGCGGATTTCGTGAGACAGTTAGATCCCGATATTTTTACAGGATATAACATAAATAATTTTGACTTTCCTTATCTGATTAATCGTGCAAAACATCTCAACGTGAGAGACTTTTACTTTCTTGGTCGAATAAAAAATATAAAGTCAGTAATTAAAACTCAAGTACTTCAAAGCAAACAGATGGGTCGACGTGAAAATAAATCCATTAATTTTGAAGGGAGAGTTCCATTTGATCTATTACTGGTAAAACTAATTATACTAAAAATTATTATAAATTACTACATTTAACTGTACATTAAGTTTACATTCACGTCTAGGTATTGGTTAGAGATTATAAATTAAGATCTTATACTCTAAATGCCGTTTCATATCATTTTCTACAAGAGCAAAAGGAAGATGTCCATCATAGTATTATCACGGATTTGCAAAATGGTAATGCGCAAACACGTCGAAGACTTGCTGTTTACTGTTTGAAAGATGCATATTTACCACTTAGATTGTTGGATAAATTAATGTGTATTTTCATCTACATGGAAATGGCAAGAGTCACTGGAGTTTCCATATGTAGTTTACTAACTCGGGGGCAACAAATAAAAGTTGTATCGCAATTATTACGAAAGGTAATTCTTCTTTTTTATCTCTTTAGAAAGTTATGCCACAAATATGTAATTTCAGACTCGAGAAAAAGACTACTTAATCCCAGTCCATCGGGGTCAAGCTAGCGACGAACAGTTCGAGGGCGCAACAGTTATAGAACCAAAACGAGGATATTATAGCGATCCTATTGCAACTTTAGATTTCAGTTCTCTGTATCCCAGTATTATCATGGCTCACAATCTATGTTACACTACATTGTTAAAACGCGATACGGAAATTAAACTTAAAATTGATTCAGATGACATTACTGTAACTCCAAGTGACTCAAAATTTGTTAAAGCTACTCTTAGAAAAGGAATTCTTCCAGAAATCCTAGAAAGTCTTTTGTCGGCTAGAAAAGCAGCTAAAGCTGAACTGAAGAAAGAAACCGATCCATTGAAACAAAAGGTTTTGGATGGTAGACAATATGCTTTGAAAGTATCTGCTAATTCTGTGTATGGTTTCACTGGTGCGCAAATGGGGAAATTACCCTGTTTAGACATTTCTGCTGTAAGATTTTAATATTTCGACTTCTTAGTAATCTGCGTTTTACTTACTTTCATAGGAAAATGGTTAATTTTCAGAGTGTTACCGCATATGGACGTACTATGATAGAACGAACAAAGCAAGAAGTAGAAGAACAATATTGCGTTTCCAAAGGATATAAAAATGACGCAGTAGTCGTATACGGAGATACTGACTCTGTTATGATAAAGTTTGGTGTGAAAACAGTCGAAGAGGCAATGGAACTCGGCCGTGAAGCAGCGGAATATGTGTCCTCAAAGTTTTTAAAACCGATAAAACTGGAATTTGAAAAAGTATACTTTCCATACCTGTTAATTAACAAGAAACGATACGCTGGTCTATATTTTACCCGTCCAGACAAATACGATAAAATGGATTGTAAAGGTTTAGAAACTGTACGAAGAGATAATTGTCCATTAGTAGCAAACATGATGAATACCTGTTTACAAAAACTACTGATTGATAGGTAATTAAATATTATATTTAAATTATTACAATTAAAACTAATCTAATTTTCTATTTTTGTTCCTTTTTTATAGAAATCCCAATGATGCGCTAAATTATGCAAAACAGATTATAAGCGATCTTTTATGTAATCGTATAGATATCTCTCAATTAGTAGTTACAAAAGAATTAACTAAGACTGATTACGCGGCTAAGCAAGCGCATGTTGAATTAGCAGCCAAAATGAAAAAACGAGATGCCGGAAATGCGCCAAAGCTTGGTGACAGAGTTCCATATGTTTTTATACGAGCAGCTAAAGGTACACCGGCTTATCAAAAGGCTGAAGATCCCATCTATGTCTTAGAAAATAATGTTCCTATAGATACAAATTATTACTTGGAAAATCAATTAGCCAAACCATTAGTACGTATTTTTGAACCAATTCTGGGCGAAAAGGCTGAATCACTTTTGTTGAAAGGAGATCATACGCGCACAAAATCCGTTGTTACGTCGAAAGTCGGTGCTCTATCTGCATTTACGCGTAAAAAAGAAATATGCTTGGGTTGCAAAGCAGTTTTAACACCGGAAAGAGAAAAGATGGCATTGTGTAAATATTGTGAACCAAAAGAAGCAGAATTATATCAAACCGAATTATATCTTGGTAGAAAATTAGAAGAAAAATTCTGTAGATTATGGACGGAATGTCAAAGATGTCAGGGAAGTCTTCATCAGGAAGTGCTATGCACAAGGTTCGTTCTGTAATCAACTAGTGTACATTTCTATTGTGTATGTGTGATAGTAAATCTAATATTATATTCTTTTAGCCGTGATTGTCCAATATTTTATATGAGAAAGAAAGTTCAAATGGAATTAGATACACAAATGATACGAATTGAAAGGTTTGGAATTCCAACATGGTAAAGTTAGATAGATTAAAAAACGTGACAGGTATGTTTATAATTGTTTCTTGCACATGCAAAAAAAATCGCTATTTCATAATTTCAATGCAAAATTAAGATATAGTTATTCACAAATATTATATAATTAACATAAAATATTTAATCCTTTTTGCAAGTTTTTGTACAAATGTATCAAAAATTTATAAATTTGTATAATAATTAATATAGCGATATTATTCGCTATAATTGTATATATATATATATGTAAATCGAAAAATTTTTTTCTGTATATATATATATAAAACACATTTTACTTACACTTAAAAAATTATATTTTATAAAATATAAATGCAGTTAATATTTATGGAATATTTATTATGAAATGGTATTTATAAAGATTTTTAAATACATAAATTAATTATCAAATTTTAGTACACTGCTCAAGTAGTTTATTTGAATAATGTACTTAATTATTTAATATTATTTGGCAATAAAATTAAATAATGCACTATTAAATAAAAACTAACAAAATGTATTTTATTTTTCTCAAATATTAATTTCAAATGTCTTGTTTTTTACTAACTAATCTTGTTCTTTTACGGTAGTATTATATTGTTCAAATCCTCTGTATTAAATTTATAAACATTATTGTGCTTTAATTTACGCCAAATCTTCATATAATTTTTTGTATTGTGTTTTTTATAAAAGAGAACGTTTTACATATGTATCTTAACGGTATATGAATGAAATTAAATCAGTTACACATATTTACATAACTATTCACACAGTATGTCAGAATGTTGACATTTCAAACAATTACCAATTTTACTGTAATATTTATAAATGATCTTTTTGGCTAATATAAGTAATAGATATATTTATCTATATCAATATACATTACACATACCATTGCCAATATAATAATAAATTTATAATTTTGCAAATTGTTTATTAAATGCCGATAAACTTTGTATTGCCTTGTATAGTAACAAAAATTATTTATCCAAAGAATGTTATGATATCATTAGGTAATAAAAGCTGCGTAGTATAGCAATGATAAAATCATCCGACAATGGTGCGGAAAAAAATATTTAGATTGAACAAATCTCTATGTTTACTTTATTTCAAGTTGTGTAGAAAGATAAAATTTTTGGTACTTTTATTCCTTGCTTCACATTACGAAAATTGTGACAAATTATAGAATCGCCTTGCGATAGAAGGCTATTTAAAATATAGTTTTAATAAATAGACAGAATGAAGTGCCCATCTTTGCATGGGTCGTTTAATTTGACAGTCATATGACTAGTCTCCTTAATAAGGCTTGGGTAGAAAAATTTTTTAATAATATTAATCATTTTCTACTTTGCAGTGCATTTGACAACCAGTCCATTGCTTGATCAAGTCCTTCACCTTTTGTTGCAGACGTTTTAAAGATTTGGAATGTTCTGTTTTTAAGAGCATCTAAACCAAGTGCTTGATGCACCTCTGCAACACTTAAACATCCTGCCATATCTTGTTTATTTGCCAGGACCACTAAAATAGCACTTTGCAATTCTTCTTCCTAAACATACACAGAAATATATATATTTATGTTTTTCATGGTTTTAACATGGTATTATATTATTATTCTGTATGTTAGGAACACCATATTAAATCAGTTTATTGTATGATGTATTTTATATTGAACGAATGATGATGAATTGATTTTCTATGTTTCTAATACAAAAAAAATAGTTACCCTCAACATATAAATTAATTCATCTTTTGATATGCCTATCCTATCCTTGTCTGCAGAATCCACAACATAAATTATTGCATCCGTGTTTGAGTAATAACACCTCCAATATGGTCTGTAAATTTGAAATATAATTACATTTAATAAATGTAATGTGTAATGTAATTCTCATTAATCAATGTCATGTAGTTCTCATAAATATTACATCATTTCAAAATATTAAACCAAGTGAAACTAAAACTATATTTGAATTCACATGTATTATATAACATACCGTATACTAGTTTGACCTCCCAGATCCCATACTTGAAATTTTAAATTTTTATATGTAACCTGTTCTACGTTAAATCCTATAGTAGGTATTGTTGTAACCACTTCACCAACCTGCAATCTGATAGATATAAGATTGAAAACAAAATATTACATACATAGTGTATCACATGCAAGTTTTAAATTTATGTCACATAAACATACACTTAATGTTTGATTATAAACATTATTGGATACAAATGTTGAAACACAAAATAGATAAACTATTCGTATGTAGAAATAAGTAGTGTATGAAGAAATAATTGCAACGTGATAGCACATAGAGAATGTATATATATTAAAACATAAACTGTCAAGTAAAACACAGCAGAGCTTGTCAATGTGAAGCACACCTGTACAAGATCGTAGTTTTTCCGGCTCCATCTAAGCCTAGAATTAAAATCCGCATCTCCCGGCTGCCGAGTAAATTACGAAAATAACTGAGTAATCCACCTGGAAAGACAAAAGTGCCAAAATTACATCGAAATATTAATGGAGAAAATCTTAACGAATTATACACCGACCAAATTTGTATTCACACGATAAGATTCGGTCCCGATTTCAGAAACATGTACCTTCATGAATTATCACACAACTCACCCATATCTCGATTACGTATTATTTCCAATTCATATAGTATAAATTAAGATTTATTGTCAAATATAATAATCACAATTGTATCCAAGTAACCGGGGCGCACACCCCTTTGACTGTCCACGGATGCAGTCCGCTTCAGATCACTTGCTGACTTGTGTCGTTACCGAACTTGCTTGAAGTTGTTTCTGTTCTCTGTGTATCTTCGATAGATCAAATAATGCATAAATTGCTATATTCAGCGTACAGTACTGCTTTGTGAACTGACCATGCTTCACCAATTGACCATCGCTGTCCCCGCCATTTCTTTTATTTCACTATGTTCTCTGGGTTCTTTTGCACACATATGATTGAATTAATATTATTAACGAAATTTTGCAAGTTACAAATTATAAGTTACCGGCGTTAATAAATTCTCTCCTTAATAGTAACAAGTTTGATAATTAAATAAAGATTTATAAATGAATTTTATAAACTCTGATCTCTTTTATAAACTGAAATCAATCCTGTTTAACATAAAATTCTAAAATTATAGAAATCTGTTTATAGAAATATCTGTATGATAGAAATCTATAAATTATACTTGTTAATTCACTAATATTATTAATTAGTGTATATTGTGTAAGAAAGCCCTGAAATACTGTCCCTTGTTAACTGGCCAAATTTGGTCCTGACTCATGGTCAATTCATAAGACATACTATATTTTTATATGACTTGATTATTAAATAATATATACTTTGTTTTTTTGTTAAGTAAATTAACATATAGAATTTGTGAAATAAACCTTTTCGAAAACTGAAATTTTTTTTTCAAAATCTTCAAGTTTACAATTAAATTTTCTGATATATTTTTAACAATATTTTTACACATCTTTTGTTGTTGAAAATATTAGATCCCAATACAAACGGTCTCGTGTTTGTCGATATTTACAATGAACATTCCTCGTGCTTTACGTTATCTAGAAATATTGTTTTCTGTTAACTTCTCGTGATTAAAAACTTGTTTCAATAAACTGATAACGTATATTGTCATAATCCTTCCTTTGAAAGAATGACATACGTATATGTGTTATATTTGATTCCTTAGTTACATCTAACATATAAATAGTTGTGATATATGCTCACTTAGAACAAACGTTGGAGTAAAGTAATCAGCAGTCCTTAAATGTTAGTTATGACATAACTCATTCTAAATTGATATTAAACCTAATTTCTTTACAAGAGCAATTATAAATAAATTACTTTTTTTTATTTAAATAATATATTTTAACAGATAAGAACAAGATTAAAAAGTATGTTAGAGAAGCAATTGATTAAATTTTAAGTTTCTCCATATTTCATATGAATACTTTTATTCAATATTCAATTCAATCTTGAAACAATCATAAATGTATACAAAATTTAAAATATACGTTTCTTAGAACATCGTTTTGGCTCTGTTAATAACGGGAGTTGCGACGCTAGTTCTCACAACGATTGATAGATGGCAGAGATATCGTCTTCTACGTTGGTTTCTTGCATGAGAGTACGAGAGATTTTTTTGTTCATAGCCTGGACCGAAAGTGGTTCTGCTGGGATGCTGCACAAACGCGGCGCCTGTGTTGCTAGTAATTGACAGCTGCCGAAAAGCGGCGACTTGGTCGGATGCGTGTGCAGATATGTTGTCTCGTTAATGAGATGGAAAATATTACTCGCGAAGATTTGAAGGAAACAAGGTGAATCTGTCTCATCTCCGTGGCCCCCGGATTCGTTTCGACACATTATGCATTTATACCAACATTATCGTCTGCGTGCTACAATTTAAAAAGTTCGTATGTGTTTACAGTTTCGCGAAAACCGTGAAAAACGTTATGTACACCCTCGCGACGTGTTCAGGATATATACATGTATCATATCCTTGATAGAATAGTGAAAAGAAAAAATGCTCACGCAACGTGAACATTGAACGAAAGTGAAGTTTTTTGTTGATAATTTTATCGAGTGTTTCTCGAGTGTCCGTCATGTCGAATACGTACATATGTTCATCCCTACCAATACGTTGAGAAAAGTTTGGTAAGCTTTTTAAAACATTTCCTATTACAATACATATCTTTAGACATTACTACTATCAAACGATAATAGTAAAAATTCTTTAAATGTACTATTTAAAACAAAATTTTATAAATTATATCTCAGTGCAAGATTTATTCGGTAACATAAACTATATGATATCATGACAAAACGATATAATCTTTTATCAATTTTTATATTTCCATAATTAAATTGAGTATTAAAAATATTTAACAATCATCATAAAATATTATTTGATGGTGAAAAAATCTCGTAAATGAGTCAGTTCAGAAAGTTCGCGCACTCTAACGTCTAATAGCCGCTGGAAACCGGTTTTCCCGAAAATGAAATTTTTCTCAAGTGCACGCGATGTTCCTATGGGAGTCGTCCTCTGATTCGGTTCTATCCCAAAACTCAAGCACCCACCAGCTCCGATTTCTTTGTGAATCGTAAGGTATATATCACATAAATCCTCGTGAAAGAACAATTTGGACCTCTGAAAGGATTTACAGCTAACCGGTTGTCACGTAGGTTGCACACTCGCGAGAACCTTCTGATAGATCGTCATGATCCTCCTCAGACTTTCGCCTGTTCAATGACGTGCTTATATATACATATGTATACACGGAGACGCTCATACAAGTTCAGCATCGAACTTTCCTATCTAATACCTAATGCATAGTCGAAGACCGATCGTCCTGTCAAAATCATATATCGTTACGTCGTTACGTGTCGTGTTGAAGGCTTTGGTTACGGTGTTCTGACGAACTTTTATTCTGACGAATGAAACATTTGAAGATTGAAATATACATATATTTTCATTTTTATTTTTCATTTTCCGATTCTTTATTAAGTTGTATATTTCATTTTCGCAGTATCAATTTTTGTAAGTTGTACTATTGAGTGATGTAATTTAAATTTAATATATTCGAACCTAATTAATTACTATGTATGTGGAAATACACTTTGTAGCCACTGTACTCATAACAATCTATATATTTGATTGATTTGATGTATTCATAAAAAATCGCATCCTCTGTAACCACAGCTTTAACCTGTTAAGATTTTGCTTCGTGTCTGAGATATCATGCTCATAATTAACATAGAAAAGAAATGCTAGAGATTTTCTAGAAATAAATCTTCTTCGATATGATTAATCCTTGGTTAATAAACAAAGTATTACTGTATATATACATTTATGACATGTTTGCCCATAAAGGTATATAATTCACACAACTCGTACCGTATATGACAAGTACAATTAATGTACCAAAGCCCACATATTACGCATAATTTCCAGTCTTATTTGTTTGAAACTTCACGGAGAATCGTAAACATAGTGCTTGGTATCATAAAGTTTGGTTTGCGTGGTATACATTTACCCAGGACTTATTAAATCGTCGATCGTTTACGTTACACTGCGCCGTATCCATGGATCCGCCAGCTCGTAACGATCTCATAAATCGTGTTGATCTACGGTCCCGCAGGGGGGAGGGCGTTTACGTGCATCCTACTGTAACATCGCGAAAGAAATGACGAAAAGAACTGTTACAAGCAGCCGGTAATGTACGCCGCTGTCCTCGATGATACGCGACGAAGGAATGCATGCTGGGGAGCGGTGTGTGTCTCTGTCTCGGAATCGATAAGACAGTGAATCCAATCGTGGAAGGTATAAAGCAATAATGACAAATGGGGAGAAGGTTCGTTTCTATGAAAGGTTATTCGGGTTTCACGATGTTTTGTGGGAAATTTCGTGATGTCCTCCGACTGTGGTTCATTCGATTTCCTAATATACAATAAAAAGGATGACGCTACAGATAGAGATAACACAGGTTCATGAAAGTATTTGGATACCCACCATAGAAACCTTTTACAGATATTGTACGTGTTACATAAAACATTTTGAAATTTCGTTAGAACTGCTATCAGGTATGATTCAACATACATAATATTCATAAACGTGTGTATGTAATAAATAATACTCGTAAACATTCGAATACTTTCATAAACAACTATATATCAATTCGCCATCGAAAAGTGTTTTTTTCTTCAATTTCCTGATATGGGAATATTTTAATGTACAGGGTGTCACATCAATTTTACCCACTTAAAATCTCTTTGTTATTTTAAATAAAAAATAAAGTACTGAAGATGTTTTTATTTCAAAATTTTTCATAAATGGTTAAACATGAACAGTCTACTTATGACAGTCGATATTTCTCCATCGCTAGACGGCACACGATGGACCGAATTGATCGAGAAATTCGTTGCGAGATCATGGCAAGTGTCGTTGTGATATTGTAGGGAGGAACGGAGACAGATAGAGAGAGGTGGAAGGAAGGGAGAGGGAGCCAGAGAGGGAGACAATGTAAAGCCGCGTTTCTCCTGCGAAGAGGATCGCGGTAAGGGTTCGAATAAGAGGCACGGTGGTGGGGGTGGACAGAGTGACCAGAGTGGAGTGGGTAAAGAGTAGGACAGCAAGGAAAAAGAGCGAGTACACGGGTGAAAAGAGAAGAGAGGAGCGAGATGGGTATACACGATATAGGTTTTGGTTTGGGCAGCCGTTGGAATGCGGTGGCCGCGGGGCGGACGGCCGTACGCCATGCCACGCCGTATATACATACATACATACATATACACTCAATGCCGCACGGCGTAGCCGGTGTACAGGACCCAGCGCCGCGTCCAGCACATTCTGTGCCCGAGGCAGAATCATACTTTTGTTTACGCCCACGTGCTCCTCCCTGGAACACGAATTTTCGATTGCTCCGCAGGTAAATCACGAGCACTCCATGACTGTCATAGTATTTCCACTGTCACCACTCGCAAGCGTAACAAATCACTCCATGTGCGAACGAACTTTTGTGAACTATTGTATACGTTGTCTCATAGACATAGTCGATAAAACAATTAAAAAGTTGGCTCATACAGCATATAGAAATGTTCTTCTTAACATTATAGTTTAGATAACTCGTTCAGATATGAGGAACTTTAATTCTCAACAATTAGTTGACGATTATGGAAGCCAAAAGAATCTGTTAATATTGACAGATGGTATTTATGTTGAATGAAAAGGATGTGATACACCGCTATCTTTTTATGACGTGTTAGTTTCAGATTGTTTCAAACATAATCAAATCACATAAATACGTAGGATTTACTTCTTTACATTATGTGTATAATATAAAAACTATAAAGATTTCGAAATCTTACTTCCAAATCATCATTCGGTATGCGTTACGCATGATAATAAAGTGAGGTTAAATTTCAACTATGGAAAGACTGATAATGAGAAATATGCTAAAAATATAGCAGAACCCGAATACGAGGAGAAACCGAGTCATAACGAATTGTATAAATAAAAAAGGAAAGGAAAACGTCGGTTATGTATCATAAAAGAGTAAGAGAAATAGTACAAGACCAAAGCTTTCGAGTAAGTGGGTCACGAAGAACTATACAGCTCTGTTCCAAGCGATCTACATTTTAGAATTATTGTAATACAACATTACGCATCATACAAAATTACATACTGCACAGCTTTCTGCAAATATATCAATAGTATTAAAAAATATTATTAAGCAGACCTGGAATATTTCGGAATACAATTTCTTTATTTAGTTTGTTCAGATTAAATGACAAGGAATTCAATTCAAGTTCAATCATTTGATTATTGACGGGCCAATTTCATAATCACTGGCAAATTTGTACTGAATCTATTAAAATGCACTTTGCTCCTTTTTCGCGTGTAAAATAATAGATTAAAACGCGTTTATTATTACTATACCAACAAGAACTTACGATAAGTAGCGTGACACAAAACTAGCAGACGTCATGACGATAGGACGTTTTTAGATCTGGTGGAAGAACGAGGATCGGAACACAGTTACTTCCTCTGGTAAAAACGGTGGAAGGATCTTAAAGAATGTCGACATTCCGCGAACATCACGTGGATGAAAATTCTGCGAAAGGGCAGCCAACATTGCGCGCGTGCTTTCACTTCGCGTGGAAAAGGGGTATGAAGGGAATGGCGGGGGGGGGGGGGGGGCGAGGGGCGGTG
>NT_176442.1:176058-473799 GCF_000188095.3 Bombus impatiens | reverse complement strand
GGGGGGAGGGCGGACGCGAGACGCTCTGTTCCTGATATGCACGCTTAAGGAAGCACTTTGGGAGCCAGCCAGAGTAATTGCATACAAGGGGCCGTCAAAGCGAGCAACACGAGACCACGCTCTCGTCGAGTCTCGTTTGCGGAAACTTCCAAAAAGTTTTAGGTTTACGCTGTACCATTTGTGCTTCATATTTGCAACATGAATTGATGCTTCTTTTCGTTATTTTTCTTTTTACATCTATTTTCTTCTTTATCCCTTTTTCTTTCCTTCTTTATTAATTTTATAGTATAGAATATTCTATGTTTCCTTTTTTCTTGTTACTCGTAGGTTATATTAAGCTTGGCGGGAAATTTGGAGTATTGTATAGCAATTGGAATGTTACAATATTGTAACGGATTTATGAGAGTTTGTTTACAGTTGTCAAATCCCTTTAGTTTTATTAGAACTAGTAAAGTGGGATATGGTTTGAGCTATGCTGCAGCTATAAAAGTATGTACAAGATTTTAAATAGGGACTAAATTGTTACTTAGGTATCTCGCTTGAAGTTTCTCGACTTCGTTAGTTGATAGAATTTCATTCTATCAAAATAAGAGAATTAATTGAAATAAAATGGCGATATATATAGGCGATAATATAAATAGATAGCAATGAAAGTCCTCACTTTTATAGATATTTTAATGTAATTAGAAGATAATGAGGGAGAAGTTAGTGAATATTCCACCTAATGTACAATCAAACAGAAACTATTTATTGTTCGATATAAACAGCTGAGTTTCACTTGACTAATATATATTTCTTGTACTAATCTCAGAATATCCTAAGCTTTTTAGACTATGAATTACAACTATTTCGGGAATTCTAACAATTCCATCTATACAATTATAAATCTGTTAATAACACGTAGCTGTGAAGCATTATTTATCGTCGATATTATTGACCGATTTAACGAGCTGAAAACTGCGTTCTTCAGTCCACCTTACGCCTACACGATGAAACGAAATGTAATTCGTGCGGTTGGTTAAACAAGATATCGATCCGTGAGTTGCCCCATATGGCTCTATTCATTGAGTTATGGGATCGGTCATGCGGGGAAAATTGCAGTTCTTCAAGGGGTTAATCCAACTACACTGCCAACCTATAGCCATCCACTTATGCAACGGGACACCATCGAACCGCACCCATCGCTGTTTACTCTTGTGCATCGATCCGTTCATGTACTTTGTACGTCCATCAGCTTCTTATGCCTCACTATCTTTCTGCGGAAGTGTTTGACTTAAAGGGATATTTTCACTAGAAAATTTGCTTTTCAGGAAAGTGTTCTAGAAAATTGTTACATCAATTTTTTTTAAACTTTTTGTTTCTAATTGGTCATTTTTCATTGAGCTTGTATAACTTCCAAAAACCACCTGTTTCATGCAGGTCATAACTTCTATTTCTACATTTGCAATAGAATGCTTTTTCTTTCATCATCTAGGTTAGATCATTAGTGCATGCACAAAGTAATCCATTTTTCTGTTGTAACCAATAACAAAGTCATTTGTAAATTCTTTTCTATCGTACAAGAAAACCAATTTACATCATTATAGAAGATTTACAGAATCCATTTTATACCTTCTATATTATATCTTATATAATGATAAATCATAGTTCGTTAAGATCTGTAAAACTTCAAATATCAAGCAAATTCTTAAGATAATTTAGAACTACGGTAAATCGTTATTAGGACATTATAAACTTTAACATCTAAGTGAGCACATCTTATTCAGATTCCGTTGCTAGATATAATAACTATCATCTTTCAATAGAACGTAGATACATGTGTACGTGAACGTCCAACTCAATAATTACCGCAGAAAGTCTGTCATCTATGTGATATCGGGGTCCGAGCACGTTTACGAGTGACTTATTGAAAACCAGTTATCAACTGGACCGCCTCCCGGAACAGATCGCGCTAACATCGGGGTTAAGGGAGGCAACGGTTCGCCACGAAATAGGAAAATTAAAGGCGCACGTGTTACAACATTTTTTTTTCATGATCGTTCATTCGTGACTGCGATCGTTCGCAACTATTAGCGTTCGTCCATAGGAATGTTGCTCTCGCGTGTACAAAACTTGGACGTTCGCTTTTCCATATGTATGTATTTTATATAGGTATAGATTCTAACCTCTATTCTAAATATCATTCATCATTTTGGCTGCATTGGTATGTTTGTTATTAATATTTGAAATGAAAAACATACGCTGAAGGTCGGAGATTCTTTTCAATGAAGTTTTTGATGGTACTGATACCAGTAACTGAGGTTAAATCTCGTATGTAAGTAGTTTAACCTGTTTTGCGTATGATACTCATTCTCTTTGTTTTTTGTTTAATCTGTCTCTATTTTTCCAAAACGTTCTTTGTTTCTTCCTTTCTCTTATTATATCTGATATCCGCTGTCCTTTTTTTTATTGACGTTGGATATCTGGTATCACAAACCAATTGCAAAGTAAATGATATAAATGGAAGAACGTATTATATATTTATAGTCATCTAAGGAAAATGTATAAATGAGATTCCAATTATTTAAATGTATTGCGATATATTAAAGAATATTTAACAGTATAAAATTCATGTTAACTCAAAACATATTATGTACCTATGTGTATAAAATGAACGATTCTTTATAAAGGTACATTCAGAGGTTGTAGTCTAGAGTCTAGGGGAAGTAGTTTTCAGGGTATTCAACTTTCTAATTCGTAAATCATAAATCTCTTTTCCCCTCTTGTCTGTAACTTATACTATCCTAACTCATAGAACCTTCTTCCTCTTTAAATACTAATTAAATCTCCAGTTTCAAAGTTGTTTCAATCCTCATGAAGCTTATAATACTAGAAATCATACTAAAAAATAATTCTCTATTTATATTCTATAAATATTAATTCTTTAAAAATTAAAGAATGTAATTATTTATTTATAACTATAATTATATAATTATACGTATAATCGTATAGTGGATTTCAATCTTTACTTGAGAAATTAGTAGAAAGACTACGTCTATATGCTCCAGAGTTCATAACTTAATTGCGGCCAGTTTTAACAAAAATCACGTAGACACTTGCTAAAACCGCAGTATTTCTACATGTAGAACGTGTTTATTAATTTGTGTATGTTAAAAGCGGCAGACCGGTCTGTCCACCATTGTTGCTACAATTCACCAAATCCATTATTTCACTTTTTTTGTTATCGTTAATGAGTTGCGTATTGCGTAGTGAACGGTTAGCAAGCGATTGACCTCAAATGGAGTTTATAGAACGGTTATTAGTCCGTACAAGGATTGCCAGTTTTGCAATATTACATGCTGGTCAAAGAATATGTACATGTTTTTAAAAAAAATTATTTTTTCATCAATTCCTCTTTATTACGTGCAATCTGATTTTTTATTCACAAATAACATAATTTATTGTAGATAGAGTAATCTTCAATACAAAATATCCAAATAATCTCAAAATAAAAGATCTGCAAACTACATAATCTTCCAGCGCTGTAATAACTACATTCCTAAAAGTTTTCCCCTCATTTGAGAAATATCCTGAATATCCTCTAATTCATTTAATCCTTTTCCAGATCACTCTATAAGCGGACATATTTTCAATGGAGAAAGTTGCAGCAAATTTTCCCGAAAGGCATTGGAACCTCGCGCGAAATGAACGATACGCTCTTCCTATTAACATATTCGGCGTGTTTCCAACGGTAATTAGCGGCACGTTCGCAGCGCGACAACAGACACCGCGCGTATGAACAGAGAAATAATTGTTTCCTCCCGTCAGCGATGCTATCGCGCTGCTAATTATTCTCAGAATCATCCAGACGCTCGTTAATGACCTTCGAGACCGAGAAGAAAGTTTCGCATAATTACTTTCTACCGAAGATTTTCCCGATCGGGAGCAGATTTCTCGCGGCGAATTTCTATACGCGTTCACAAGCTAGCTTTGCTCGCGTTTTTGATAAGAGAAGAATTACTATTATGTTATTATGTTTCATTACCTCATGCAATTGCATTGAAAAGTATACTCAGCGAAAGTATAGTATAATAATCCATTAATTTATAAAATTTATTAAAGATTTATAATATTTTTGCGATTTTATGATTCTGTTGGCACGTAAGAAAAAAGAAATAATTAAATTTAAATTAATAACGATAAAATTGCATTCTGTATCTGCATTATGATATAAAAAAAAATAAATAATATCAGTACCTTATACAATAATAGAATATCCAGTAACTTCCATATTTCTACCAACCTAAATTCTTCTAGAAGAATTTTTCAAGAAAAGTGAAATGTACTAAGATGTTTTTTTTAACAAGAACGTAAAATATTTTTATTTGAAAATTTGTAGGTCTTCCAGTGCAATCCGCAACGGGAGGCACAATGAACGTCGAACGAGCCACGATGGATGGTTGCGGGCAGCAACCGCTGTTTTTGACCGGTACTTCCGGTTCTGGCGGTATATCCAGTCCCCAGCAGCAGACCGTCCAAACCGGTGCGCCTCCAGAACACTATGGGGGACCATTGAGCCTGAGTATCTGCATATCCGATTCCGGTCACGAGATACTGCGACCCAAGCCACGCCGGTGAGTCTTCTTTTATTTTCCATGAACCCAGTCGCCGATCCACCAGCGATCCTCTGTAATCGATATCGATCTTAACGAAGATCTGATTAATGGTCGCGTTCACGGTGATCCGCTAGCCCCGATAAGGATCGATTAAAACCGCCCGGGAATCTTGGAACGTTGACCTCCTCTTCCTACAGCACCAAACTAGATATTGTTCTATGCTACAATAACCATCGTTCTTTTTTTTATACAGCTCTCATAAATATATCTCATATACAAATTAATATTCAAAATTGAGCATTGACAAGGTAAATTATCCATGTATCATCTATTTTTTATGTAGCAGTATTGGATAAAAGCTATTAAATGAAATTGTTATCTAAATGCAGTGATTTTCATTCTTTCAAAGTAGCTACTAAATCACTCGTAAACTTTCATTACTTGACTTATTTGTTACTTTATTAGCTTGATAAAAGGTATCTTGTTCTCACAGATCGTGGATTTTATGTAAATCGAGCAATTTATTATTGTGCACAGTCGGTGATTTTGTTGATGATGATAACGTTCATAACGTTGATAGAGATATTGGCCATCGTTTGAAAGTTATAAGAATCACTTGCCACTTTCTTTTAATCGGTCATTTAGTTAACAATGTATAACTGGCTATCGATGATCTGTAACATGAGCACGGGCTTCTTAAGAACATAGTGGTGAGCCAATATCGATACGGCATCTGAACCTCACGATCTTGGAGAAACGTAAAACGTTCGTCAAAGAAGACAACATTTAATATCGGAAACTTCAGATGGGAGTGACGATAAAACAACTTGAAACATGAAAATATTGTAAATTGATATAATGTAGATTATGAAATTTCTATTGACCTCGATGGCAATATACATATATATAGGGTGCTCTATTTGTACCGTCGGTCAAAATTTACTTAAAAAGTATTAAAATGTATCAAAACAAAATGTTCAATATCCAAGTGTGAGTACGATAATGATTTTGATTCTTTAAGTTCCACTATTTAAAGAAGTTTATTCTCGGAAATCCAGCGAATGATTTTCTTCAATATTTACGAAAGGACCGAGTTCAAGGGCCTTTGTTCTCGGACATAAACTGCAGAATGTTATTTTTTTTCTTTTGGACCGATGTTTAGCGGGATCTCAAAACATCACCGTTAAAAGAAGCCAGTCCACTTGCCGATCCGATTAAGGATCATTAAAATTTACGATGTACGTAATTACGACCGATTCGATTAACGATGTCGAACGAGCATATATTCGTAAGACACACCTCCCCTTTCCCCATCATTTAGTTCCATCGACACCACGCCGCGCACCACGGCTTCGGCCCTTGAAAAATCTGTTCGGCATACAAATAGGCACTGAAATTTAAGGGTTCACGTAATAGGCCCACAAATTCTCAAAGTTCGTTCACCCGGTGTATACACGTAACGGAGCTCGTACGCGGTAACTAACGTCAAATGTAAATAAACCATGTGGATTTTATTTAAGACTCACATAGTGTTCTCTATGTACTAATTGTCAAAATTATTCTGTGGATTTTTCATATCTCAAATTTGAGTTACAATTATCAGAATTATTCTTTATTTCTTGTACATTATGTCTTGTATATCATAGAAAGTATTTTCAATTTGCCGTGAATATTATAAAAATTAAAACTGTATTTAGAAAATTTTTATTTTTTTATACATACAAATATCTCATCACTTTGCTCGTATAAAAATGTTAATCTAATTTTTACCTAGTAAATTACTTTGTTACTTAATCAGTTATTAAGGAAGGGAAAAACGAAACAGATGAAAAAATTTGCGTGATTTTTAAAAGGCAGAATCGTTTCGTGACATGAAGGTTAAAATTTCTAGGTCGGGTGTATTGCTTTGAGATTCTGTGTATGCATGGTTCATTGGTATTCCAGCGCGTTAGCGTGTCGTGTGCACGCTCGGTGATTCGTATGTAAAAGACGGCCCATTGCGGCCTTATCAATATGTATGACACCGAATTATAATCGATAATAATTGCCCATCGATGCGTAACATTAAAATTATCGATTGCGTATCGTATTGCTCTCGATTTTGCCCCGATATCCGGTTAAAAATAGCTTTCAATGTGAAAACGGTCACTGACCTGTTTTGAGATTAGAGTACATTTGAAAAAAGATCTCCCAGTTCCTAGCCACGATTTTCTATAAATTCGAAGCGTGTAGTTATGTTTGACAGTGTTCGAAACTTCTTTAATCACTGTAGCCAAGATTTCAATTACTATGAGATTTACAAACATTATGCATCCCTAAATTACTCGACCATACAAAACTTCTAACCACTCAATCTCGCGACAATTTTATATCCCTACACAATATTCATACTATACAATTTATACTATGTATTCAATTATGAAACATTAATTTAGCGCGTAGTAGCATAGACTACCATAGCTGTAACTATATATGAGGCATACAACAAAGACATTGTACTTTGCAGACGCGTAAGATGGTATAAAGGGACGCGTCTGCGCGTGTGAGTGCGCAAGGTAGTTTAAAAGAAGCTTAAATGACGGACACGTTGTATTTCGAACGAGTCAACGACCGCAAAAAATACGCCAGTCATCTTTCGCTGTAATCGTATATATGTACGAGCATCGTGGAATGCGCAAATGCAATCTCTATGGTATGAGAATGATCATCGTCGGGGATAAGGAGACGAAGTGACGCGTATCCTCTAAGCTTCTTCGAAAGCGCGCGGTATTATTTATTAAATCAACGGGAAGCCCCATGAAACGCACGGTAAACGAGTAGCCCTCGTCTGCTCCTCCCCCCCTCTTCCGCACCCTTACCCTTTCTAACTCCGTGAAAAATCGAAATTTATTTCTGACGTGGTTGATCGATGGCTCGATGCCTCTGTCTCGAGAGTTAAGCCGAGTTTGCATTGTACCTGGTACTCGCGGCAAAAGGAACTGTTCTTTAAACTTACATCTTTTAGGTTAGGAATATCATTCTGTTTCGATGGAGTCTGTGTATGTATATCGAGTGCAACCTCAAAAGAAGGTGATAGATGTTTATTTCAAGTGTTTTAAAAATTGTTTTAAATAATACCTATGGTGCTGATTACCAATGACTACTAGAGCGTCACTGAAAGATTGGAGCTGGTCACAGACGATGACTATTGCGGTCAACGTTAAAATATATGGGGTAATAGTCAAATCATATGTTGAAACTATACTATATCAGTTGAGGTTATGATGTCATTTTCAATCGAATAAGTCTTCAAAGGAATTCGTCTTGAGTAAGCAAGTCGTTTTAATTATTTTAAAATAATGAAAAATATAAAAAATATAAGGTAGTAAAGGTATAGCGGTGAGGTAATCTATACACTTTGGAGTATTATCCTTTGCAGTTCTTTAAAATTTATATACATATATTAGAAACTCAATGGGGAGAAAATAATCCTATCTGTATCTAAATGAATAAGTTAGGATTTACTTAGATTTGTATCTTCGAATGGAAAGTGACCACACAGATGAATAATGTATTAACTTGTAAATGCTAAACGATATTTATCAGGCAGATCTTTTTGTGAGTCCGTTTCGACTGATTTCAAAATCTAAACTTTTATAATAGTTCAGTTTCATAAAAAAACCACTCACCTAAAACATCACATTTTGTCCACTCTAACCAATTAAATTACATCCTGTTTGCTTAAATTGCCATATTTTATCATGTACCGTAAACTTCGCAAACTATTCTTAAACATCGAATACCTTAAATCAACTCGTGGAAGCATTGACGTGCAATTAAGAACGATTTCCCATAAAATAGTCGTGGGGACAAATCGTTGGTGGAGTATCAATGAATCGCGAGACATGAAGTGCACGCGCACGCGAGCAGACGACGAAGATGCGCAAGCGCAAAATATCCCGCGTGTCGAGTCAGGGTTATCGAGGGTTATCGAAGAGAAAGCCCGTTCGTGTAGCTCGTTGCCTGACCGATTTACGGTGACGTGAGTCTCCTCTGGGTCCCGTTCCATTAAAATACACTACTGTCCACGTACAGGATGTAATACAATATATAAGACCCACGTGAAAGATAGATAAGTAATAGAAAAGGTGTTGTAAATTCGTATATTTTAATTTGAGATTTATTATACTTTATTCGTTATATTTTGATATAAATTGCTTTTCGAGTTTTAATACATTAGTATATTGTAATAGTTTGTTTGATAGAAATATTACATTATTAAGAAAAAGATTTTAACCTTAAAAAGTAAGAACCAGTAATATTACACGTATTTACAAACACATATTTATCTGCCTTCTGAGTTTCTTAAGTTACATTATATTATATAACACAATTACATCGTAGCGTTAAACTGTATCACGATCGTGATACGCCTTGTATGTATACGTCGAATGTTTTCCCTAATATTACAGTAAAGCAGCCATTAAAAAGGATAACAATAGGAGAATTGTTCAATTGGAATGGTTTTTGCTATTGTTTAACCTTTTCTCAATTTCTTTCTTCTTTTCCGTTTTCTTATACTTTTTAGTTTTTATTTGTTACTTGTGAAAGTTCAATTAGTTTGAATGTGGGAAATTGAGAATGTGGGATATACTGGTTGCTGGAATATATGAGAATTACATTACGTTTTTAGGCTGTCTGGTTGAACATCATAATTTTAAGATATTATTAGAATCATGTTCTATTTTTTATATGTATATATATAAACTATGGTTTAAATTAGGATATAGCATCTATTCAAAATTACATAGATGAAAAATGTTAACATAAACCAATAATGAAAGATATAAGTAGCACATAAAAGTAGTAGAAATAAATAATACCAGAGACGAACAGTAGTAGAAACATAGACAAGACTGACGAAAGATGTATATACAGACATAGTTATCTAATAGCGTTATAGCAGGTTTCTTCCTTATCACGATTTCTAACAATTAAATATCAAACAAAGTTTAAGGTTCGATATCCACATATTAATTTAAAACTTTGAAAAAGAAAATTTAATGTGTTCCAATTTAATAAGACAAAATCAACCCAGTTTTGTCGACGGATGGTTACGATCAGCCACGCTGTAAGGGAAGAGGAAGGAAGGGAAAGGAGAGAGGCCGTTAACCTAAATATCTCGACCAGATCTGACTAAGCATCGGTGCACATCCTCTCACGCGCGTTATTATCGCGATCACCCGGTTCCCAGATAATGTTTCCCCTCTCGGCACGTTTTCCTCTACTTTCAGATAACTAATTAAACAAGTCCGCAACTCTCCTTTCACACGATCGCGCGAAATTCTTCAGAAAATTTCTATTTCGTCGTCCAACATTAGAACGGAAGAATGGGGGGGGGGCGAGGATAGTTTAGGTTAGGTGTACAGGAATAGTTCTTTCACGAAAGCGGCGAAAAGCTATCCGCCGATTGAGCGACGTGATCTCTTGATTAGATGATGAACGAAAGGAAGGTGAAAGATGAAAAGTGAGAGCCAATGAGAGAAAGAGAGGGGAAGGGGAGGAGAGAAATGTCTATCCTTGTTTCTCAGTGAATCGAATAAAAGTGGAAAGTGTATTGTTATTCTTATTAGAATAAGAACTTGTCAGGAAATCGATTAAGTGTGTTAAACTCAGCCACGTGAAGGTTAGGTTTTTTGCGTATGAGATGTCGTTTCACCAAGGTTTGATTATCATTTATTATATTTTGTTCCATCGTCAATTGTTATCGCCTTATGTTAATCGCTTATTAATCTCATACCGTTTCAGTTTAAGCTTTAGGTTAATATTTCTGTTAGTAAAGTACAATGTGTAGTATCTAAAGAGGCTGCTGCAATAAGGAGGCAACTTCACAATCCTGTGATTTGAGTAAATAAATAGAGCAAGTAGAGCAAAGATGATCTAGAAATCAAGCATATTTTGCTTATCGCATCAGGCGCTACGGCTAATTCAATGTTTGTATATATTGAAATTTCTGCTCTGATTCGGTCGTATCCGCATATCTATTCTCCACTTGAGACTGAAGTGTATAGCACTTTTTTTCAATCCCCTCGAACACGTGTCCTTCCGTTTTGAACAGCGTTGATCCGCTCGGATCTGTGTCACTTCACTTCGAACAGCTAGGATTCCGGCTTCAAACAAGTTCGACTTGTAGCATTCTATTTGCAGCAACTTAAATTTACGCCAACCGATTCTGATCGTGTGTTCCGCTAATATGAAAAATAAATGACAAAATACAAGACATCTATAGGTTACCTTGCTTCTCTTTTGAACCTTTTTCCTTTCTTTCGGGATCGGTAACATCTTAGTTACTCATCTCAGCTCGGTAGGTCAAGCGTGTATCTTCTGTGGTCTTCCTGCTTCATTCACTTTCTTCACATAATCTCACTGGTAAGTATTATCTTTAAAAACATACTATTATTACTAAACAATATAATATTCATTGTTCATCTTGTTATTTAGTTGACCATGAGAAAAATTTGCTAAAGTTATAGTTGTATCTAGATGGAGAATCTTTTCTTAGACGATACCTTTTAATATTACAAACATAACTTAACTGGTCATTCCACAAGGGTGTAATTTCTTCCTTCCTTTTATACCATTCCGTAATACGAAAAAGAAAATTAACAGTACTTCTGTACCAACTTTAAAAAGTTAAATGCGTAGATATATACATATCTACATCAGTTTCAGTTAATCTGGAGCAAAATTTCCGCCATTCCAGAGTACATTCCGGAACTCGAGGAATACCATTTTATTGCCCATACCGTGTTACAATTAAGCACGTATATTCACAAATAGCATGGAATAAATAATGCACAATAATAACCATATCATTGAAAAATCATTTCCACATTCTTCGGCATTCAATAAAAAATATCAAACATTTAATGTTTACGTGCTTTATATAAAATCGTGTTTCGGTAAAACTGTTTCGACTAACTTGGAAAATGACAAAATCTATTTCCTGTGGCTTCTGCTCATTCTGCTCAAACACGAAATGAAACATTCAGTAGGTAACTATGAGGTTGATGGAGGGTTTTTATTTGTCCAGAACCGGTATGATTGAAATGTAATTTTACACACTTGTTCATTGGCCCCTGAGATCTGTGTTAAGAGTTCATTTTAGCGGTGCTTCGAGTGGTTTGTGAAGGTTTTATAAGATTTTCAGTTGATCGAATAAGTGATGATTTTTATGAAATAAAATAACATCGATATAATATTTGGTTGGTTATCATTAAGGAATACGAATACAGTAGCAAACGCAATATATTATGAATAACGGCGAACTGACTTTCATTTTCAATACAGTTTGGCTAAAAGTTACCTAACAACGAAAAATAAAAACACGATGGACCACTATCATGGATAAAATACATGAACTACCTAATTTCCTAAAAGTTGTTAGTATTATTAATCAATAGTTGTAATAAACTACACCAATCAATCTCTTCAGCGAAATAACTAGTTTCATGAATTACTTGCATGAGTTGGTCACATAAGATACCTATCTAGTGCATTTATATGTAGTAACAGTAGATTAATTCTGTACTGAATCTTACTTTCATCATCATTTGTAGTTAAAAAAAAGCATTTATTACAGGATGTATGTCTATTAAAATTTTCTTTGATACAGCACTATACGTTTCAAGTTTCTGACTTCTGTTTTAGAACACCATACGTTGTAGAGCGTTTAATTGGAAGATGATGACCTTAGCCCTCGGTTAAATGAAAGAATGAGTCAGGCTTAATTCATAATTACTGAATGAATGAGTCAAGTTTCAGAAGAACGTGGGCTTTGTATTAGATTTTAGTTCCTTTGTTGCATCCACGAAAATATAAATTTATATAAAAATTCGTAGTCAAAGGAAATAAATTATTTGTAAACAAAAATCTTTCCAATTTGACTCAAGGCAATTTATTCTCGATCAGTAGAAATTTTCTCATTTTCATTGGAAACTCGAAACTGCAAAATTCATTCCTGTCTCGTTATAATACGTAGTATACTATAATTTTATAGAGTGGTCCATTTATTATACAAAGTAGGTAACTAGAATAATTTCTAACACAAACGTTGCGTAAGCATGATGCAATGACAATTTTTGTTACAATTATAAATTACAACGTATGGTGCCACTAGAGGAAGGCACGGTTCGGTAATTAATTTAATATCCTCCGGTTGGAATGGTTGTCGCCCTTGACACCGGAGTTTCGCCAGATGAGCACGGACAATATACGCCTTGAACTCTTCCTTTACAAAACCTTTCTTGTGGAGGGCACGTTATATTATAGATTAAAGACTTCCGCCGTTGTTTGCGTGCGTTCTCGGAAAGGATGTATCAGCCACGAATAAAGTGATGGGCCCAAACGTGCCGTTTGTTCATTGAAGGGGTATTCAGGGAACCGATAATTCAGATAAATTTAATTGGCCTTTAATTAGCGGCTCAGGCGATATGGAGGAGAAAGATGGCGTTGTTTCACTGCGACGAAAGTGAATTTATGAATGAAGAGTCATACAGTTCTCCCTCTGGAATGTAACAGTGACGTTGAAGAAGAGAAGATGAATTGAAAAGATGGTTTTGTGAGATCTTCTTCTCTTTCCTGCTTCTTCTATGCCTATCTTGGAATTCTTATTTAATCAGTTAATGAAGATTTAAGTTGATTATTAAATTAAGTACATGTCAAGTTCCTTTTTGCATTTCTGGTTCATTAGAAAATTTTGTTCAAATTGGCAGTTTAAAGGAAGAGATTAAAACATATATTTTCCAACAATATAACGAACAAATGGATCTATTTGTAATAAATCGCGATGCATTATTAGATAAAAAGAAATCATTGTCTGAATTAATATACCGCGAATTGAAAGGTGATATCGTATACATTTTCCAAACACGGAATTAACTTTAGGTTTAATAATAATACCGCGTACACAGCCTATGTTCGCGTACACGTAGAATGCAGTTCATAAAGGGGGGAAAAAACGAAGACCGGTTTGTCTAGGGAGTAAAATTACCTTATGACTTTCACGCGAATTTATCACGGGCGTATTTCAACGGGAACAACGCTATTCGTGATCAATTAGAACGTTTTATTATCTATACTGGGCGTTATTGTTTCTTCAATAACGACAAATTAATATTTTTATACTCTCCATTTTACTTATTTTTTTCATCTGAGTTGCACTTTATTATTTCTTGAGCAATTTCCTAGTTTAAGAAATATATAGATCTGTGCTTGTTCAATCATTTCTTTTTTAAATATAAAACACTAAAAATTTCTTGTAACTTTGTTTAGGCAATTTATAGACAATTTTTAGAGATTAAAAATCAAATACAAAATGGTTTTAGAATAAATAAAAAAGAAAGGTATTTGAAAATCATAGTATTCTCTGATAAAAGTATATCTAAAAGAATTTTGGTCTACGCTAATTATACTTGGAAAACACCTGAGAATCTTCCTTGACATTGTTTAAGGTACCGGAAACTGTTAACATTATCCGGTTGCTTTCTTCCATTATGTATTTTCTTCTTCATTTCGTGACCTCCAAAGCATAAATTATATTATGTGCATCGTTTAAATTCATTTTGGAATTGTTATGTTTTTTTTCCATCATTTATTTTTCTAATTTATATCTATACGTTTCCTTCTATACGATGTTGCATTGTTTGTCTCGTATTGTTTTAAGGGCCATAAAACTTATAATTGGAGCAGCTGCTTCATCAAAGCTTTCTGCCCTAACGTGTCTTAATTAACTTGAATTCGTTGAACTCCGTCATCCCGGGGTTCCGAGCATGATCTTATGTCTCAATTCTTCACCATTTATCTACGTATGAGCGAAAACAATTTCAAACTTTATATATAAATTCGATAAAAATAGAATAATTTTTCATACAACGCTACATTTACAAAAGTAGAACCGTTCATGAAACGTTTCTATCTCCTTTCATTCACGCACCATTCCGTTGCTATGTTTCCTAACATGACCAGTTAACAGTTTACGCCCTTCAATCGCGATAAACGCGGTTTTTGCATAGAGAAGGGATCGGCCGAGTGCGATGAAAGGATCGAAAACAAGTAACGTATACAAGAATCGTCACGGGATGTGGTTAGGGCGATTCGAGTACACGGTCATAGGAAGTAGGATGGTCGGCGGAAATTCTCCCCCGAAACAAACGTAGCAAACTCAAACGCTTCGTCTGCATATGTATACAGTAGTATGCATGTATATACATATGCAACACGTACTATATGGTGGGGCTTCTAAAGACACTGTTCGTTTGCACTCTCCCGTTTCCTACGCTCTCTGTCCGGTGAAAAGAGCATAACAGTTTACAAGTGGCAGCCAGCACTTAACCATGCCACGGAGCGGGACAAGAAACTAGCGCCGCGTGCGTGATAGCCGATCGCGAATTAAAGTGGAACGCTCAGCGTTTAATCTTGTTCTATTGCGAGACGTTTTGTAGAGAACTCTACGCATTCGTGTCCGCTGTTGTCATTCTCACCGTTACAGTTTCAATTGTAACATCTATTCAATTGTACAGTTACAGTTGCTCTTATTCTTTCGTAATTGTCATTTTGCTCACTTTTAATAGCTTCTTGCGATATATAATATTGTGCCTTAAGAGGACGGATTGAACATTCGAAAGTGCAAAAGAGTTCGACATGCAATTGTTGCTCGATGTTGTAATCGTCGTTTGATTGTGCAGTCGTGAAGGTTATTGTGATTTGTGAATGAAAGAGAAGGCGTGAAGTGAAAAGATGCGATCGATGAAAGTGTAAAGTGATTTAGTGTGGAATTGTCCCTTATCGTTTCTGTTGAATCATAATCTTCTTGGGTTTTGATTAATTGTCATATCGTAAATGTTTCAAGTAAGCACGGTCTGGTACGACATATGACCGTTTAAAAAACAAAGTGATTTTTCTTATTCATAACATTTTTGCGTATTTAAAATAAAGTATCGTGTTATTTTTTTTTTTTAGTAAAGTATTTTATTTTTAATATATGTATATTTGTCAAATTACTATAAATATGACTAGAGTGATACGCAACATTCCTCTAGATTGCAAGTCGTGATTGATTCTAGACTGGATTTAAATTTAAATCTGCAATTGAAAGTAAATCCTATTAATATTGAATTTTCTTAAAAACAATCAATTTATCGAATCAGCTAGTTTACCAACCATGAATTTTTCTCCTAAAACATAACATCTTACAGTTAGTATCTGTAGCTGCGCGTAAGTCATTAAATTTTATTTATCTTTAACTTTTTCAAACAGTATTCTCAAGACATGCATAATCCAAATGACTGAACAATTTTATGAAATCGCATAATAAGTGAACAACTTCACAATCAAGCGAGGTAGAGAAATAGGTTCATACAAAGTATAAAATGATCTTTATAAAGTAATCTGCGGATGAGCTCTAATAGGTTGGTGGACGTTGCTAGAAATTGGAGATATTTCATTTGGAATCAATTTTCCACGGAGCAGAACGGTGAAAGTCTGGAGCGCGAATGCGCGTAATTGGTCTCTTATATTCTATGTTTGGCATTCTGGCGAGCATTTCGTACAATTTCTCACGAATTCTTGGATAACGAAATTTCTGCCGGTCAGAAATGGGCTTACCTTCAAATAAACGCCAGTCTCTCTTGCGAATCGCGTTCTGTATGGAAGACTTTAGTAAACTGTTGAGGATTTGAATATTGTTTGAGCAATTATTTAACTTCTGATTATTATTCGGTTGATATTTTCAAGAATTATACGAGTTTTAACATTATGGTTATCGTAAGCATTCTGAATATCTTTCAGAATTGTTTGAACATTATTTAATATCAGTCGAGTACCTTACAACCCTTTTCTACCATTGTATTCTATCTTAACCTAAAAAAGAAAGTACTAAAATTTGAGACAATTTTTACAATCATCGTTTCACCGTTCTGTCCCATCAAACATCTTCTAACCTTAACCTAAAAAGGAAGACAACCAAGAATTCTCCGCATAATTTGAATTACCGCTCCCTTCATACAGAAACATAAATCATATCACGGAAACGTGCAAAGGTGACATTTATTGTCAATGCCTGTCCCCCATTACTGAAAAAAAGTAAAGAACACGCAAAGAGAAAAAGAAGGAAAAAGAAAGAAAGGAAGACGTTCTCACGCGATAAACGTCGAAGCTCCCGCTTTCGTGATACTGTTACGTGGTGCCCGGGGGGTAAAGAAGCAACGAAAGGAAAGTGATACGGGAGCCGTGCTCTATTCGCCGACATTGCGGACCGCGGAGGAAGTGCACGCGTTTCACCTGCTGATCCCGGTCGCCGCAGACCATAGTGTTTTCAGTCGCGTGCCGGAACGAGGACAGGTCAAAAACCACGCAAAACCACGCTGATAATTCTTAGTGATTCGCTGTTACTTAAACGCGATTTACTTCATTAATAGATTATGGATGATTAGACAAATTTATATTCCGGTAATTATGCAATTTAGTGGCAATTTCCCAATTGCGTTCTCAATTACTAAACGGCAATTGTGATTTTTGTTTGTGATTTTCTGAATGGATTATGGAGCATTTTGTAATTTGAAGTTGCCTGTGATATCTGTGAACAGAGGTGACTTAAATTGCATTATAAAATAATCTGTAGTTGATTGCAAAATTTATTGGAGTACTCTTTTGACTTGTACCAAGAAATATCGCATTATCGTAAGTCAATTCAAATTATTTAATCAAGGTACATACGTGCATCGCTATAATAAAGTTAAAATCAGTGAAGTTCATTAATATAAAATCATTTATTCAAAACCGTTCATTAATAAAATATAAAATCGATCGAAATTCGTGGGTCTAAAAAGATCAGTGAACTTTTTCAATGATATAACATCACAAAAGCGACTCTCCCAGTTCACGTCTGCAAAAAATTATCTCCTCCCACTCGCTGTACTCAAAGAACCCAAGAAACCCATGAATCCCCCATGAATCAGCGTCTGTTACCAACAAATTACTCAGCAAATTCTCGCTCCCTCCGCATCGAGGAAAGCATTTCATCATCCTGATAACCAGAATCATTCGCCGAATAACCAACAAAAAGCAGGCAGTCAGCGGACATCCTCTCAGATACCGACCACTCGACTACTGTATACTTAGAATACCCCGTTTCCGGTTACAAACTATTCCCTTGATACATCTGTCCGACTTAATTTTTCCCCCATCGCACAACCAAACCAAGGAACTCGACGACGAAATGCATTTACGTGAAAGCATCGGATGACATGCCATTGACGGAACGAAGATCATGCAACAAGAAGGATTGCAAATGCGTGATATGTCGTGAACTGACCAACTACAGGATGCCTGGTAACCTAGAGGCTCCACCTCGTCGCGAGGGCGTCAACTTCATCCTGCGTCGCGCCCTGCCTTTTACTAATAAATCACCGTCTAAAGAATGGTTAAATATAGGTAATAATATACCCAATTCTGGTGACCCTAAAGATGCTACCGCGATGGAAGAAATTAATCACAGGGAAGAAATGGAGGGTACGATGATACCGGTAACCGGCTGTAACACCAAAAAGGGTGACAAGGAGATAGCTCATAAGACTGTGATCTACTTCGGTGATACGAATCAGAGACCAAATCACAGATTCAACGGTAAGGAATCTCCAGCTCAATTAACGAACAAAGGCGAGTTAAAAATAATGGAGTCGAAGAAGGAAGAGCAAGTTGCTGATGGTCTAGAGGACGAAAGGTGTGGTGGAAAGGGACAAAACGAGAGGCAACGGTCCACGGCGAGTCTGGTAGAGGAAGAGGACGTCAAGGTCACGCACGAAATCGTGGTGAACGTCAGCCCTAGCAGGGAGGACGTGCTGAAGATCGAGGAGGATGAAAGCCAGGTCGAGGATTATTGGTCCTTGCCGGGGGACAACACCGGGTTCAAGGCAGACTGGAGCTTCGTTCAACAGTGGCGCCTGAGGGGGTAAATCAAGCGAGCATTGCGTTTACCATGACGATGAAAAATGAGCATGTTACTCGTGAGGCCCGCATATGGAATTCGCGTAACCGCTTGGCGGTTCGGTCTTCGTCGTATTTAACGGTTTTTGCGGAAACTTACAAGTGGTCGCGGGAAATGGATTGTGAGGTTTGATGGACGACACACGGTCGGTGTTTCGCTCATGGTCCATTGGATGAAATGAAGTTATGATGGAAAAGTTTAAATTATCCGATCAGTTTGAGTATTTTTATGAGAAGCTTCGACAAATTTTGTATGTTAGTTTTAGATAAATTCCAAGTTTGTATAAGTTTCCATCGATAGTTGAATTTTCAGATTTTAGAAAGGCAATTATTACTCGAACTTCCTTTCATCTCATTCATTTGCAATGGTTTTTTGCCTTTGGAAATTTATAAACAGCTAATAAGATTCACTAACGCGATACGAAGTTAACTAACAATAAGAAACGCAAAAAATTGAAAATATTTCAGACTACAACCTGGTAGATTATTTAAAATCTTTTTTTTTTTTAATCGTAGTTAAATAAAAACGTATAATTGAGACATCCATAGGTGGAACAGATGCTTTGTATGTAGAAATTGGTTGCTGAGGTAAAACTAGTTATAATAGAGCTTAGAGATCGGTATAATAAAACATTTTAACAACAGGTATAAAAAACACAATTTAGCAGTATTAACAATTTTAATTGCATCGCTATGTACAAATAAATTATTTGTATAAAATAAATTAATCGAAATACGCATGTGCTATAGATAGAAAAAATGTCCGTGATAACTGCAATGATCTTTTAAATAGAAATCATTATGGTTATAGCTTTTGTCAGTTATCACGTTTTTTTAACCTATTTTGATCGAATACCCGACTCTAAAAGAACAAATTATTCTCACCGGGCATAATTGGGTAAGCCCCTGTGAATGAAACGTTTATCAGCTGCAGCGCTCCTCCTCGCGACTATCTGTAATTGCATTAAGGGCGCGTTTCCACTGGTCCGCATGAAACACGCGCATGCGGGAACAGTTCAAGTAAAAAGCAGGTGCATGATTCGGAGGCTTGCACGTACCACGAATATTAATTTATATCGAGTGAGTCACGCGATTTAAACATACGAAGATCACAGGAAAAGGCACGATAAGTATATCTTTATTAGTCGCTTTCATTGTAGTATCACTTTGTAAGACTAAAAATAACTGAAATATTATTTGTTGAACTACGCTTGCTATATTATTTGCAAATTCGTTCCGGAGATGAAATATTTATTTTGTAACTTCAATGGTGGGATGGTGGCGTAATTTGAAGATTAAATAAGTATAATTTCCATCGGCTTTTTCCTGTTAGGAGGGTAGACTAGTTTGCTTGATGATGAGCATTAGACGGGAAGAAAAGGGATATTATATCCAAACGTGGAAGCTTACTGTCATTATATAATACAAGTTTTATTTTTCTTTGATTTTGTTATCATTAATTGTACACGAGTTCTACTGAAGATTGTGTTACTGATTTAGGGAAACAGAGGGTGTGTTTATATCATTCGTTAACGGTATTAAGTACAATTTTAATTTCAGAGGAAATGGTAAATAAAAGTGTGAAACTTGTTTCACCAGAACATTACTCTTCTAGGTCAGTTAGTATCTTTGAAATTAGTACACTGTGCAGCTAACATTTACTTTTATATTTAATATAGTATACACAAATAGTATAAAAAGGTTAGAATACTGCATACCTAAGTTAGTTTGAAATCTGCACAAATTTCACAATAAAACTTAACAATCAATCCTCGTACCTTGCACCATTAACCCTTTATATACATTGATTTACTAGTAGAAACCAGCCGATGTCGATTTGTCTCCTCTCCCCTGCATCACAGCTACATCAACATTATTCAACCGGCAATGTATATAATTTCCTAGAAAATTTCCATTAATCAAGTCACTTTTACTTAATGTTAATCCATTAAATCTTTATCCATGTGGCTCTTGAACTAAAGGTTGGAATTTACCCTTTTTCAACGACTTCAAACTCAACGTCAAAATACACACCTGTACGTACGATGGAAACGCGACCTAATGGGAAACACGCAAGCTCCGTCGCTTACGCAGAAACCGGCTCGTACGATTAATTACAGGCCCGGGAGGATCGCCAAGAAGACGACCGTAGATTTTTGGAACGCGATACTTTTCTCTGAATTCGAAACAAATCGAATTTATTTCCGAGTCGGGTCGTTTGCTCATCGAGAAAGAATTTGAAGCGCGTGGACGCCCTACGCGACCAACAATAGCGAGAAACAAAGAGGTCACAATCGAGATACACGAAACACATGTGGACCATGATCTACCTTTCCCGAAACTTATCGAGCACGTGAATCTCTTGCTATTTTCGTACGGCTACAAATATTGTTAATTTGTACGCTTGAACCGTGCTCATGTGTCCATTCGTGATTCGTTCGCATGCAATCCTAGGTTATATAATATTAGGGCAATACCGGGCATAAAAAAATCAACAAATATGTAAGAAACAACATTATCGACCGCTTTTATCGATCGAGCGCTACACGAACCAATTTCCGTGAATAGAGAGCGCTTTTAATGAATCAATGAAATAGATGGGGTTAACGATTAGGCTGTGTAAACAATTATGTATCATGCAATTTACGAATGAAAGTATTATATATCATTGTATATACATATTGTATATAAAATATTCCTTTAATCCTAATATAGAACAAAAACAACAAACCTCAAATAATTAAAAGCATACGATAAGCGATAAATATCATTCATCACGATATTACATCAGAATACATAAATTATTACATATATTTCGATGCAGTGATCTTTCATAATATTCTATTATATTTATCTCTCCAATCTCTGATGAAGACATTGAATATTTTTGTTGCTCCATAGATTCTGAGTTCATTCGAGAACGTGATTTCTTTCAAAGCTAAATCGTTCTAACGGAATACGCGGTAACCAAGTATTTTTTCAATGTTCTTGCTTTTTCAAGGCGCAGTGGAAAAGAAAGATCGAACTGGCACGGGCTTCGCTGGATTATAATTATTTGGCGGGCAATTAACGAGAAACTTGCCTAACAGGATATCGAATAACGTGGCCCCCCGTATATGCTCTACACGCGCAGCTAATGTGTAGTAATAGTAGACTTTATAGAACAGTAGTTTATTTGATTATATCAATGTAGATAATCATATAATTTAATATTTTTTGGTTAATTAGTTAAATTATTTAATTATGAATTCTTTTGGGAAGGAATATCCACTTCTTCGAAAAGATAGTATATGAATTAATTTACGTATAAATTACGGATATTTATGCATTTATGGAAAATTTTCAAAATTTAAATCTGCTAAATTTATTTCAAAAATTTGAAATGATCTAAAAATTTTTTATAGACCGGCCGGTGGCAGTGGACGAGAATTGTACTGTCCTCCATACTCGAAGGACTTCACGGAAAGTTCTCCAAAAAACGGTGTTCATAATATGGTTCACATGGTGGCAGAAAGGGACACAGACAGCGTTGCTCCAACGCCAACGCCTCAACATCCCCATCACTCTCAACACTACCATCTTAGTTTACATGAAATTCGCGCGCTTCAGGTATTTTAATATCCTTTTTGCAATCTGAGTATTTTTTAATTCATCCATCCATTCATTAGTGTTGTGATAGTGATATGAACATGGTATTCGACTTTCCATTCTCATTCTCAAGAACTTAATCATTATACAATTCTAAAGATATTAATACTCCAACAATCTACTCCTTATTCCTTATATTCCTTCTTCACCATCCATCATCATCTCACGATATATTATCATGATGTTGAAGAGCAAACGCTATAAAATATGAACATCTTTTGTAGAGGCGACCAGAATGTACCGGTAATAGTTCATCAGATGAAAATCGATCGTCAGGACATGCAAGCATGTCGGACACAGGTGGCCACACGAGTAGCAGTTCACCACCGCATCGTCATCATAGGGCACACAGTCCACAGCAGCTGAACTCTGTGCCAGAAGACGATCGTTTATCGGCCTCGGTTACTCAGAGAAATGGCAGGAATAGATCTGGACAGAATCGTAATAGACACAGAGCTACACCCGCTAAGGTGTGCTTTTTGCAATAACATAGAAATCCATTGTTGATAAAAATCATTAGCTTAAATTTCTTTTTCCAATAACTATATTGTAGTTACAGGTGCCATGGTCAGGTTCTGGCTTAGAAGATATCAAACTAGCAATTCAGCAGCTTACTATGCGTTCCCATAAATCGTCTTCCACCTACTCCTCCTTGAGCGGATCCGAGAGTTCAGAACCAGCTGTAAGGAGACTGATGAGACACTCCAGCCTAGAAACCATAAATACCAACGTAACCAGTGCTGACGAGTTCGTCTGGGTAGACTCTCATAATCGGCTGGTAGAGTTACAGCAATTACCATGGACGCACCACGACGTCCTTCGCGTGTTGCAAAATGGTCGCACTAGAGAACACATGGAGCAAGTCTCTATGGAAACGATACCGCGTCTCTCTTACCTGCTGCAACGGGCGCTGGTTAGAATCGGTCGAGAAACTCAGAGACTGGCTAAACCTGTTGGTCTATGCAGTAAACACGAGGTATACAGCGCATTCAAAATCGTGCTTTGTCCGGCCTTAGCAGATTCTTGTACCAAGGTACGTGAAATAAAACACGTGATTCGTTGATGTGATAATTAAAGATGAGTAAATTGCTAATTTAATATACTAGGCATAAATTGCTTATCTAAATACCCTTTATTATCTTACTCATTAATCAATATTAATAGTAATAAAACATATTATGTTACACTGATATTAGCAAAGGCTAAAATTGAGCTGATTAAGATAAATTCGTCATTGTATCCCTCAGGATTCATAAAGCTATAAATTCAACTTTACACCGTAAGCGTTTTATCCGCGTGAATTTAGAAGATGGCGGGTGTCTCCCTGCTTGCATAGGAAATAACCCTAAGCGGACAAAGTACAAATTCTGTGCTATATAGCCATGCACTAATTTTTATATATGTTTGTTCTATACACGCTTGCTTTAACTAGGAATCACTTACAAGGTAATAATATAGTAATGTAAAAACAGATAATACAATAAAGATAGGTAATGTTATAGTAACATAATGGGCTCATAAAATAGGCTCATATCAGAAAACACTTATTCTAATAGCTAAGTTTGTTTATATTGAATGTATTATATGTAAACAGCAATATTTGAATAATATTTAGATAATCAATCGAGAAAGTACGACCATAAAACTAGATAACTTCTTGTCCCAGTAATAGACGGGTATTATATTTTGGCGACCTTGAATAACAGACAGATTTCAGGCAAATTATTATTACGTTAGTACAGACATTCATCTACTTATTCTCTTTTTATAGGCCTGCTTGCGTGCTGCAGCGATGTTCGCCGTATCTGGCGATCAATTAAAGCAATCGAAAGCATCTCGATCCGGGCTACAACTACCAGTGGGAAGATTTCTTCGTTGGATGTCTGATGTACGACTAGGAAGAATGATACACGAGTATGCAGCCATATATTTGACCGCTGGAATCGAAAATCTGTTGGAAGAAATACTACTACAATGTATACCGACTGATCCCCATACAACATTGACTGCAACCATGTTGGAACATGCTATTGCAAACAGTGGAGATTTATGGGGTCTTCTGCAACCGTACGCGCATCTAAATGCTGGTCGAACAGCATCAGGTAAAATTATTTTGTTAGGAACTAAGCTAGATAGGCCATAATTATTTACGCGAAAAGTATTCTTGTATTTCCCAACGTGCTAATTAATATTATTTTAAAATTCATTATTTCCCGCTTTAACCATATTATGACCCCATCTACTACTTAATTACTATAGTTAATTACGATTACTAATGTAATTCTTTTCTTTTTTTTACTGTTAACCGATATATTCCAGAACTTATTAAAAAATTCATCAGACAATAAATATTCCTAGTAAGCTTTGAATTTTCTTATATAGATTATTAGCTTTTTAACTTATTAAGATGTATTATAAATGAAATAAATCGATCATTTAATCCATTTTCTTATCTTAGGAGAATACTCCCATATTCCATAATCTTAGGAGAATCTCATAATGTTCGTAGGTGCACTTGCCATGCCACGTTGGGCCAGTATCAGTTCTCTAAATTCCTCCTCATCATCTCGCAGCGGAAGAGATGCAGCGGGATCAGCGTTAGAACCGTCGCTTTTAACCACCTGCGTAGGATCAATGTCAGAACTGGTAGATTTAATATCAAAAGTAGCTCAAGCAGGACGTTCACCTATACCTTTAACAACCAAGGCATTGAATGCTCTCTTTTATTACATGAGGTGTTCGCAGGTTTGTCCATTTGATCCTAATCTTTGTTCCCCTTTTCTATTGTCTGAACGTAATGTAATGAAACAATATTTATACAGTTGGAACACGGTGAACGAGGTTCCGGGATACAAGAACTCGCATACGAACGAGCGTACGTCGTACTTCCGCCACTAGTTGAATGGCTAAGAGTTGCGACCGCTCATGCAGAACACAGGCACGGTCTAGTTGTGGATCAAGATGACATTAATCAAGCTGCCAGATTGCTATTGCCCGGAGTAGATTGTCCTGTTAGACCGATATGGTAATACATATTAGAATTTACAGAGTGATAAAAGTACCTTGGATACCCTATAAGGCAAGGTCCCAAAATGTAACGTTAACTCTTTAATAAGGTTTTGTAATAAACTTCGTTCACAGCTTCGAGGAAGTTTCAGTCTGCTCGAAGCGCATTGACGATTCTGAATACGTCCGGCTCCTAACTATGGATATGGCCTTCAAGATGCTAACAAGCGGTCGTGCAGATTTAATAGCTCAAGCCATGCCTCTTTTACCGTCAACAAAGATCAACACTGTGAATGATAATGGCTTCACTGCTTTAATGATAGCGTGTATAAACAGTGATGAAACCGCTGTTCTAGCTTTGTTAGACGCTGGCGCTGATTTAAACATCGAAAGTCCACCTCCATCCACTGGACAATCAGCGAACACACCTTCCAAGGCTCCAGCAGCTCTAAATGTATCAAATGCTAGAAGTCCAATGACGTCATCTGCTGTAATGACTCCAGGAAAGAATGTGCAGTCTTCAAATTCGTCTTCCAGTTCACCTAGCGCCTCTAGTAACGTTTCTAATAGTACATTCTGTAATCAATCTGGATTCAATGCAGAAACGCAACATTGGACTGCTTTAACCTACACGGCGTTGTTAGGACATTGTAATATTGCTAGAATATTATTGGAGAGGGGTGCAGCTGTTGAAGGTGGGGCTAAATTGAGCGAAGATAAATCTACGGTTACACCATTGCAAGCGGCTACGGCATCTGGCAATTATGAAATGGTTGCACTTCTGTTGGCTCATGGAGCTCAGCCGTTTTTATCTACTTTGATAAAAGATTCATTTTCATACTCTGGTTCTGCTCAGCGGGGCTGTTATAGGCAAGTAAAATATTTATTTTAATTTTCCTGATGACAGATCTAATATAGTTTATTATTGTCCAAAAAAGTAGTAAATTATAATTGCTTTGTATTCTTATCTTACAGTGCAATATCAGTAGCAACAGCTCATGGTCAAAGGAGTTGTCTTCATCAACTGTTGTCTCACCCATTAAACTTCTCTGCCAAACGAGGAGAGAAAGAAGTATTGTCATTGGAAGAAATTTTGGCAGAAGGTAGTGCCGGTACTAGTCCTCAACAACAAACTGTAGATGGAAGAGGAAATAGAAGAGAAGGCAAAGAGCCAGTCTTTAATAAAGTTCAAACTAAAGCTTTACAAGAAGCAATGTACCATAGTGCTGAAAGCAACCACTTAGGTAAAACAAATTTGGAAAAAATCATCTTAAAAAAGTATACTTATATATTTTTTGTATAAACATGTGAATTTTTACACAGATATCACGATGGAACTTCGCGGATTAAAAGTAGGTTGGACGTTACATTGCTGGATGCATAGTCTTGCAACAGCTCACGAAATAAGATTAGATTCGGTAATAGATCAATTACTTCAAGATTTTCTTCAAGTTTGCCCAGATGACTATTCGACACAATTCGTACAAGAATGTCTCCCATTGTTGTTTAACATTTTTAGATATAGTAAAGTAAGGCATATTTCAATTTGATTAAAGTTGAGTTGAATAAGGATATTTCTTATATCTTTCGGCTTGTATTTTTTCTATAGAAAGAAGGAACGACGCTTCTCCTCGCGGATATTTTCTGTACGTGCTTTGGATGGGAACCAATAAAACCTATTCGAGATACAACACTTTCTAGTGGATCCAGAATAGATCCCAAGTTTGTAAATAATCCAGAATTAAGCGATGTACAATTCAGAGTGGAGGGCAGAGTCTTCTATGGCCATAAAATCGTTTTGGTCACATCGTCACCGAGATTTAGGAATATGTTAAGTTCGAAACTGTGCGAGGGAAATCCTCCTATTGTACAAATTAACGATATTCGATACCACATTTTCCAGGTATATAATACTCCAAAAGAGCTAAAAAGCCTTAGCTTTTTACTTAAGATTTAAACCATATTTTAATATTCAGATGGTTATGGAATTTCTATACCATGGTGGTTGTGCTACATTAGAAGTTAATCAAAGTGATGTTCTGGAGTTAATGGCAGCCGCAAACTTTTTCCAATTGGATGGATTACTTAGGTATTGCGAGGCACAATGTTCTTCTATGGTTGATCTCGACAATATCGTTTCTATGTATATTCACGCAAAGGTATCTTGTTTAGATTTTATTAGATATAATATTATATACCACAAACTTTTTGTTAAAAAGGAAATATGAAATAAATGATTTGTCGTTTAACAATTTCCAGGTTTACAACGCCACACAACTTTTAGAATATTGTCAAGGTTTTTTACTACAAAATATGGTCGCTTTATTAACTTACGATGACTCAGTTAAACGTTTATTGTTCGCTAAGAAATTGCCTAATCACGATGTTCTCGCAGGCCTTCTTCTCACTTTACAAGCAAGAATAAAAGCTAGACGATCTCAGCAACAAAATAAGATAAAAGCTTAGAGATACGTTAAACATCATGCACGATATTTATATTAGCATCGTCATTATCATTTTACTTTCGCTATCGTCACTTGTAGTAATAAACATATCCACGTATGTTTAAATGACATCATTTATGAAAAAAGACCCGTAAGCGAACTAAGACTGAGTTTTTCATGATTTATTTTTAACTTTTTTCTATCGGTTATTCAAATATAAATTATCAGCAATACTTATTGATTTAATATTAATACCTTAGCATTTCATTCGGGATACTAATGAACCATAAAACTTACGTTTCTGTTATGCATTTGTTTTATTCTTGTATAGTATTTCTAGTTTAAGTATTTTTTGTAAACTACGTGCTATAAATGTACATTAGATACTATACGAATTATATAAATTACTGCTATAAATGAATCCCATGCGTACATACTATAATTAAAGTATTAATTTTTTTTAAATTAATTTGTTCATCACAAATTTTTAAATCATGTAAATATAAAAATAATTTAGAGTATAGACGGTGGTATATGCTGTAAGCCTTTAGTGATAGCAAGCTATTAATATATATAACAAATGAACATATATATTTTGTATATAAAATAGGCTGAACAGTTTAAACGCGATAAAGAAATGATAGTGCGGAATATTCAAATGTTATCTCATGTATTAATAATACAACATAATTTGTACATCTCGGTTGCAATAAATTATAAATATTGTGATAATGAAAACATTAAATGATAATTGTTTCACTTCTTGAAGCCTAACAAAACTGTTTATATTTTTCATCACAATCTTGTTTACATAAACTTTATAATTTGTATCACAATGACACTTGCAGCAACTCATAAAAAAATGTAAAAGATAAAGAAATTAATGCAAAATGTTGCCCTCTTTTCATGCTATCTGTATTTCAACTGAAGCTAGTATTTTTTAATAAAATGTTACAAATAATGCGGTACATTTCACAAAGAAAAAGAAGAACAAAACATAATTTACAATTAATACAGTGAAACATCATAGAGTTCATTATTGTAACAAAACTGTTGTCATCTGTATATATGTCAACAACGTAACAATGTTAGTATCATATATAATGCAATTTATTTTGAATGTTAGTGGTTAGTTGTATATACAATATTCAAGTTATAATCTTAATGATAATGTAATCACTGAACTGTTAAATTCTGGAATGCCTAATAATCATATAAGAGACAAATTGATTTATAGAAAATGGCTGTCTCAATCTTATGATAATCTGTACTGTATTCCTTTTTTAATGTTGTAACCTTCAGCAAAAATACGCATAATTCATAATAAACAATATTATAATTCTACTAAAGAATGATTATAAAAAATTATAGTATATTCACAATTTATACAATTGAATTATGCTTAGATTAAGAATATGATGTTTTTATCTTTTATATGTCCTTAAAAGTTCTCACTTACATAAATTATCATGTAGTTAATAAGAACTACATAGTGATATATAGTCTCTTGTAAAAATGTAAGCTTGAAAACAGTTTTGAAGAAGTCATCAGTAGGCATTCCCTATATTATGTGACATAAATCGTAAACTGCGATAAGTATCTTTTAATATTTTCTTAGTACCTGTGTTTGTATATAAAATAGTAAAATGTTTCAAACACATGAAAAATGTAAATTATTGTTTTTTCTCAATACATTACATATTTTATATTGTAAAGCTGTTTAAAGTGACTGATCTGTAAAAGTAAAGCTGCGTGCGCATACATATAAATACATATATTCGTATTAATTTATACATAACTAAACATAGATGAAAAGATGAAAAGTGATAAGTAACAGTATTCATGACATAATTATATAATCAAAATTTCATTTTCAGTTTGTGCAAATTTATATTTCTAAAATAAAGAATGGAGACAACATATTATATATTACTTTTATAACACATAATTAATTATTCAATAATACGAAACGAATTTATTGTTCCAAAATGATAACATGTAAATGACAAGCTAGTAAAAGAATATCTATTCTACAAAACATAATTTCCACTTATCACTTCTCATTGCATTCAATTGATTAATAAAGTTGAGCAGAATCTATCAGTATGTATCATTTATCTGAACGGTAAAATATATGCAATATAAAGTTACATTTTTAAATAAAAACCAGGGTATAGAATAGTAATTACATATTTATAGCGCACAATTATAAAAAAATGTTAAAACAAGATATAGTTCATTTAACAAATGCTATCTATACAAATCTTCCAACATTGATCAATGTAGTGCCACGTTGTTTATTTCACGTAATTCTAGGATAAATCTGTATCTTTTTTTAATCACTTTATGCTTTCATTTGTGAACTTCTAATATCAATATAATAAAACGTTAAATAACACGATTTTTAAAGATTTATCATAATAAATAAATTAATGAATAATTTTACTACTTACATTAAGTAATCGTTTAATTATGATAAGTATATATCAAAATGTTATATATAGTCAATCAGTAGAGTACATAGTTTTAATATAAATGTTTAACAAACAGTATCTATTGCCATAAAATTTGAAGCTATAATATAACATTAACATTCTGCTTCGATGCTGGTTGTATTTATAATGCTGTATAATTTATTGAAAAAATAATATATAATACAATTAATAACAAAATGACTTATCAAAGTTTTCGTTAGACAATAGCTTGTAGATACAACAAAAATTAGTTACTTTGCAATATTCAAAAGTTTGTTTCTGCTACTATTAAAAGCCTTTTATAAAAAATGACGCGGATATTTAATATCTTTGTTATGCTTTGCTTCAATCTGAGTTATTAAATTGAAATTGCCTTAAAATGGAAAATAAAAAGCAAGTTACGCGGTAAGAACATTATAATATGTTTTACAAGTTGGAAAGTAAACAAGGATAATACGTTTGAATTATATTAATTAATTTACAAATGAATATAAAATAAGTCTATCCTCTCCCCATATTGCATATCCAATATATAAACTGGCAATTTATATTTTTCCACGATATTAGTACTACGATCAATAAGATAGATTGAGACAACCTTTTTCATTTGTTCGCAGTATCTACGATGATTAGGAGCGCTAACTTAATTTAGTGACTAGAATAATAATTAATATAACGGCAACTATAATCACGAGTAACAGTAGGACAAAAACTTTCCGTCGATATTTACTTAGGTAATTACTTCCCTTAACTAATTCTTGTGCTCCCAGTTCAACATTCACGTGGACATCTTCTATTTGATTCTCTATCGTGTCTACAATAATAAGCATTTATAAAAATATGCAAAAACGAGATATTTTTATAAAATTTGGACAGAATAGCTCACTGATTGAATCTCCTTGCTGATGCACCAATGCTACCAGTTCGCGTATTATTTGGTTTACATCCAAAATATCACCTTCAATTCGTTTTATCCTGTCTTCTCTCTCTAACAGTATGTCCTGTTGGAACTCAAGATTCCTAAGCACATCAGGAAAGAGAAGTACTTGTAGATTACTTTTTTATGTATGATCAATAACGTAATTTAAAGGACTTGTATTATGTATTAGAATATCGATTAAAATAAACTTACCATACACTCAAATGCATTTTATAACTTTTCTATATGAATAATACACACTGTAATTATTTAATCTTTTCGATGAAATTTTTAATTCAAACTATTTCAATATTCATACTATAAAATCTATGAATTAAGCTCATATTACAAAAATCATGAAAAAGACCTATTTGAATATTCATTTTTTTAATAAAATTAGTATAATGTGAGCCATTTCCCATCCAATTGCTTGTATGCAGACTGTGGGAAATAATCAAGCTCTTTTCACTACGAATATGTGCAGGTATAGTTATGTATATCTATCAAAATGAGCATATAGTTTATTTCAAACCTTTGTGTCACTTTGTGTTCATCTTCCTGAGCTTGAAGTAAACGTTGTTGTTCTTCTTCCTCGGGATCCATAGGATTTTCTATACTAGTTGTAAGCAAAATATGTCTCTTCATTTTTTCAGCAATTGACTACAAATTCCATAACAAAGAAATTATAAGTACATGATAACATTATAATTAACTAGGACACAATTAATAAAATATATTTTACCTTCTGCATATCTGAGTATCTTTGCAATGCATCTTTGAAATCAGTGGTAAGTTTCTCAATTTGCAACTTCTGTTGTTTATCACCTCGCCTCATTAGCACTGTCAGTCTTGCAATGTCTTTGCTGGTTTGGGTTACTACTTGATTTGTGCTTAACTGTGTGACATGCCTTTTTACAAAATAAATACATAAATTACTCTAAATTATTTGGTTTTTATTTCAAATTTATTATAATTACTTACACCTTATCTCTTAGACCCTGATTATCTTTATTGGTTCCAACATTTTTATATGCACGTTCAAGCGTCTTCCAACTTGTATTTATTGTATATATGTTAGTAGTAATATTTTCACTGAGACTATAAAGTTCAGTAGGACTAAATCCTACATCAGGTACATCTGTCCGTTGATCCGTGGACCCATATGTTTGAGAACAGTGAGCCATTCTAAAAATAAATATAAGTTTCATTAAAATTTCTCTACTTTTAAAAGATTCAGAGACCTGCAAAATTTAAAAATAAAAAATAAATACATTTAAAATTTTGGCGAATAATTCTTTTACGTGTAACTTTATGTTTATATATATAAACACACAATGAAATCATGAAACCTATATGACACATCCATGAATAACACTGATAAATTATCACATATATGAATCACTATTAAAACTTTAAGGACATGTAAACATTATAACAGAATTTTTATGTATTCCAATGTATTTAAATTAACATCATCTTTTATTTGTTTATAATTGTATATAATTTCTATTCTCCCAGATTAAATATATTTAATCTTACTTTCCATAATACTGTTAAATGTATGTACCTATTACACGTATTTCAAGTGTCTTTCAATACTTATACAAAACACGTAATGTTCAAACTTTTAAATTTTCTGTCACTGGTAATATTGTTAGTAAATGTAAAATTTATTGAACCCTAGGAAATACAATATAAATATGTATCAGATGAATGTTTTGATGCTGTCATAAAAATGATATATTAGTTAGAATAATATAGTATAATATTATATGATACACATATTATATAGTAAATCAAAATTTTAATCAGCATGTATTAAAATTCTGTTCTATTTCTATTCGTCATTATGCAGCTGAATAGCATTCGGATCTTTAATGATATACGGCAAATACGTACACGAAAGAATAAAATTAATACGAGATAAAAATGCATAAATGAATATGTGACAAATATGTAAAACAAACCTGACTTATTTTATCACAAATGTTCTTAATATCTAAATATAAATTGCTTTATTAATTCACATTTAAAAATCAAGAGAACTATCTTTATATACTGAATCTTAGAAACTGACAGTTGCCTAAATGATCTAATCCACCGCCTATGTGACAATAGCCCCTTTGTATACGAAACTGCGATTCAGACAGATTTCCACATTATCGGCGTTTCATATTTTTTAAGTCCGGACTCGGTATCTGTGTAAATAATCCATTTACTTATCGACTAATAAAGATAGATCTATTCTCTGATAATAAATTATTAATAATATAATGTACATCTTGCAAATTTCAAATTAGTTTGTAATATAAAAGGAATTTAATATAGTCTACTGTGTCTATAACACCGTCAGTACTACTAGATTCAAAACACCACTTGGTAAACACTGTTTTATTTTATTATAATAAACAGATATAAATTGTAATCTTTCATATAAAGAAATTAATTTTTTTAGAAAATTTCTTGTTATGAAAAATAAATAAAAATATTAACCTCCGATATAAAATAATTTTTTATCCATTCATAGAAACGAATGTCTGAAATACCGTCTTATATATTACTACCGCTAGGATCAAAAATAAAACTAACGGTACATTTATTTTAATATATTTCTATACGTTTAAAGCAATAAAAGGTAAGAAAAATCCGTAATAAAATTTTTCTATTGAACAGTTAAACCGACTAATAAGCTACTTTCCTGCGGGACTACATGTTAGTCGCATGGCGGACATTGGCTTGACAAGACGTACGGTACGGAAGTTCCCGAGTACGACCGACTGATTGCGAAAGCCTTCAGAAACAACAACCGTCGGCCGTAAGTAAACGCTATTGTGATTTCTCATCGTTTTACTCGCAAAAATCATACATTTTCATTTGTCTGCCTGTTACTATAACCAATTTAATACTAGTTTACCACGTTGCGTGTATTTTCTTCACAAAAAATCTGGTTAAAAGTTGGGAAATTTGGTAGAATTTTCTCGAGGGTTGCTTTCGAGTCAATACAGCTCGTACATAGGTCGTGCGTCATGTCGGTTCCGAACGCATCTTCCGTTCCGTCGACTCCCTATCATATTTTACATATTTCATATCTTGTTCTAATTCCAATTTTTTTCATTCGATCGACTAGTTCTCGTTTGAATAACAGCAAAATTAAACAATGCACGAGTGGTAATTGAGTGTTGTTTGCAAGCACCTACGCAACTCCCTCCCACTTTTGACATTTTAATCGGTGTGACTTTTGGTGTAGGTTCATTCCTTTATCTTCTAGCATGTTTTATACACGTTTCAAGCTTTGCACATCTCGCATTTTAATTAGAAGCATATTTTCTTTTAAGCTCTACGTGAAAGCAAAATTTTCGACGTTTATAATAAATCTCCTTCCACCATTACGTTCTGTTGCCTAGCTTCCTTTTAGATGAATTTTGAAATTAGTACCTTCCTTTCTTCGATTGTTGGTTACTTTCTGTTCAGTTGCAAAATCGATTCGTTTATTTAGAGAGTCCTATGCACACTGCTTACGTCAAAGGTTTCTTTAACTCTGCCCTGTTCTTTTGCTCATCTTCGGATCAATCGGCTGTTTCTTTATTGTTATAGGAATTTCTTAAGTTCACTTATACTATCGAAAAGCCATTCTTGATACGCATAATTTTATGTAAATGCAAGAATTTATTTTAGTGAACTCAATTTTATTTTGCTATTCTACAACCCCTTACAAATGGGGGTAGTGCTCTGGTTCCTACGCCCATATTGGCCATATTTTATCTATATCATACTTCAAAAACGAAGATATATTTTCACGTAGCTCTTAAATTTTATTGGCGGAAGTAATAATTCCGGTAAAGGGATTAAAACATTAAAAGCTTTTTTACTCGTTGAAAAAAAGTGAAGTTGGAATGTAAAAATTAATAGGGTTAGTCGTCTCTTAAGAATTTCTTTTAGACAAATAAACTTAAGAATTTTTCTAGTGATACATTCTAGAATAAGTTTGAGAAAAAAGTGTTCGTTTCGACAAATTTTTTGCTGTTCGATACACTTTGATACATTCGTTTTGTGACGGATATGGAGACAGACTCTTGTAAACATATGTATGCATGGAGCACACATACGTATTCATCGATCAATGTGCACGTATACGCATAGGCGTCACGAAACCAACCAGCCGTACACTGTCATGTTTCTGACGTTCCGCTGGAATTTTTGTACATATATGGTCTAAAATTTTCGATTAAGATAGATACTTTTCATGTTCTTCATTTTATATATTTAAAATTATAATGTCGTTCCTTTGGTAGATTTTACATTTATAATTCATTTATCTTTCTATTCATTGTTGTTCATTGTTGTATGCTATGGTTGAACAAAGAAACTACAAAATGATGCCGTACTAATAATATATTGCGTTATCTTTCTAACAGAGAACGAATTTTTATAATCGTTTTCATAAATTTCGAATTTCTGCTTACTTAAAAAAAAGCATTTCATCATAATACTTGAGCAAGTAATCTTCAATTTCATTTTTGGTTCATTGTGTTTTTCTCATTAAAGATTTTTGTTTTAATATATCAATACATTGTTAATATACGTGATTTCTTTCTTCAAATTTAAGTTAGAATCTTTTCTATGATCAAAGTATCTTTTTTGTTAAAACGAAAACTAAATTAGGATATAAAATTCGAAGATTTATAAGCATAATTCGGTTAGAATCAATTTTTAAATAAGAGTATATGTAATTCGTTCAAAATTAATTTTCGTTTCAATGTGAAAAATTTGCCACCTCAGTTTCTATAATGCCATACTAACGATCCAGAATTCTAACGATTACAACCTCGAAACATTTAATACTTGGGGCAGAGCGTGTTACAACATGCGCACCCGTGGCGAGCGCGTTTGCTGTGCGCCTTTAAATGCTCGGCCATATGACTGTTCCTATGTCGGACGTGTGACGACCGTATGTGGCCTCTTTGTTACACCAAACTTAAACGCTTATCGTACTATGAATAGACGTACTGATTTTCTTTCAGCTGTCCACTTTGTGCGGCTAATTTGCACTTCGCCACGTAACTATGTCACTTGCTAGAAATTTTTGGTAAATTCGGCATCTGTGTTTCTGTGCATGTGCTAATTATGCGAATCATAAAAACGATCGTGAATGTATAAAACAAAATTACAACTCCCCGGTAATTAGATTATAGTTGGAATGTCGAGAAATTTTTAAATTACATGAAATTCATTAAACAATGAGATGTTAAATAATGTGCATTGTCATGAAAAATTTTAGAGGCAAGGAATTTTGGTCTCTTTTTGTGTAATGCTATTTCTCTAGCGATTATTGTTTATAATGTTGGTAGTATTACCATAGATCTATTTGCTATTTCTTTCTTTCTAGAAACATTTTAGAATATTATTAACGAGAAAATATTCTCTATAGAAATTGCTTTAAGTGTTTAGTGAAAAATTTCATTTAAATTAGAGGTACTTCACTTTCTTTTTCCTACAATCGCTGATCTTATGCGTTATCGGCCTTCAAAAGTTGGCAACCTTGTTCTAACTCGTGGAGTGCAGCCGTCACGGCGCATCAATGACGTGTCATGAGGAAACAGAATAATGGAGTGTCTGAAGTATTCAAAGAAGGATAGCAACTGCTCGATCTGAGTTTCGTTGCTATCTCTTTGTTTATTGTTAGCACGTGGCTCCACTTGTATATAATTATTTTTTAAGGCCTCGTTTAACGTCGCTTTACACTATGCATTGTTCAAAACTGTTAAAAATGTTACTGTCCTCACTTTTATTTATTTAATTATATTTTCATCAGTAATTTTAATTTTATTTAGGGGAAAATACGCAGTATAAATTATTACAAGGTAATAGCTATTTTGGTAAACATATTTAAAGACATTACAAATTTTGGATTATTTTTTGCTTTATTTTACGATAATAACATTCGTAGATATACTTATGACATATTCAACTTGGCATGCGCTGTAGCTTCAAAAACTATAAAATTGGTATAACTGTTTCTTTGCAATCTTGAACTTCCGGTGTCATAGTCCCAGAATTCCATAGACATTTAAATCATAGAATGCATTATTTTTATGATGCTTTTCAATACAAGTTTTGTATACAATTTACAATGAAATATTTAAAATTATTATTGAATTATTACACAAAAAAGAAGAAAATTGCAAAAAGTATTTGATTATAGTTTAATTACATATTTGTAAAATTATTTGGATATAGTACTTCGTTTGTCATGTCCAAATTGAAATGTTCGGTAGATATTTAAATGCGTATATTTAAATTTAAACAAGATAAATTTAGAACTACTAAGAAATTTCAATTGTTATTTTGGTAATCGAACAAGTCAAAGTGATTGCCTTCCCTAAACCTTCGTGTACTTGTCTGACAACAAAAGTAATATAAATTTAAAAGGAAACGAAACCAAATACCGGTTTAATGCACCAAAGAAATTTTCAATGTCGAAGCATGTTGCAGATAGCGACCTTCGTCGTGCAACCCAAAGCAATACTTTTTAAGTCACAATATATGTATGTGTAAGTACATACATATTCAATGATATTTAGTTTCCGCTTTTACCGAGCGAGAATTTTTGTAACCGTACATTGATATTCCAAAATTACATTGTTCATCCAAATTTTCTACATTCCTAAAAATCATCCAAAATAATTTACAGCAATATCGTATATATCTCCCATTTATACTATGCTATTACTGTTAACAATTTCAGTTTACTCTTGGAATTATTTTAATCGGAAAAAAAGCTTGTTATTTCAATACATTTATTTTTCATCATAAAGTACATTTATAAAGATAAGCAAAACACTGCGCAGATTACTCAAGTTTCATTTATCGCGTAAATTACCATAAATGCATACAATAATTACACATTAAAACTCAAATTTATACATGTATATCTGTTTGACAATTTTTGCACATACTTCTAATTATTATAGATTCCACCTTACTTTTTCATCTTGTATACAGAGAGAAATCTCTTTCATGGTAAAAAAAAAGAAAGTCTATAATACTGCGATTCAAAGAAAAAGAACATTGCACAAAGAACCGTACATAGAATTGATATTGGAATCTTTTCTGTTCTCGAGATAAAGCTATTCTCTGTTTTCCTCCATCCGGTAGCATATAATTGAAAACAGACCGAAGGTTTTCCAGTCATGCACCCTAAATACATGGATCGCTTAGTAGAGGCGGTCAAAGGCGACCTTAGTCGAAGTCAGGACGAAGTTGTCCGACCTCGCCCGATCATGCTGGCGATAGAAGCCGAGATCGGTCGAGGTGAGACGACGAAAGGTTCATTGACCGTCTGACCATGAGCCGCGCCCCACATACGATCCTCTCCACGTTTATCGTCCACGGCTTTTGGTTGTTTTGTTCGTAACCGATACCTCAAGATCAAAGCCGTTTCCCTGGAGAAGGTCCTCGTCCTGCCCGTTGAAGACCTTCACTTGTGAGCGCAATAAGGCTGCACACTGTTAATCCGTGCTTCCTGCCGTTAGAAGTCTTATTCTTACAAGTAGACTGCGGATGTTTATGCATCTATAGGAACCTTAAAGCTCCAGAAATTCACATAGTATGCAAAACTATAGTTTATTCAAAGTATAATAATATTTGCTGTAATATTTAGTAAACGAAATAAATTTTTGCTTTAGATTCCATTTCAAAAAATAGAAATTTACATAAACATCTAGCAGCCTACTTATAAAGCAATTGATATTTTGTTATTATATACAATAGATGGAAGAAAAGAAATTTAATTTTATTTTTTTTTAAATTTGTTTTGTTGTGATTTTGTATTTTACATGTTACTTTATGCTTGGTTTCTATTTACTTGACTCCAAAATGATGTTTATTATCAGAAGAGAAATAAATAGATGTTTGTGTTATATTTTTATGATTTATTAATTGTTGGACAAGAGTGAATGTTTCTCACCCATTTTGCATAATCATATTTAGTACTACAATGTTGAAATGTAAAGAAGAAAAAATCTATGTTCCTTTTTCTTTACAAAAATTGTATGTGTTTGAAAATTTAATTTATTTTTGGAAATAAACTTGCATTGTACAGTTTACATGAGTATTATGTATTTAATATATTGATATTAGTAAATTCTTAAAAAAGTAGGGTGTTCTTTATTTGGAAAATACTTTTCAATTGTTCTTTTCATAAATTTATCCCTCCGTTTGAGAAGTCTTTCATAGAAACATTTAATTTATAAGATATTACATAATGATATAATTACCACATAATAATTTGATGACAATAGTATAAAATTCATTAAATATATTATAGTACACATAGTTCAAAGATTGCTTAGATTTAATGGAGAAATAATAGGAATGCATTTTGTGCAAAGAGATAAAATTATAATATACTTCTTCAGACTGCACACGATAACTTGTACTCTAAGCATCCCAACTGCATGTGTGTTAATACATCATATTTTTGCATCATTAGGTACAAAAGGCTGCGATATTAATAGTCAAACATGGATGGAGTAGCATGCGTGTAAGCAATAAATTATTGATGAAATGACAGGTATTCTTATTGTAATCTTCTTTTTGTTTCAGCTTCCTAAAGGAAGATCTGTGTGCTGTGATTTATCACTCAGGGGGCCGAAACACGCGCAACAACGGACAACCCCACAGGACCGGGGGGTGCTTCTCGTGTCTCGGGAGGAAGGTCAGGGTCTAGAAAGTTACCTTGACTGTAACAGTCATACACGAGCTGCTTCTTTTTACACCCAATCAATCTTCTGTGTTCACTGTTATTTGTAACACACTGAAATTAAAAAAATTCGATGCCTTCCAGGGACGATATTCGCTCCCTATCCGCTGAGCAACGCTGGATCCCTCCTTCAACTGTTAGACGCGATGCACTCACCCCAGAAAGCAGAAATGATCTCATCTTTAGAAAGGTGCGGGGTATTCTTAATAAGCTTACGCCGGAAAAGTTCGCAAAGCTGAGCAGCGACCTGCTCAACGTTGAGCTTAATTCTGATGTGATTCTCAGAGGTGTCATTTTTTTGGTAAGTAGATGATAAGTGCTATAATATGTAAGATAAAATCAAAATCTGTATAATTTAATATTTATTACCATTACACTTCTAGATCTTCGAAAAAGCACTTGATGAACCCAAGTACAGTTCTATGTACGCACAGCTGTGCAAACGGCTGTCTGACGAAGCTGCAAACTTTGAACCACGAAAAGCACTCATTGAAAGTCAAAAAGGCCAAAGCACATTCACAGTTCTTCTTCTTAACAAGTGCAAAGACGAATTTGAAAATCGTTCAAAGGCAAGCGAGGCATTCGAAAATCAGGATGAACTTGGCCCAGAGGAAGAGGAACGCCGACAGGTGGCTAAGCGCAAAATGCTTGGTAACATTAAATTCATCGGAGAACTGGGAAAATTGGGAATCGTATCGGAAACGATTTTACATCGTTGCATCCAGCAACTATTGGAGAAGAAAAGGCGAAGGAGATCCAGGGGGGATACTGCCGAGGATATCGAATGCCTTTGTCAAATCATGCGTACCTGCGGCCGTATCCTTGACTCGGATAAAGGCCGCGGACTTATGGATCAATATTTCAATCGTATGAACTCCTTAGCTGAGAGCAGAGATCTTCCTCTACGCATCAAGTTTATGCTGCGTGATGTCATTGAGCTACGCCGTGATGGCTGGGTACCGCGTAAGGCTACCAGCACTGAAGGTCCAATGCCAATTAATCAAATTCGCAGTGATAATGAAGAGTCTTCGAGGGGAAATGGCTTCCATAGACGTGAGGATCGCCTCGGAGCTGAATTTTTAAGAAAAATGGGACGTAGCGGATTAGACATGGATATGATGGGAAGTATACCATTGACTTCTCCATCGTTCGGCATGCCATCCCCATTCAGCCCTAACGGATTCTCTGGATCTTCCGGGGTTACTTATGGCCGTCACAATCAACGTAACCAGCCGGGTTACTATCAGAATCGTAACCAAAACAACTATCAAGGAAAACACAATCAACAGCAACATAATTCACCACAAAACTTCAATAACAGTATGTATTACTTTATTAAATGGTAATTTATTATTAAAACACGTACATCTTGCTAATGAATCTGTTTCATTGAATTACAGATAGCAATAAAGAACAATTACGCTTCAATAAAAATAAGATGTTGATTGGACATCCAGAAGAAGTATCACTAAGACCATCAGCTAATTCTATGATGTTTAAACAAACCAACATCAATCCCAACCTACCTCTCAACAGTGGTATGTATTTTAGTTAATAAAATATTATTTAGTTTTGCTAATATTAATTTTTCAAATGCTTAGCGGTAACTGTTACAAATAATGTATACACATAATTTGGTTGAAAAAGATAATAACATTAACATATGGTTCAACCAAATTCATATTCTTCTACTTAAATAATCATATCTAATTTAGATGTTCAAATTTAACATATAAATGCTAATACGCATAGCCGCGCACAGACAATTTCTAATTATTATTTCAATTAATAGATCTGTTCACAGGACGAGCATCGGAATTACCTCTTCTACGTACTAGCACATTAAAACCCAGCTCGCCATTATTGCACAAGGAATTGTCACCAGCAATCGTAATAAAACAAGGTCCTGTAGATAAACGAGAAAAAGCTCGTGATAGAAAGGACAAAGGAACCTCTAGAGAAGAGATACTGAAAAAAGTGAACTCTTTGATGGACGATCTTGCTTCTCATACGAATATACAGGACGCAATAACAGCTTTTCAAGATCTTAAAATACCTGAACGATTTTTACGTCATGCAGTTTATACGTTATATTCTAATACATTAGACCGCGGAGATTCTGAGCGTGAACTCGCAGCTAAACTTGTAGTTGAATTGGAGAAAGCAGACATGATTACCGTACAGCAGATACATGAGGGATGGAAAGAACTAGTATCCAATATTCCAGAAAAAGAGAGTACTGTGCCTTGTGTAGCTTCTCACGTTGCCTTCTTAACAGCCAAGGCTATTGTGGATAATTTAATTCAATTAACCGATCTGGTTGCTGTGACAGAAAACGGTCAGCATCATCCGTTGTTTTTACTTACACTTCAGCAGTTACATAAAAGCCAAGGCAAAGCAAGACTCACACAGATCTTTAACGAGAGCAAGGTGAATCTTATTAGCCAACTACCTGAAGCAGACAAAACAAAAGAGAGACTTGCGGAGATCTTGGAGGACAGAGAGTTGACTTTCCTTTATCCACTTCTTAAGATCCAGGGAGATATATGGCGTCAATTAGAATATGACCCAAATCCTAATACTCTTTACAAATGGATCAAAGAAAAGCTAGAACCTTCGCATCATTCTGATTCAGAGTTTATTAACGCATTGATGAACGTTCTTCTGAAATACATTACACATGTTAGTATAAAAATTAATTAAAATCGTTACTTTATGTTACTATATTTATTAACTACGTATAATTTCTTTTTATACTTTTATTAGTATTGTATCAATATTTAAGTCATTTTGTTGGTATTGTAAATAGTTAAAAATCTCATGTCCTCTTTTCCATATTTGATTTTGATATCTTTATAATTATTTCTATTTTTCATGTTTGTATTAGGAAACAATACTGGCACCTGGGGTTGATCCTTCTAGTGTAGGAAAATCAGTAATAGATAAGGAAAAAGCATTACTGGAAAAATATGCACGTTTGATGCGTTTACTCTTCGTCGATATAGAGTCTCAAGTGACTGCTCTCCATGCACTTCAAGCATTTTGGTTCTCGCACAATTTTCCAAAAGGGATGCTATTGCGATGGTTTGATGGACTTTACCGATTAGAAGTGATTGAAGAAGATGCCTATTTCAAATGGAAAGAATGTGTTACTGATGCTTATCCGGGCAAGGGTAAAGCATTATTTGAGGTAAATAGGACTTCAAATTTCATAATATTACATTAATGTTTCAAATTTTATGTATGTTTACAAATTAGCACAATATTATACAGTACAATATGATCAGTATTTTTTATTGGTGAAATGCTCCTGTGCTATAAAAAGTACACTTAATTGCATAACAATTTCTATGAAACTCTTGCCCAATCTTCTTAATACCAATATACTTTTTTTGTCTTCATAACTATAATTATTCTCTTTAACATGTGATTAGTAATTTATATCATGATAACAAACTAAACTTAAAGAAACATGTATTAATTAATAATGTTTAAATGGTGTAGGTCAACAGTTGGTTAACATGGTTAGATACTGCATCAACAGAAGAGGAAAGTGATGATCATAATGACGATGAAGACAACAATAAAAATTACAGAATGCAAAAACTGTGAGAACAATACGTTCTTCCAGTTACCTATAATTTGGAATAGGGTTTTGCTATCTATATTACTGGACCAGGCGGTTTCAGTTTACTAATTGAGTTGTCTCCATCTATTGCCACAAACATCTTGTTAGTCTGTGTCAAGCCCTCGTTCAAAGAAGATGAAGAAGACAAAGAAGAAAAGGACTTTACAATCATGTCCACAAAAAAAAAAAATACGGAAAACATATAGTTTGCAACCCATCGAGTGGTTTGCAGCAGACTTTCTAAGGAAGAAGTTTTAGAATGTTTTAGATAATTGAATATTGATATGATTTGTTATCATATTGGGCCAGCAGATGTATCAACATTCGCCGCTGTATGAACATCGGTGCAGAAAGAAACAAGAAAAAAATTAGTCTGGTGATTTGTGTTGTCAAAGTTTTTGTCTAGTATTGTGCATGTGTCACGTTTTTGTAAGTCTTTTTGTCCGCGTCACCAGCGAGTCGCTTGTTATTTCTGTGTACCAGCTTTTACATTTATTATGAGGAATTATTATCTATTATTAACTATTATATTATTATTACTATTATATAATTCATCACAACAGTCGAAATACATCTACTTTTCCTAAAGAAATAGAAAAAGATATCCATCAGAAACAGAGGACTGACTCAGTAGTATAATATATAAAGTGCGACTAATTAATTCTCTTTAAAAGGTAAAAAAAAAAGAAAAAAAATTGAGTTGAATTTGTAGATCTTGAAAAAACGGGAAAACACTGAGTCAAACTTATACACACACCAATCAACCAAACACCATTTTTGTCCATGTACCTATATTTGCTGCTCCATTAATTCTACTCTAAAATACTAATCAAAGCAACCAGCAGCCAACATCACAATTCACTTTAACGTAACATAACATAAAAAGAATTTAGTGACACGACTAAATCGTATTTAAAAATAAACATACCTTGGTGTAATTTATTACAGATGGCCCCCTGGTTGTTCTGTCGATGAACCAACAGCCACCTTACCTTCTTTTCCTGCCTATAGTCTCTCCTAATTAGAATTCTACCCATCGACATACAATATTTTTTTTTAATTAGTGCGTAACTTTCAGACACGATGCCATAAGTTCGCCTAAAAGAAAGTTAGTGCAATATCGCAGCTTCTCATGATCGGTGAAAGAAGAAAACAGATATTATTAATTTAGAAATTAATCCATCGACTTTTGCTTTCCCAATAGCACATTCGAATCGAATTAATTTTGTTAAGCCTCCTTGTACGTAATTATTATTATACACCAATTAATTAAACATAAGAATTTGGATACTTTTTTCTTTTTTTAATTATTTATCGATAATATTCCAGGATAATGTACGTATTAAAAAAAATTGTTAATTGCTAAGTCGCCCCCTAATTCTTGTTGTCGTACTAAAGAATTTAAATTAAACTGCATCTTTTTCCCACCATGTAGTAGGTAGTTCGCATCCAGAGTGTCGTCAGTCCAAATACTTATGTTGAATCGATCATTGTTAAATTTATTTCTTTTTTGAATACACATTTTTCGTAGGTACGCATTATTCACAAATTAATTGAAAACTCGCTCTAGAAAAATAAATTCATTATTCTCGATACGTTTAATTCAAATCGTGTGTATCAGATGTGTATTCATTTACTGTTTTATTTAATTCTCAAAGATAATGACTTAATTCTCGCTGCGATAAATTAATACTAATTTGAAAATATTCTTTGTACGTGGAATATATTTAATAGTGACATTAGTGTAATATTTTAATGAATATTTGTGGTATAATTATGTGTTTTGTTTGTTGCCTTCTTATTATGAACATGAAAAATAAGAAAAAATAATTATCTACATAAATAATTAGTAAATGATTAATATCAATAAGTACTGTTCAATTTTTCAGCTGCTATGTAACATGCGATATTGTACTTCAACTTTATTAATTTATTTTTTTCCACGTATATTAATTATAAATTAATTGAAAATGAACAAAAAAAAAAAAACAAATAATGCAACGTACGAATCATGTATAATATCGTCAGTATTATTTCTCACATAATGGACTACATTATAATCGTTTTTAATTGATCATAGACATTAAACTGATAAGAAATCTCTTTTATCTTTATCAATAAAATTTGTTCCTAGGATTATCATCTTTACGACTTTGTGTCTGTCGTTCTCTCTTTCACCATTCACTGTTCATTTTCACGGTTAGCAAAAAATTTACGAAAGTATTAAATTTTTTCATGATAATTTTCAAAAAAATTTCTTTCCTCATCTTGCATTAACTTCATTATCACAGTATATGACATTATTTTGTCGTACTTTTAAATTATTACCTAAATAATCTTATAAAAATATCAAAATGGTACTTTACGCCCTTTTCTCATTATTTAGTTCTCTCGATTACCATTGTTATACTCATGTGATAATTTTAATAAATGCGTACAGTGTGTATATGTATATACATACATACATCCTCTTACTAACATAAGAATCTCTATTTACAATGACGTATATTGCTTTACAATCTACTTTTGTATAAATCACGTTTATCTTCATCATCTCATGGACTTCTGAGACATCGTGAATATTCTATCTCTATCGCATACTATATAATATAAAAGCGAACAATATGTATATTCAAAGATCAATTCAAAATTGACATACCGATTTTTTGTGTATATTTTGTTCTTCAAAACTATTCATATATATATGTAATAGCGATACTATGTTAAATTCCGTGTTGACAACTGAATATATGTATTTCGAGTAATACATTTGAAAAAAAATATCATGTTATTGAAACGATATAAGTAGTAGATAGAAAGCATCATCTAATCGAGTTTATCAACCAACGATTACAACTCAGTGAATGTCCTGTTGATAATGGACATAATAAACAAAAATTCTTTAATTGTAAACGCGATATAATTCGCACTATACATGTGAACGTTGAAATTTGTCAAAGAACATGATGAAGGAACGATGAGCTACCGATATTTCGACGATATCTCTTTCACAGCACTTATAATGTTTCATGAATATGAGTCACCTGATATCTTTTTTATGTATATTTCGCGTGGAAACAATAATCGTACAGGGAAAAATTCTAATTGACCAAATACATGACTAAACTCGACTTTTATACGCATACTTGTCCATAACTTACGACATACGTAACTCATAAGAAGGCGTATTGATAATGGATCGTTTAATGTTAATCAACGCAAGAATCAAGATTTCTGTTTTTTACCTCCATTGTTACTTACCTCCTTTCCTTTCGTCACATATTTACGGCGAGAAGGGTAAACGAAATTAAAGTTTTGAACGTCGAATTGTCAACATTTTAATATACAAAATAGCACTGTTGGACTTGTAAAGCAAAATCGCTCAAAAATGATTCAAAAAGAACATTTCTCGTACCAATATTCCTATTTATATACTGCACATTTAGAGGTATATATACATATATTATATATATTCGATAATGAAAACAAATAATACAAATATATGAAGATACGTGATGATTTTCTGGGATTTTGAGATTTATCGAGAAAAAAACTTCGACTGAAATAAATAACTATAACAAAAACTTGATATTATACAAGAGAAAGTGCGTTCGGTGTATATTATTACTGCATGCAATATAGCATTACACGTGTTTGGCTCTAATAAACAGTGTTTATTTGGTATACGTGTAGAGCCTTTTTTGAAAACACAACTCTGCATACATATAAACAAATTATAGTTAACTATAATTCTAAATACGCGACGGTATTTCAGCAATTCTCTTTCTTTCTCTACGAGCGTTTCAATTTTTTAAATCTATATTGTTAATAACATTTACATTAAACTGATGTAACATATTATCAACTGCCATTAGTATATAGTATATATAAACGAAATATAATGCTTTTATCATATTGTAAAAAGTTATATCGAGTACATTCGTACAACGTTACTTTATAATCTTACCTTTAACAAATTTTGCTCATTCTTTGTTTTTTACTGATCCCTTTACAACAGACTTTCGCCGCGAAATCGATGAAACAAAAACGGATTTCAATGTTATCTAAAAAGGTATCGTTTCTAGATGTTACCTTCTTACGCGAATCCCGTTATCGTGTCGAGGACATTCGATAATCCAGTTTACATTTTGTAAAAGAACATAACTTGTCGCTAAACGTTATACGGCAAGTATGTGTCATGTATGTATACATAGTCTAATTGGCGTGTCAGCGTTTCCAAATTATGTGTATGCGTTCTACGGCACGATGCAAAACACTTTGTCAAATGAAACACAATGCAAATATAGGATATGTTTTAAAAATGACGCGTGCGATAATAATTTGTTCTTTTATTTTTGTTGTTGCGCGCGTACGAGCGGTCTCTCTCATCAATGATCCAACTTTAACGACTTTAATAAAACTGAACAATCGTCGCGGAGAAATATAAATATAATATAAGATAAACTAATCACAGACTCTATCTTGATATATTTTTTTTAAGGTATTTACATTAGCAAGGATCGATCATTAAAGCAATACTTGCTTTATATGTACTTTCGATACAAGTCAACTAACATTTCTCAAACAAATTATATTATATTATCTGATAAACTGCTTAACAATGATAGTTGTACCATTTTAAATGAAAGTAAGATGGGTATCGATTTATTTTAGAGTACGACCTGATTTTACTTCGGCTACGCAGCACATGTATATATATATATATATGCGCACGTATGTATGCATGTATGGTTGTGTGTACATGTTTTTAGGGATATGTGAATATATGTGTGTGTGACCGCATAGATAAAATTTCCTATCTGTAGAACAAGTTCGATTACGTAACAAATTTGCATTTCCCTTCACATGCAGTTTTAACAGTAATTTTCGTCCAATGTTAATTCAATTTTCAACGTTTACTGAATACATTACGTAAACAATCATTTATATTCACAAGCGAGGAATAAGTATGTTAAGATTGAGTATCCGATGAAATATCGTTTGATCGTTAAAAAAGGTTAAAACTAAAACGTTTTGACAAATCAATAAAACTATTCTTTCTTCTGTATCGTATTGACTTTTCTTTCTTTTTTCCAGCTACTTTTTTACACAAATTTTTCTTTATCTCATTCTCTAGGTTTTGTTTCTTTTTCTTCGAACACGTAAAACATCGAACAATGTTGCAGTGAGACGCGATTTAGGTACCAGTGATGTAATATAGAAAGCATGGTTCTTTAAATTGAATGGCAGTGATAAAAAATGGATCGTCATCATGCGTTTAATTACTCTTATCGCTAGTAATATAGTGTATACAGCTAGGTAAATTTTCGATGATACACAAGTGAGTACTGATACTGTTTGTCCAAATTAAATTTTTATTAAACACGGTTTTCTTTTCTGTAACATCGAGGACGAATTATAACATAAATAATTATTATTGATCAGTATCACTTTTTTGCGCTCAACAATGAGTCTATTTTTAATATAACACTGGAAGATAGTACATGAGGGGCGGCGGCGGCGGTGACAGCGGTGTCTTTCCTCCATCTGCCAGTGCTCTTTTCTCATTTATTTCCCTTTCTTTACTTTTTGGGCTTTTTCATTCACTCTTCCTCACATACACTAGCATTCACCAGACTTCCTTTCTTTACCACGCACACACAACACACACACATACACGCCTATTTGCACATCAATTTTTACTTTCGCTCTCAACTACACAAGATTTTTTGGTATACAATTAATACCCAACCTAATCTAGCCTAAAAAACTCTTTTTAATCGTATTGTGTAAAGCATGGCGGGTGATATATACATTGCACGGGAACAATTTATGATTAGATAACAGATGTTTCTTTCTTTTTCTTTTAATTATCATTATTAGATAGATAGGAAACATATTTAGGATGGCAGGAAGAAGGGGGAACAGAGGTAATTGGCGTAATATATTCGTGTGCTTTTTTGCATTTTGTTCGAATATAAAGTTGTGTTTTGTTTAAAGTGAAGATCGCTCTTGCGCTCTCTATCACTCTATCTTTCCTTCATTCTATCTCGTTGCAGAAAGCCACCACCACCGCTCCCCGGCTCGCATTTGCGTTTCACTTGTGTTATACTGCTAGTTACGAATTATTCACAAAAAATGTTCAATTTTTCTTCCATTTCCTTTACGCCATTTTTACTCCGTTTCTTTCTATCATCGTTGTTAAGAATTTGAAAAAAAAGAAAGCAATAGAGTTTCTAATGCCTATTTGTTCAAAAAACTGTTATTAGCAATGCAATTTAATATAGGTATATTTTCAAGCGAGAATCAATCAATAATAAAAGGATATCTCAAAGCTAAAATTTTTTTCTCCTATTACTCGTGCATTTGTTTCTTTTTTTCTTCTTTTGCCGATCAGATAAATTCGAAGAAATGGGATTCGCATCTTTTTGGTTTCATGCGCTATTATCGTAAACTGAAATGGTTTTGAAATGTTTAGTGTTTTATATGTTTATTTCTCTCCCGGAAATGCGCCTACATGTTGAGCTTTGTTGTTTTTTAGATAGAAAATACTGCGCAGTCAATAAAATTTGGCAAGCGGGCGCAAAGAATTCTTGTCCTCGACCGTGACACGATATATTTATTACGGGGAGAGATGGTGGCCGATTAAAAGGCCATAACACATATATCAGAGTTCACCGTCAGCTCCTATAACAATGAACCTCCGAAAAAAGTTTCGTTTGCATCGTTTTTCAACCCCATAAATATATTTATTTAAAAACATTGTCACGAAAGAAAATGTGAAGTATCGAACGTATAATTTGTTCTTTTTTTCTTTCCCAAAAAACCTACATTTGTCGCGCCATTACAAGCGCCCGCTCGCCTGCACAAAACGAACTTAGTATGGAATGTACAAATGATTTTTTTCATCATTATTATCTCGTAACCCCTTTCTTAGGTAGTCATACATCTGCTGGAACGTATGGAATCTTTTTTTTTTTGTGATGTCTTAACATACCTTTCACTTCATTAACTTATATATATATATATGTATATATATTTCTAATGAAACGTGAAATAAGTATGTTTACAGCTAAAAGAGGGGAATTACTGCTGGCCTATGCAGTCACCCAGAATTATTCAAAACCATAATAAGTGCAAATTCCTAATACGTCCAGCAGTCTCTGAATTGACTTAATACTATCATGTATCTGTCCATTTTCTACTCACATTCATTTCATTTTCCTCTCTAAAATTTCATCCCATATACTATACTTTGTGTCTTATAATTTCGATTGTACAATATCTACGTTCTTTCCTTTTTTTTGTTCAAGATATAGTTTGTACAACCATTGCATATTATGCTGTTTCTTACATGCAATCTTGCATTTTTTTTTCCCACTTTCTGATTTAAATATTATAATTTTATGTAGACGTTTGTCATAAAAGACGTTCATCTGCAATCTGTATACTGCCACTTCAATCGCGTTTAATATATGTAATTGTGCTAAATATTCTTTTATCATTAACAGTTTTTTCCTTTATACACTCAGTAGAGCCGATTATCTTAATTGATAATTCAATGTCAAACTACGCTACAAATGATTACTATACAGTGAAAGAGAAATGTTCGACATGGGATATTTGGGGTCTTTCCTCAGTGTAACTCCCTGTCGCCTGTTGCTTTTCATATCTTCTGTACATACATCCTCTTCCTGCAAGACTGAATTATTTGTTTTTTCAATTCAAAATATTTAATCAATTAATTAGATTTTCAGCACTCTTGTTACTTGCTTGCAGCATTTTTCAACAATTATGTTATTTATATAATGAATATGTACTTATTAAATGCTTGGACTCTAATATATCAACTTGAATACAGTATTACAGAAGGATGCTTAGATGAGTCGATGTGAGTATGTATGGAAAAAATGTTTTTAAGTAAAATGTCGAAACAAGTCGTAATATTTTAATAGTCGGGGAGCGCTGTTGGTTGCAGGCGACGAGTCTTGCATTCCTGCTACTAAAATCATTTTACTTGGCGTACAAGTAGATGGCAACGATGAGACCGTAGAGACCCAATACTTCTGCGAAGATTAGAATCAAGATCATACCAACAAACAGGCGAGGTTGTTGTGCGGTACCTCTTACACCTGCATCACCAACAATACCAATGGCAAATCCAGCAGCTAGACCAGAAAAACCTACGGCTAAGCCAGCACCCAGATGAACAAAACCCCTAGTAAAAAGACCAAAAAAATCTCTTGTTAACTATGGAAGAGAAAAGTGATTGATTACAAATGAAACTACTAACATTTAGTAAAGCAAAAAGAATTAAAACTAGGTAAGCCCCAAACTGATTAAGTAAGAATATGTATAGAGAAGCATTGCTAAGACTTCTAGAGCAATTAATTCATGTAGATTATGGTCTGTAACAATCTACCTAGGTATTCCTTAATACATAGAAAATAAACTAGAATACTGCTTATAACATAATCAAATTGTATTTAATTTTGTTCGAAAATTATTTCTTTTAATAACTACAACACAATATTTAGATAACTACAATACTTTTTATCAAATATATCAAAAGAACCAAAACATCAAATTAAACCTCAATATAATATGAATCTATGCTTTAAATATAATACTTGCAGTACTAAAATACATAAAGAATAAATATAAATCTGTTTCCTATTATATAGAATTGTTACATTACTATTGACCTGAACTATTTTATAGGATATTTGAATAATTAAGTAACTTGTATAACATACTTGTACAGACTGTATTTACTAGGTTCTTCTAGACCACCAGCAATGAGAACAGCTACTACAAGGCCATAAATGGCAATGATACCAGCCATAACAACAGGAATGATAGATTTCATGATAAGTTCTGGCCTCATAACAGACATGGCTGCAATTCCTGTACCTGACTTTGCTGTGCCATATGCTGCTCCTAGAGCTGGAAGTAAAATAGGTATCATATAAAAATAAGTAACTTTTAATTGCATTTATCAATTAAAGATTTATATTACAATTAAATACAAGATTCTATGATTATACAATACATACGTTTCAATATAATATTTAATAAAATAGTAAAGCATGGTTACTCAGACATAGTATAGAAGATTTTATCCATAGTATAAGTGAAGCATTTTATACTTTGATAGATATTTATACATATCTATGTATCGAATGTGATATGAGATAAGAATTATCGAAAAACAACGAATGAATATAAAACGATTGGAATTAATATTATAACATGCGGTTATTTGAATATCTTTCTTTTAATAATCGTGCAACAAAATACATAATAAAAACTTTGACAGATCTCTGTGATGTGTCGACGATATTTCCTAGCCATCGGGAGCTATCGATCTCGTTTAATATTGATCTCTAATGAGAAGGTCACGGACCCATTTCTATGGCATTATTCGATACCGTAGCTATTTTTGTCGACATGTCTCTCAAAATTTTGGGGTTTTACATTGGTAAAAAGAAAAAAAGAAAGAGAGAAATCTCAGGTAATAGTCGTCAAATTATTCCGCTGTGACTGGAAATCGTCACATGATTCTCACGTTGGCAGTCACATGATAATCATGTAAGTCCCATCTCGTGAATAGGGGGCGTGGCACAACCAGAAAATCTCTTTTCTTCCTTTCAATTTTCATGATTTGATTAGCAAAAACAATTTTTGATTTCAGCAATAGAAGAGAGCAGCGTCCAGAGAAAATTTATTACACACACGCACACATATGCAACTATATAAGTCGTTGACAATTCAAACCGATCAACTTCAGTCTTTGAAAATTTCTTAACATTAGTATAATTAATTATTATGGTGACATAGATGATTGTCGTTTAACTTGCTTAAAACCAAAAAATTAACCTCGATAGAGTTGATCAGTTTAGCTTCTATGAGTAGCTCGTATATAGATATAATAAAGGAAGAATGAAAACATAGAGATGTTAGAGTATTCTGGACAAGTGAGATAATTCTGTTTGAACGAAGATCAGAATTTTTCATACATTCGAAGCTCCTCGTGGTTCTGATTCGTAGGTCAAGCTTTTCTCATGTGTTGCCGTCCATTCAAGACTGGCGCACACGGTAAAAGGGATTCGTATTGATTTCCTTGATAGGGACCCACCGACGACGCTTCAAAGTTTAAGTTTGCGCGCTTGAACATGCTTTGCCTTCCTCTCTCCTTTCTCCATTATAAGAGATTATCGAAAATATGTTTTATCCAAATTTAAAACCTAAATCGATAGATAATGATATCGATAGTTGCATCTGGTGGAATCTTCCATCGATCCCCGTAAATCCTCTGTATTAGTTGCCTTCCATACCCGTCAACTCAATTCATACAGACTTTTATTCAAAAAGTATCCAACGAGGTCACCATTACGAAATAATACAGCCAATATCCCCCGGTCGTCCAAACGCGGCGCACGAATGTTTCTCTCGTAATGTAAAATTAAGCTTGTTGGACTGCATTTACGGAACATTACGAAATCCTAGATCTACGTGCCTAGAAAAATGGCGCTTCAAAATTGAATCTCTATCCTTGACATGTTCGACGTGTAATTCAGATTAGAAGGCACCTGTATCGCAGACTAATATTATATATTACCGGGTGACAGATTTGACACGGTATCAAAATATATTCACGAGATAGTGGAAATAGACGTTCATTCTCATTGATTGTTCTACGAATCTAGTTTTTTATCGGTAATGACTGAAGAATAAGATGAGTCATATCGTGAACGATTAACGAAATTAGATATTCCCTAGAGGGCTGTTACAACTACATAATAAAAATTTGTTAATCCATCGTGATATATTCTGTTTTTCCATACTTTATGCTGTTTGTAACAAAGAAAATGGCGTGCGTACGGTAAGAACTGCCAATGTTAAGAGTACATTTATTGAGCTACTCTCTCATCTATAATTGTGTCATATACTTTGTCATATAGAACATAAATTATTAAGTTCGCGCTCTCTTCAAATCAAGTGTCTCTAGAGCAATTTCAAACAACTGAAACTCACCAGAAAATATAATGGCTGAGGCGGCACCCATTACTCCGAAAAAGGGAGCATAAACAGGAGATCCTTCTGAATATTCACTGCTCATTTTGATGCGTTTAAGACTCGTAGGTCAAATCGATCACGAGTATTTACAGGTTGTCGAAAACGCGAACGTGGGATGAAGAGCGATCTTCACGCACTCACTTCGCTAAACTAGTGCCACTGTCAAATATGGCCTACCGTACAGGAGTGCGGGTCATGTGACGAGTGACGAGTGAGAGAAGAAGAGCCTGCCGAAACTCGGTAATGTCTATTCCCTTCCTATTGGTTCGCGACTGCGGACTACACCGTTCCAAGCGAATCCAGTCGCGTCTTTCATCTTTTATATCTGACGTCAGCCGTGCTATACGCTCTGTACAGAACCACTGCGCACCTCCACTGCGCAAGCTTTTGCTTTTCGGACCGCGTGACATACGTTTCCTTTACTTATTTATCTCTTATGCTAATTTCTATAATATACTTTTATCTAGAAATACAATGAATATTGCTTTCGAAATCTCATTTATCCGTCCGACTTACCCTTACAACATTTATCATGCATTTTGAGGTTATTTTACTAAAATGTACGCAGACACGTGACTACGTTTAAACAGAGATGTATACATTTGTAATTTCATTTTGGAAATGTTAGTTAAAGTTACAATGATTTTTCAAGTTAAGTGGTTATTGTATAAAATTTAAATATTCTTTTGATTAATATATCTTTTGATTAATATGGAATAGTTAAAGATTTATACTTACACGTGCAATTTGATGCACGCATTTTGCTATCGTAGGCGCTTATTTTCGTTTCATTCGTTTCATGAAAATACATGTTTGATTTTTTAAATGAAATTTTCAGTTTAAATTTGTATTATAGGCGTGAAATCGGTTCGTGTAAAATTCATATGAATTGTAAGAAGTTCTTATGATGTATTTTGCAGTATCCTTCTGGATATGCATGCGTTGGAACGTGAAATACATAAAAATAATAATTTAACGCTTTTATCATTACACTTATAATTAGTTATAATATTTAATAGGAAGTTTCTGAAATGTTGAGCCAACACCTTAATTTTAACACGTGATTCGATTCACCGAGCGGAAGTTGTGCTACAGCGGAAGTTGCAATATAATATGGACGAAGCACGATTCAAATAAGATGTCGAACGAATATGATGTTAAACGTGTTCTATGATTTTGAAATATATTTGTAATAAAAATTGTATATTTGTACATTAAAACACCATGAAGTTTGCATATAAGGTAAGAAGAATGTATTTGTGATTTATGAAATAATAACTTTGTAATGGATACTGAAATCTGTACTGTTCCTAACCTCATCTTGTTACGTACTATATTTCGATATTGTAGTAGTATTGATATTGTATGTAGTTTTATACTTATTATAAATTTTTTTTATAGTTCAGTAATCTGCTGGGCGCAGTTTATAGTAAAGGCAATTTAACATTTTCTCGAGATGGATCTTCGGTTATTAGCCCAGTGGGAAATCGGATAACGATATATGACTTAAAAAAGCAAGTATAATATTTATTCAAGTATTTCATTCGAATAATTATGATTCCTAATCTAATAATAAATGAAATAATTTTATGAAAATTATTTTCAGTAATAAGTCTCAAACATTACCTGTGGAGAGTCGATTTAATTATACAAACATAGATTTATCACCCAATGGGGCATTACTAATTGCAATTAACGCAGGTACAATTATATCATATTATATGATTGAAGTTAGTCTTAAAATTTCAGTATAATTTTATTTAAAAATTTTTCTAATAGTGGGTGATGCTCATATAATTACCATGATTAGTAAAATGGTAATACATAAATATAAATTTCATCATCCAGTAAGATGTGTAAAATTTTCTCCAGATGGTAAACATTTTGCAGTGTGTAAACAAAATAATGGTATGTCTTTCATATGATATGTAATATATATCATGTACATATAATTAATTTTATTTATTCATTAAAATTGATTAAAAAATTATATTAATGACAATTATTTTTCAGTATTTGTTTTTAATGCACCTGGTTTGCAAACAGCTGAATATAATCCATTTATTATGGAACATGTATTTCATGCAGCTGCGGATACCACAACTTTTATTAATTGGTCTTATGATTCAAAGTTATTAGCTGTTGGTTCTAAAGATATGGCTACAAAAATTTACAGTTTAGAAAAATATGAAAACTTCAGATATATTAATCTTGGTGGCCATACTGGTGAAATTGTAGCATGCTTTTTTGAAAAAAGGAATTATGATTTAATTACAATTAGCAGGTATGTATTTAGAATATAATTCTCATGGAAACATTTCATTATATAACATGATATAAATATATTATAAAGAAATGGACAATTGTGTATTTGGGAGTGTACAATTGATCCAGAAGATTTAATGCCATCCAACGTACCTCCGATTAAAAGAGACAAAAAAACAGATAGTGATGAAGAAGATGATGTTAATATTGAAAAAGCTATAGAGAAAACAGACAAACAGGTTAAAGCTCATGAACGCAATTTATTGAAATCAGGTAATTTTTCTTTTATAATTTTGTATTTAATATACAAATAAATTAAAGAAGGACATAAGATATGTAATACAGATTATGTTTTACAGGAGATTTAACTGAACCAATTGTAGAAGATTCTGAAAATGAAACAAAAACCAAACAATTACGTTATACTAAATTGGGTCGTCATTATCTAGCTAATGTAGTTCAAAGCAAAAAGAAAGTAAAAATAATATTAACTGCAGCTGCATACCATCAACAGACTAATATCCTAGTAGTAGGATTCAATATTGGTGCATTTTATTTATACGAAATGCCTGATGTAAATATGATACATTCTCTAAGGTATTGTTTAATTAGTTATATTATTTAATATAGTATTTATATTTTTTTAATATTAATGTAATTTATTTTTAATAATCTTCATTTTTCAGTATATCAGACCAATATATTACATCGATTGCCATAAATTCAACTGGTGACTGGATAGCCTTAGGATGTTCTGCAGCTGGTCAATTATTAGTATGGGAATGGCAAAGTGAAACTTATGCCATGAAGCAACAAAGCCACAGTAATAATATCAACTGTTTGGCATACAGTCCTGATGGCCAATACATTATTACCGGAGGTGATGATGGGAAAGTTAAATTATGGAACACTATGAATGGATTTTGTTCTATTACATTTCAAGAACATACATCTGCGATAAGAGGAGTGATATTTAGTCATAATAGAAAATTTATTGTTTCCGCATCGCTTGACGGAACTGTTAGAGCATATGATTTAGCGAGGTACAGAAATTTTCGAACTCTTACCTCTCCGCGACCCGTACAGTTTTCCTGCGTTGCTTTAGATTCAAGTGATGAGTTTCTTGCAGCTGGAGGCCAAGACTTTTTTGAAATTTATTTGTGGAGCGTCAAACTGGGAAAACTTTTGGAGGTATATTTCTGGAAAATATCTTAAAATTGCACACATTGAGAATTAGCGATTTAAGTTCAATTAAATAAAATTAAGAAGGATTTATATAAGGTCAACGTATTAACGTTTCGAAAATTTATAGAATTTTTGCTAAAGTGTTATTGTGTATTTTATATACTAGATATTAAGTGGACATGAAGGTCCAGTCGCCAGTTTGGCATTTAATCCAAGTGTTACAAGCACGGAATTAGTATCCGTATCTTGGGACAAAACACTGAAAATATGGAATGCGATTGAAAGTGGTTCTTTACATGAAACGATACAGTTAACTGCTGATGGTTTATATGTTACATACAAACCAAATGGTGAAGAAGTAGCAGTTGCCACTTTGGATGGGCAAATTTCATTTTTCAATTGTAGAACAGCGGTACAAATTGGTAGTATTGAAGGAAGAAATGATCTAGGCAGTGGAAGGTGTAATACTGATCTTATTACAGCTAAGCAAAATCTTAAGGGCAAGTACGTATTTTTAAAAGTATGAACATACCATACATAATGAAATAAAAGTAATTTGGGTACAATTAAAATTACCTTAATTAAATCAAATTTTTAGGGCGTTTACTGTTCTTTGTTATTCAGCTGATGGTACATGCATATTAGCTGGGGGGAATTCTAAAAATATATGCATTTATAATGTACAAGAATTTATACTTATAAAAAAGTTTGTTGTAACACAGAATAGATCGCTGGATGAAGTTGACGTAAGTAACTTTTTATGTCAAATTTAAATTATAATATTTTTACTATTTTCTGGGAGGGAATATTTTTGTAATAAAAATTTATTTTTACATAGGAGTTTATAAATAAACGAAAGTTAACAGAATTTGGAAACATGGCATTAGTGGAAAAACGAGGAGGAAATATAAATTTACAATTACCAGGCGTTAGAAGTGGAGATATGGCGAGCAGAAATACAAAACCAGAAGTTAGAGTATATAGTTTACAGTTTTCTCCAACAGGTTGAATTTATTTTCTAATTTATACCGAATATTATTATGACGTAATTTTAATAACAAACCAGTATTTACATATAGGACAGGCATGGGTTGCGGCAACGACGGAAGGATTATTATTATATTCGTTAGATGCTGGATTGGTATTTGATCCATTTGAATTGGAATTAGGAATTACACCAGAAGCTGTGAAAAAAGCTTTGAGTCAAATGGAGTATGCAAAAGGTTTGGAATTTATATATAACTTAATTTCTTTAGAATAAATAAAAATGCACTAATAAACGAAATTTTCAGCATTAATGATGGCTCTGAAGCTGAATGAAAAATTATTAATACAATGCGTTATAGAAAATATTCCGTGCTCAGATAGTAAGTTAATAATAGTTTATTAATGTAATATTAGCCATCCAATATACTTATTATATCTCTGATTTCAGTTGATTTAACAGTAATGGTTTTATCCAATATCTATGTCGAGAAAGTTTTAAAATTCATAGCATCGGAATTGGAATTTACTAGGCATATACATTTTTATCTTCTTTGGATAGAAATTATATTGACTAGTCACGGACCAAGGATAGATACGGCTCTTCAAATGCCGATATTGCTAATGTTGCAGAAAAATATGCAAAAGAAATACGATGATTTGAGTAAACTGTTAGTATATAATTTTTATGCGTATTATTGTTTAAAAACATTAATATTCTTTTTACAGGTGTGATTTCAATCAGTATACAATGAGTTATTTGAAAAAAGTTGGTGCTTATAAAGCCAAAAAAGCTGTTTCCAATGACAATTTAATGGAAACTGATGAGGAATCTGGAAAGTCTTCGGTGGAAGAAATTGAAATTGATTAAAACGTCTTAATGATAAGACTGAATAATAAAGAAATAGATTACTATTCACATAAATATTTCATGAATACAATCATAGAACTATTTCATACACGTGTACAGCTTATTTATAAGTTTTATAGTAATTTTAAATAAATTCATCTAGTATCTTATTTGTTATTTTTATTAAATTTATATTTCAATTTAAGAAATAACATGTATTTAAAAAATACATCAGACCTATTTACTTTCATACATTTCTAGTACAGTATATCTATATAGTCGTTTCCAGCCCTAAGGTATTATAATTATGAAAAACTATGCAATACGTGATAATTTCGCTAATAATAATTTATAGATTTTTATTTAATTATATTATGTATCTATAGCATTACGTTGCCTTCTTAAGTAAGAGTATCGGCCAATACAAAATGACGAACAGCATAAATAGTATAGGAAAACCTATTCTGCTGTAATTGTCAATTTTTTGTGACCGTGTTTTGCATACACGTATCATTGGATATTCAGTATCTAGCCAGGCATTTTGTAGAAGATGTTTGCTACCAGCTCTTTTATTTCTTGCTTTTGGTATATATGTTGAGTCATAATCCCAAATACTTTGACCCTTTTCCATGGCAACTATACGCTAAAAATAATGCGGAACTTATTAGATATATAATTTTGTATGCTTTTATTATTAGTTATCCAATACAAATTTTCTAATGTTTTACGTTTTGTTTTGCTGTATTTTATTTAACGTATTACTTGACGCATTTATTGAATCTCTTGTTAACCATTAATCCGCAGACTTCTTTGATTGATTAATAGTATTGACCTTGCAAAACACACGCATCTATATAAGGTGTTAAATAACTAAGGATCTAAGCAAGGCCGGGACTTAATGCAATATAAAATTGGGTAAATATTAAAAATATTTAGATTTCGAGAAATAGTTAGAGATATATTATTTAATGTTAATATAATGGCGTATTAATAATATACAATGGTATAGAGATAAGCAGATAGAACAAGAATTAAATGATATAGTAACGTACAGGGATAATAAATTAATTTACATTTAGTATTGAAAAATTTTGGTACTCTAACTTGTACTTATGACAATAATGTCAAAATTGCTATACGAACTGTTGAATAATGTCGGGACATTGACGATTGTAGATCATATTCCAACTGGTACTGCAAGTCGAGTACTTTTACAACAACGAATTCACCGAGAGCAGCAAATACAAACATCATGCAGCCTGCCATCCAAACATCTAGTGCCTAAACGCATAAAGATATGTTACCACAATGTTTATCGGTCAATGTTTCGATATATTAATAAATCTTCGAATAATTTTGCTATCTAGAAAACTAGAGGTATTAACATCAGAATAATTTACATAAACATTGAAATAGTTTAATATATATTCGGTATCATATGTACCAAGATCGGTTTAGATTATGTGTTCAGACACAGAATGTGTCGTAATGGAACGGTTCCATTCAGACGAAGATATAGAATTCATGTTATCAGTTCATATCCGATAATGTCTGATACAAAAACGATACATACTTCTCCATCTCATACAATAGCTATCATTTGATAATTTCAAAAAATTTCTGCCGTATAGCATTATTACGTAACAAAGATGATAAGGAAAGAAAACGTCACTGTGCTATTTACAAATAAAAATGTAACGAAGAAGTATTAGATATTGTTCAAAGAACTAATGAATGACGCAAATGATATGAAAATTCCATTAGAAATCAAGTTACAAGTAAGACTGACTGAACAGAATGTCCTTATTATCATGTTCGCCTAAACATATCCTGACAAGCTCAGAAATGTACTTTGTAAAACAAAACATTATTTCTGAGATGGTCAATGAGAATTTTTGTATGCTTCTATGAATATAAAGTATCCCCCTCTAGAAAAAAGAGAACAAGTGTAAAGAAGGAATAAGAAGAATTATACGGTTGAACGATTAGTGGTAATACTCTTTGAATTATATTGAAACCTACTTTCACGTAAGCAACTGGCGGAATATCGCTTTTCAGACCAGTAAACATAGTAACCAAGGTCAGCATACTGGTTACTAAAAGAGCCACACGACCAGGGATCGCATCTAAGCCCAACCAGAAGCTAAACCAAGATAACATCACAACCAACGTGGATGGTGCGAAAGTTTGTATCAGATGATGACCAATTTGCCTCTCGAATCGGAAGAACACTACCAGTCGTGAAAAATTTCCTGTAAATTATAATATATATGAAATATATAATATGAAATATATATATATATATGTCTGGATATCATCGTTCTACATCGAAACAAAAATCGTACCACTTTTTTCGAGCATATAATCAACAGTTTCTTCAGCGACCACCGGCTTCCCGATATCATATTGTAAAAGCTTCAGTTCTGGGTTCACCGTGACTGCGCCCAATCCCCATCTTAAGCGTAACTTCTGTTTGTGATAGGAAACTATCGCGAGTAATGCAGTTTTCCAAGTTAAAGTAGTGAATATGTTGAGTTTTGGGATTATAGAAATAGATGGTGGTCGGATAGAAATGGATTAGAATATTACAAGAGCCCACAGTATGAGATTACAAGATCGTTTCAATATTTAAGATTTGAATATTTGAACATTCTCATTTTAATAATTTAATATTTAAATATGAACTTATACAATTGACTATTTGTTGATACCAAATAATAAATAATAAAATAAAATTAATGAAATTAAACAATGCGTGTTTAAATAATAAAATTAAACAAAGTTTTAAGGGATTAATTGGTAATGAATATAAATATAAAGAAGCGTGGCATATTAATAAGAAGATTGAATTAAGAAGCAGGTGTTTCTACATCATCAGTTCAACAGTGTATATACGCACTAGATCTTAAATGACTATGCAATAGATCTTAAATGATTCCATTCTGTTCCATTCTCCATTGAAATTTTAAATATAAATTGCAATAATTTGTTTCGACAATGATCTATCGCTAACTGCTGCAAGACTTCTGTGACGTTCTACAGTCTAAAGCTGCATACAAGGTGTACCAATAAATTTATTCATCCACATTCACATCATTTGTGTTATTTTTAGAGATATGACGAAACTTGCCAGTAACAATTTTCCACATGTTTCGGCAATATGATTAAACCGCGGATATTCATGTAAATTTTTATTTTTATCGTTACAATTAAAAGAACAGTCTAACTAAGTATGATTAAAGCGAAGAATGATTAATTGAAAAAAATAATAAAAATGCAGGAATGTGACATATCCTGTTAGCAAGTCTTGTTCCGTTATTGAACTTACAACTTTCTATGTAGATAGGGCATATTTGAATGTCCATTGGGTAGAGTTGAAATTCCATTTGGCAGGCGATGATGGCATGCATCCGTGCTGAATACTTGACCGTTTTGTTTCTATACAACGTAACAGATGAGAATTTGTGATTTAACGCCGCAATTTCTGAAAAAGAAAATGATTTTAATTCATTATTAGATACTTCAAAGTTATTACAAAGTTTCATGGTCACCTCAAGACTATTGTAAGATCAAACATGTTTTGGACAAAAACATATTAAAGTCATTATGAAAGTACATTTAGATTACTTGAAGATCATTTCAAGGCTACTTCAAGGTTATTCAGAATTTTACGGATCATTAACGCGTATAATATCCATATCAGGTAGATCGTTATCGGTTTTTCGACGAATGCCAGATACAATATGAATACTTATTATTAGATAAGATATAATAAATGATTAATAAAAGACTTCAACAGAGTATTAGAAAGTTTAGTCAATATAGATAGGAAATAGTTGTTCATTTATCATCCTTGTGCTACATTGTATCAAATATCAGTCTTATTCCTTTCAATTTTATAATATTGTGAACTTTCATTTGTAGTAGAACTGGAAGTGCAATGTTATTGTCTATAGGTGCAGTTAGTAACGTTTTAGAAATTTTAATCTAACATTATTTGCTCATATCCTTATATGATCCATATATATAGCATTTATGACAAAAATTACCAGAGACTTTCGCGTTTAAGAAGTAAAGATCTGGCTGCCATAAACTGTCGAAGAATTCAGGAGGCAGTGTCACGTAATCGTCGCCCTCCTCGAAAATCTCGTCCGGCATATCAAGTCGAGATTCGATCCAACTCTGACGAACGAACATGTCTACCCTATTTGATGTAATTCTATTATTTCTGTGACAACTGTTGAATACGTAACATGTAATTATTTGAAATAGTAAAACACAAATAGATAATATATCGATTGGAAATTATTCAATATATGTATTATACAATATTATATTTCCAACATAAAAATATTTATTATGTAGGAGTAAAGCATGGTTATTTATTATTTAATTTGTCTATTATAAAAAAGGACCGCAAGTCAAAAAAGCTTACTACCTAAGTAATATGTATAGGGTTATTAGTGCTATGGTAGTAAATTATATTTAGTAAAACGAAATCAATTAAAATAGGTCGAATCTATCTAGTGAAATATTATTTACACATTTTTTAATATACTTTAGCGTGCAAAACATGTGCATATCAATCAGTAGCATGATCTCATTAACATACCATCTCCACTCACCGGAAATCCATATCCTCTACATTTATTGAATTGATATCAGCTACAAAGATATTGAAGTCCACTACCACTGGAAAACCTTGCTTCGATGGAGGCCTGATCTCTGCGTTGTTTTTTCGCATTTAACCCATGTTAATTAGCGTACAATTACACGTACAATCATACAAACCGCGCATATACAAGGTGCCCTATTTAGCGTGACCAAAATAACTTTTCAAAAAATATGATCTTTAATAATCAAAATGGGACACCTTGGATAGTGGCTATTATATCTAAAAAGTATTCACACATACCCATGTCTTTCAATGAAACGTACTTTGATTCAGGTCTGCATTTCATTTCCACGACACCAGATTTTTGTAATTGCATAAAAGTACGTTTAGGTTAGTAGGAAACATATATTTAGGCCTACTTAATCAGTGTATGTTACAATTACATAAGTACGGAAATATCAAAATAAGTACCAACAGAATACAAATAGTTTCACTACTCACTATACGTACACATGATACTTTCAAACAAATTTACAATTCTAATACTATGTATACGTATAATCGTGATATAAGCTAATGGTTCGTTTGTATATATATATAGTATAGTATTTGTATATATATATACGTATGTGGAATGCATTTTTGTAATATATTATTCAAGGAAAAGATATTTCATTGAATTGTTGACTAACCTTTCACGTAATACTCCGGTAGAACTATCCTCGATTTTAATGTGGTGTTTTTCGCGTCATCGGTCAAGAAGCTATGAAAAAATGATAAAAGATAGAAGGTAAAATTATAAAAGAATTTATACAAATATTTACAATATTTTGGAAAATATACAGAAGAAGGTATACGAAAGAATATACAAAATGTGAAAACTAGTAAACGTGAAAAAAATATTGTATGTAACGAAAAGTTTCTTTAAAATATTTTTAAATTGCAAGTACGATGAAGCAAAATATATTTCGAAAGTTGCAAACTTATTACTTTTTGATTAATATTTTAGTGAGAGACAATGGGCTTTTTTTAGTTATAATACCTTGCACTAGAACGCACTTCCGCGAAAAGTTTCAGACATGAATAAAAAAGTACTGTTAGGATCGTGTTCTTCATCCTAAGATTTCGACAACTGCCGATGCATTTTGATCAGTCATCTTACCAGTTACGACGCGTTCCAATTAACCTATTACAATGGCAGTTACACGCAATCTATTTCAATTGCAAATGCTGTCGAATATCTTCAGTACAATGCAGTAGTTATTACCTTTTTTTGTAGTTGCGCAACGATCCTGCGAAAAAGGTTATACAGTCACCGTCATGTTGTTAAACGCAGTAATATTGTTCCTAAATAATTGCTTCCTAAAATATCGAATTAACATGATCCATTTTTTCAGGATAATCTATTTTATTTAATGAAACTTTTCTCTTATAAAAAAAAAGATATGAATTCTCTTGAGATTCTTCATTCGGAAAGTCATTCTAAAAAGAATTGTGATTATAGAACTGTAATTATATATTATATTTTTATTAATGATTATAATTACTTCATTCTTTTCTATCATTATTTTATACAAAAATTCTGGAATAAGAGAATAAATTCATTGATCACTACTATAGTATGTATTTGGGACAATATTCATTAAGGTTATGGTATATTAGTAAAAAGCTTAAGAGTGGAGGAATCCAATAAAACGGGTTTTAGCTGCCGCAAATCTCGATTTTTGGAACGTCTATTTGTTCAGATGAGCGATCGGGTGTTTACAAAGTATGGATGCTTAAGATGCCAATAATGTACTTTGTTAGATTAAGTTAAGTTTAGGTCAATTATTTTCTACGTAAAAATTTTGTGATAGTCACAACACCTTTTGTTGAGCTTCTTAAAAACTTAGTATAAAGCTTCTTTGTGACTTTAGGTATTGATACAATAACGATTAGATTAGACATTGTACTGATATAAAAGCAAGATTTTTACAAAAGAGCAAAAAATTCCATAAGAAAATAGGCGACCACAGTATCAACTTTCTTTTATCTTATCTTTTCTTCATTTTTTCTTTATCTCATTTTAATTTAGCAATTGATACTTATGGATTTCCAAATTTATCAAGTGACTTGAGCGCCACTGTTTTTTGATATGAAAATTTGTTTTACGAAACTATTTTGTAACGCCGTTAAAAAGAAAAAGGGAGAAAGATAAAGATGGAAAGATGAAAGGTTGTAATCATCCGAGATCTACCTTCGTGAATTTATCACTATGGCTTTCGAACAAGTTCGTGCCTAGATGTAGACACAGCGGAGGTCAGATCAAAGGACGGATTTGTATGATCATGCTTAAGCGAGATATTGTGACAATTCTACATATGTATGTGATGTGAATCTTGTAGTGACGTGTACTAGAAGCGCTGTCACACGTTATTTCTTCTTATACATACAGGGTGTTTCAACAGATTTGTATACAAGTTCTATTAAAACTAGAAAAGAATAATAGAATGAATGGTACATACATAATAATATCATAAACATGACAAGTCTTTAACATAGCAACATAGTAAGATCTCAATTAGAGCGCTAATGAAATTTCATAATATTTCATATGACACATATAATACATATATTTATATAAAGCATTTATATGTGTAAATTATTTCGTGTGTCATTGTATATACTTCGTCTCTAATTAAATGCATAGATGAAGAAGACTGAATTAACGGATTTTTCAATTTTATTCCTATTTATCGACGCATATGCATATGGTTTTATGCCTATGGTGTCTGATTAGAGTACACAATCATAGAGGGCAGTGATGGCGCAATTAAGAATTGTCTGCAAAAAAATGTGAAATTTAAAAAATTTTTTCATTTATTTAAGATTTATTAAGAATACAGCCAGGAAGAAATCACAATTAATTTATTATTGTCAAATATATTCATGCTAGTACATATATAAGTTACTTCTTATTTATTATCTATAAACCTCTAAATCGATAAATTGATTGATAAATAAAGATAAACTCCATATCTAACTCCATATCTAATATTACATAATTTCATTGTTTGTATAAATCAAACAATGAAAATTTACGTATTAGTTTACTGATTGCGATTGAATTATAGTAATTCTCTTTTCAACGATAGAGAATGTAAGTAATTGATTATATTAACAAATAATAAAATTCGACATTATACAAATAAAGAAGAATTCTTTTAATCCACAAAATTCATTAAGCCAAATCAAATAAAATTCAAATCTCTTCGATATATAAATCAAAATTTACCAATTTTGTCAAAAAGACATTATTCTCTTTGTAACAATTTTATTCATTTTTTTAAATTGTTTAATTAATATATGGATTAATAACTCTCCTTCACATAATTTCAATTCCGTTCAGGCAATATAAAAACTCAATCCATCATTCAAGATGCCCATATCCCATTAAAATACCTTTCTACATTTCCGTAAGTCTCAATAAGTTGTTCATAAGCCTAAACGAAATTAGATCAGGGGAGTTCCCAGTGGTAATCTAGAATGTTGTTGCAGACAGGTTACTGAATCGAACAACTTGCCTTTAAGCTCAGATAAGACATTAAATATATGTATACCAGCATAGCCAAGAGAAGGAAAAGAAAAAAGAAGAGAGAGTGAGTGGTACTGCTAAACAGACGTCAGAAGAGAGCCCGAGATTCCAATCTCTCGACTTCTCTCTGGAATTCCCACTTCCCCAGAAACTGACTGCTATAAGAAGACAACGGTACTAGACTTTACAGTAGTATAAAATATGACTTCGCAATGCAGGAACATGTAAAGTTTGCATAATCGTTATTATCATACACACCGATCACACATTAATGTTAGGTCACATTAAAAATACTGAGTTTTAGAAATTTTTGTTGAAGATGAATGTTTTAGAAGTTTTGGAGACTATGGGAACTTAATGTTAACGAATAGGGTAATGCATATTTTATTTGATGAGCTAATGATTTTTAATTTTAGAAATTAAAAAATTCGAAAAGTTAAAAATTGAGAAATTGAAAATTTGAAAGTTTAAGAATTCAGAAATTTGAAATTTTGAAAATTCGAAAATTTGGAAATTTGAAAGATTGAAAAATTCAAAGAGTCAAAGAAGAGCCCGAGATTCCGATATTCTAACTTCTCCATGGAATTTCCCCTTCTCCAGGATATGATATTTGCAAGGCAACGACACCAGCATCCACATGCATCACGATTAGACATTACAGTAGTCTAAAACTTGACCTCGATCAGCGACCTCGATGAGTCTTCCTCTCGTCCACTTTTCCCTGATTTCTTTCCGTGGTTCGATTTAACTTGATCTACCGTTTGGATGTAAACTAAGCTTAAACGATGTATTCCAGTCAATTACATGATCTCTGTAATTTAACTTAATATTAGTATCTCGTAGAGATAAAAACATAGTGAAAATTTGTGAAAAGTATAGTAGCAATTGCACAAAGTAATGGTAATGATTTTTTATAAAGATGTATAGATAAATAGTATTATTTAATAATATTTAATATACTTAAATAATTCCGAAATTATACCCATAGTGTTATTAATAAAAATTTAGATAATGAAGCATTACATATTTCGAATATTCGAAATAACGCAGATTCGAGACAATCGAATAATCAAATTTTTGGAATAGCGAAACGATTTATATTAAATTTCATACAAGAAAATAATCCGTGGCCATAAAAAATTACAAAGCAAAAACCATCGTCTATATAGAAAATTATACTTAACAGCAAGGGAGTCGATAACCTACATAAAAGGAACATAATATACATATAATTTCCTAGAAACTATTTGAAAGTCGTGTTTCGCGACGTGAACAACTATCGTTGACAAACGAAAATCATTGGTCACTTCCGCATACCTCTAGGGAACATTATATGTTGATTGATGTTAAAAGCTCTCTTTCTCTGGAACCTTCACAGATAGCATAATATTAAGTCATTCGCTCCACAATTATTATCCTTCCTATCGATTTTGAGTAATTAAACTTTATTATTTTCCAGTTTTTTAACCAATTGGAATAGCCATTGATCTAATAATAAAGCTGTATCGCATGTATATAAATCCGTATCGATTCGGATCCAAATTTTTAATAACTATCCCATACTTAGTTACTATGTATGCGGATCATTATCGTGCAGTATCTGATAAATTATTTTCTCACTTATATCAAATTGTTGAGAATAATGTCAATCGTATTGAAGGTAAATTTAAACGAATAAGTTTGTAGTAAATTTGTAAACAACTTCACCATTCAATACATCGAAATTCATTTAAAAAGAATAGAGATCTTTGTCTTTTTTTAAGTTATAAACATTAGCTATAAGATTTATAAACCTTGCATCGGAACTGCGCTTTCTCGTATCTACCACGTACAAACGACGTAGGTAATCAAGAGTTTATTACCTTAAGCGTTAAGTGACTTCAATTGAAGAAATCCAATCAAATTGATTGTGAGTTAGTGGAACGAGACAGTCAGCGTGAACCATCTTGAATCGATTCTTCCGTTAACTGCAAGAATAATATTTTATTTTGGGATCTACTAATTTAAAAATTTAAATTAGTTAACACTTTTGCATAAATTTACACAATTTAAAATATCCATATAATAATTCAGATACAATTTAGAACATTTACATAGTCGTCACATTATATATCTAAAATTTAATTCCATACAAACCTACAAATATAAATATAGCATTTGTAATAATAAAAATTTTCTATGTTCAAACCAAATTTATGAATATAGAATTCTTAGAAGTATCAACTAATTTGAATGACAACAACCGCTCCAAAATTATATATACAAGTTTTCTAAAACATATCACGTTAATCTAAATAGTTGCGTAAAACAAATTCGCACCAAACAATATATTTACTCAATTTCCCCTAGAAAACACATTTCAAGCAACGGTGTAGGCGGAAGCACAAACAGCGACTGGATACACGACAAAAAGCCTCAACGACGCAACATAGCTAGAAAGTCACGGTTGTGTGACCGTTGAGCTTGTCCCATTTACGCTTCTCTCCTCAAACATAAAAGTCACACGTTTAAACACCTATACACGCTTCTATATTTTTCATTCTCATGGAAATATCAACGCCGTCAGCTGGCGTCGATATTTTTATACATACCTAGTGCTCGTAGCCAGAAGTTGCATTGGTTTATCGGTAACGCGCCTGTGGTGAAATCTCGTTGCTCGCAAAAAGACAGCTACTATAGTTTCCTATCCGTTCTAGCGATAATTTAAGAATGTTTTCGTGCGCCTCGCTGTCGCTATTAATTATGGAGAATGCAGCATTTCTTTTATGCTTGAATGCTTCGGCGTTTTGTAACATTCTGTAAGATGTCGATGTAACAGAATATATTGTTTCAGCTATAAGGAAATGAGTCTGTTCCAGGGCCATGTAAGGTTTGCGCGATTATTGCCAGAAAAAGTTAAGAAGCTACGTGGTATACTTGAGAAACTTTCGTTGGAGAGGCGTGTTTTCTTTCTGTAATCTTAAACAATGTAAATTTAGAAGTAATAAGGCTTAGAACTTTGAACATTTGAAAGTTAAGCAATTTTTAAATTTGAAAATTCGAAACCTTGCATACATAAGTCTATAAACCTTTTATTTTAAATAATCTTAGTTCAATTTAACATATTATTTGATATATTATAAAAAAAGGCTAATAATAGCTTATGAAAACTTAAATAATCAAGAAATGTTAAATGTGTGCTACTGGAATAATATTAATGTGAAATATCTTTCAACATCGTTGCTATGTAATTTCTCTGACATATGCACAAATCACGGAGCGGGACATGCTGTAGATTCGCGAGCACTTTCTCTAACACAGATGCAATGTTATCGTTGCTCTCTAATAAAAATTTATATTCTTCCTTAATTATAAACATAAATTGCTCACAATCCACTAATTAAAATAACACATAAATTTTCTATCTTTAATAAAACTATCTTTAATAAAACTTATTTTCATTTTATTGTACACATTTAAGGTACATATATTGTATATGTGTACTTTATTTTAATGACGGGTCGGTTTTCAAGACAACAATTTAGTTAGTTAGATTATGTTCTTCTTACGCGAGTATCGTTAATTATAACTTAAGAAAAATGGTGAATTACATATGAGGTACATCATTCAGCGCAGTCAGCTAGAATAATTCATTGAGTTTTCAATGTTGTAAATTTTCGAACTTTTAAATTTATATGTCTATCTTTTCAAAGGAACTCCTTTTGTTAGCAAGATGTTGCAATTCAATCGGAACGGAAACTCAACGGAATACAATTCAATCGGACAAGAACAGAATCTCATTAGGGACATCTAATATAACTGTATACAATATAGCTATCAGTATACGGTAAGCTTTTACGTATGTATAGTTCGAGAAAGCGTAATATAATCCCTAATTTACCTTTGTGTGAAATGCTAGCTCCTCTTGTTGCATGTAAATCCGACTTCTATCGATCTGAATCACTTTTTAACATTCTAACCTTTCAATACTTGAATTATTTTATTTTGTGTAATCGTCTAACTCATTTCATTTATAATCCTTTTTCTCCTTGATATCTTTTCCATAACTATTTTTTCTTCCATCGAGATACTATTTAAATATTTATGATAATATGATACACTATTCTTTTTTTAATCATGGGAATTTCTTTTTGTATCTTTTATTCATGCAGTGGGCTTCTGTAGAGTATTCATTATTCTACATATTAACAATGCATAAACCATTTACACTTTTCAGTAATATTGTATTAACCTAACTTTTATACATTATTTCACTGTTTGATCGTTAATGGGTTAACTGAAAATTAACAACATGTTCCTCATGTCATGTTATTGGTTTCGTGAGAACAATCATGTCTATTTTACACTTGCACCTGAAGAGGTCTGTCCTGAAGAAGTAGACTGTTATGTCTATGAAATGTCGACGCAAAGTGCAATTACAAGTGCAAGTTATCATCGCGAAAGCTTGAAATCTAAAATGTCCTTAATGTTTAAACCTTTACATTCAAAAATAATTAATTCTGTAATTTTTATTTAAGTCTATAAGAAATAAAAGTACCTATCAGCTTTTTTCCTGATGTTATGACTGCCATTGTGTTTCCTGATTTTTAAACTGTCATACAGTAAACTTCTTGCCACATAGTTTCCCGCGGAATAAAAAGCATGGTGTTCTCTGGAATGTGCCAATTATCGTAGAAATCGTGTCGAGTTCGAACAACCAATCAGAGCCGAAATAGAAAAAAGCGAGGTCTAAAGGACGACCAATCAGGAAGCGGATGTGCCTTAATTAATTTTTACGAGTGAATACATATTTGAGAACAATTATTTGTCAAATGTGATTTCTTTACCTTCGTTCTTTGACGTCATAATATGTATTTTCTATATCCATCAAGCTTACGTGATACGATAAACGTAGATAACTTTCTGTTTCTATGTGAGCTGATTTATCGAATCGGCACAATTTTTATTATGCAGCACGAACTTTAAATAAATTATATATGGATTCGAATACAAGAAGAGTATTATTAATGAGGTTAAATTTAATAATAATTCTTTAGAATTCACTAATTACATAATTTTACCTCATAAATGTGTTAATTTTTTAAAGTTTCAAATTAGAAAATTTATGTTTAGATAAGGTTAAAGGTTAGGAATTAGCTAACATCAAACTTTACAAATATGAATGATAATATGTAACAATGTATAAAAAACATAAGAGATATATGGATAAATAAATTACTGTGTCTAAAATATTGTTATCCATCTTTCTTTATTAATCGATTACTTAATCTTTTTATTATAGCAAAATCGGTAAATTGTTATCACTGACATTTTAATATTAGATTAGCTGTTTGTACGTAGTCCTCCAAATACATATAATAGTTGTTTATAATATACATGTAAGAATAGATTCAGAGTAATTACTAACGTATAATTTTGTATAATTCAATTAATTTAAAAACAATTACAAATACGTTCCGTACAATACTTTCACGCGAATTTCTACTCAGCGTGTACCACTAGTTGCACACATTATGATAATATGTATTATATAATTTAAAACAAGAATATTATCGGTGGTGTATACTTATAGGCGGCATGAAGCGTATTAAAGATTACATTAGTTTGAAAAATTTATAAAACCCATTATAATATACGAAATAAATAAAGAAACTAAGAAAGTGTGTAAAATACTTATTCAAAATTACTATTATAACATAAATATAATTATACAAAGGAGGACAACAGTACCAGTAAATACAAAATCCAGCCCAGAGTCCAAAGTCCAAAGAATAAATAGATACGTCACTTCGTTGACATCATCACTTCGTAAATTCATTCAAAAACTAATCCTAAACGAATTTATTTTAACTCCAATGACACAATCAAGGAACGATGAGGAGCGCAACTCATCTGCGTCGGATTCTGGATTTAAACGAAACTGTACATACATACACATATATTTCATTGAATATTCTATAGCATTAAATGCACATGAACAATAAAACGGCTATGCATATTGTAAATATCAAATGTATCCGAAACACTGAACTACTTTCATAAGAATCTGCAGTAATCATTTGTACGAAAATTTCGTTCTATGCATCCATGTGGTAATACATAGTAAGGGTTAATATCTTATATCCATATTGGTTACAATTGATTACGAATATACAAATGAAGAGCTTACACCATAAGAACTAATAAGAAGTATACAGTGGACTGTAACTGTGAACCATTCGATTGGTCACTTCCTTTATTGCATGAACCTCGATATCTAGATATTTCTTCAATCCTGTTTTGTACAACAATCGAAGTTCTATTGTACATATTTGATTGTTCTAACATATTCATCAGAATATGGTTTTTCAGAATCCATTGTAACCAAACGATATCCTACGTTCATCCTAATATCCCATACAATACGACGTGAGCTCCCCTTAGTTAGCAGTTGTATTGATTTCTATGATGGCGGCCGACCGGCGCCTGCACCGTCCACACTCGAGAAACCTAAAACAGCTTTTGTCGTGTTTTCCTCGAAATACATTAATGAATCGTGTACAGTGTCTCCTATCTATGTTATATATTTAAAGATTAATCAGATGTGCATGGCATACATATTACGTGAGTTCCTTTGTTAAATTTGGGACTTATTAACTGCGGAATAACCGACGAAACGGCGAAGATTCGACAACGACGATGATGTTCGTATGTCTGCGAGGTCCTTGACGCGAAACCACCACTGGTGTTCAAATTCCTGACATGAGTCTCGTGATAATTTAAAAAAAAGACGGTGAGTAATTTTTTCGAAGGGATAAATGGTGGTTAAATACGAAAGAGAAGATTTAAGATGTTTTTGGTTATGTTCTGGGAGGTTCGTTAGTGCGGACTGGAACAGCGTGCCGATCAAAATAGTTATAATAAGTTATGTGTATATATTTGATTATATAGAATGAATCACGTAACTGTCACACTAAGATTATTAATTCTCGATTAGAGATCTATTTTGATTATTTTTTCCATTAACATAGATGTATAACCTTTCAGATCATTTGGTACATAATTTTATTTATTAACCTATTAACCGAATTATAGCTTAAATCGCCATACTATACAAATAAATCCAATTTAGCTATTTTGTTCAATGATATATATGTGTTTGTTAGGATTTTTTATGAATAAAAGTGTCCAAGTGTCTATGTTCCTATTATTATTCACTAGATCTTCCCCTAGATTACAACCAATAGATAATAAAGTAGAAATTCAAACTTTTTTCAGAGGCAAGTTGACTGTGGTTAACTTTGGTGTAACTATTTAGTTCTATTTTTATTCCCCATTCACTTTTAAGTCTGGTGTAGACTTGGCGAACAGTCGCGATCGAACGTCTAGACTCTAGAGGGTTGCACCAAGTACATATTATATTTTAGATAAAATGCACGTGGCTATTTTTTTACTTTTCTTTACAATATTTCAAATTTTGTGCCGTATTCTACGAAGAATACCTTCTTCATTCTTATATGTTGTATTATATTCGATATATTTAAAAATTTCTTTTTCTGTTCTGTTTAATAAGAAAATGTTTTGTACAACTTCTCATCTTCTTCACTATACTATATTCAAAATAATTACGCGCGATAATTTAAATATTCATCGCAATAAATATTCATTGTTCGCCGAATAACAGTGAATTTGCTCAAACGTAGAGTAAAAGTTAAACATTTATACAACTACAGCTTGTTCCTTTTTTTTGTAGTGACCTTCGAAAAAAATTTTGCTTTACGTAAATGACATTGCGTGAATAGTTTTGATGAGTAATTTCGAAGTTTGCTAAATAAATAGTATCCTCTTACGTGATGAAATTTAACTAACAAAAACATTATATAAAATGTTCTATTCTAATGATATTTATTTTTACTCAATGTTTTCATTTTTCTAACCTCAAAATCATTATTTTTTAAATCACCAGTTTGTAGTATATACACAAGTAATTAATCGTAAACATTTGCGTTATCGAATAGTTGCTTTTCTTTCTTTAAGTAACTTTCATTGTCCGGTCGCTCGGATAACACTGTAATTTACAAGTTAAACAAATCGCGTTTAGGATTAGATGCGTGTGGTATCTCGCCATGCTTGTTGCATTGGGGAGATTTCACTTTCGCTGCGTCTTCAATCTTAACAGGTAAATTCGCGGTTGGAAATGCAAATCGACCCACGGTGAAATCGACAGATAGAGAAAGAGTACACGATCGAAAAGACAGACATAAAGCGTAATAACTGATCGATTATAAGTTAGGCGATGTCGGTGGCATTCATCATTTTGGTTAGATACGATATCAATTGTAGTTGAGGAAATACACATGGATATTTTATTTATACCCTTTCGAGTTATATAAAGAATTTTAAAAAAATAACTTTAAGCTTATGGACATGAAAATACTAATGACAGCAAATACAAATATTGAAGTAAAAATAACATATATATATATATATATATATATCTTTTTCATATATACATTATATCAAATACATAAATGTATTCTAGTACATCATTAATTCTGAATTATTTTTTATTGTAACATAAATCTTTTATTCTACAAAAAAAATTTGAGACGCAGTTTTGACGTTTCAAATTGTTGGATGACGGGATAATTTCGAATCTTTAAATAGAATTGTCAATTGATTTGAATTTGTTATAGCTTTTCTTGTGATTAGAGTAACTTTCACTAAAAAGTTTTCAAAATAATGCAGCCACGATACAGCGAGATATAAGGTGATATGTGATTAATTTGTACGATTAGAAAACAAGAGAGAGTCAAAGTACAGTAAAAAGGAAAATAGGTTGCCTATTGTCAGACATTTTTTTTTAATCAATGTGATTGAAAGTGCATGTGTATACATAACAATTAAATCTTATCGCTTTTCTATAAAAAATAATTTAAATATTTAGGTATTGTTAATGACAGTTAATGACGATTTTATCTAGAATCTTTAGTTAGATCTTAGAAATGTAATTATCCTTTCTATAACATTTGAATTAAATAAACATTAACTAAATCAACACAAATATTATTGTTTTTCTTAGTTATTTAGTTCCATTAATTTAAGCAGTATATATAATAGCATATATAAATAAATATTGATATGAAAGTTCTTGCTGTTATTAATCATCGTATATTTCTCGCTATTCTCTCGAGTCTAAACATTGACCTGAAAGTGAGGTTGATCGTGGCAAGTTCAAGCAACCGGTACAGAAGAAAGTGCGAGCCAGCCTCCGATCAAATCATGCATCAGGAAAATGTTGAACAAATTGTCTTTATCGACATATGCATGCGCTGACATTGGCATTAGTTGCAATGGAAACGTAGTTCATTATAAATTTCCTGTCTAGACGAATCTGTTAATTTGTTTCATGTTACATCAATTGAAAATTTATATTTCCCACATACACAGTAGATGTTTCTTTTTTTTTTTTGGTTATTTCCATGGGTGATCGTTAGAGCATCTTTAGAAGCCTTTAAAAAGATTTTGAAAAGTTGTTTAAATATAGTTTTGATTTGTCTATTCATATTTTCAATTTGTTACGTTATGTAAAATTTTCTATATTTTCCTAAACAGTTTCAATCAAATCAATTTTGAATCGTCTTGAAAAATAAATTAATTAATAACCTTAAATATAAAGATAGGATGCAAAGACCGAGATAACCTCCAAAAACAAATAACACCTTGTAATGAACAATGATAAACGAAAGTTAGAGTACAAGGTAAATAACAAGACACTGCAAAGCAAGAACTGCTTTCAAAATGAAACTTGTAAAACGTACGTAGTATACAAGATCAATCACCTTTCACCTTTTAAGATACCCACGAGTTGGATGCTATCGGCGCTTGCTTTTCACCATGTCTATTCTCTCAGATTTCCTTCAATATAATCTGCTTCTATTAATGACAATGGCTTGTACGTTACAATATTGTATCATTCGCAGGAATCGATAGAAGATAACAGTTGATACTATCTAATGTCTATTTGGTGTAGGGGAGGGGTATTAAACTCTGTTAGTAGAGAAATCCGTATTAAAGCAGACATAGTGTTCTCAGAAGATGAAACCTTCTGAATATTGTGGGAATGAAGTAAAATAAAAGAAGATTTTTTTAATTTACTTCTTAACTGCAAAAGGAAACCTTTACTAGACATTTATCATGGTTCATTTAATACATACTAATTGAAGTGACAAAAAAGAAATAGCAGAACAGTGAAAGGATTAAATGCTATGGAAGTTAGTAATAACTGTTCATTAGAATTTATAGCTAAAAGAAAAAATAAATTCCTACTTAACGCAATTGTACAGAAGAAATTTTTAGAAACTCAATAAATAATACGCTCATAATTGAGGAATCAAATTGGCTTCGATTCATGTAAAACACGTATACTATCTCATTATTTCTTCCATAATATATTTCTGTTTTTTTTATCCTTTCCTTTTTCGCACTTCTAATCATGTATAGTTGTTCGGTAACTTGTAAATTCGATCGCATTGGAGGTCTAGTTATCGGTTGATATGTGTAGATTCCTTCTTTATCATTGGTCTGAATTTTCTGAATTCAACGATGAACGATAATAATGATTTCACGGTTATAACGATCTGAAGAATACTGATGATTTCGACTGATTATACGTGTAGTTGGTTAGCCTCGGGAGAAAGGAAGTGTGGTAACCACTCTCTACCTGACAACTTTTTCCTTCGTTTCGACCGGTCGTTTCGCCGGCAATCGACTATCGCAAGGCTCTGGAAAGCAGTTTCACTGAATCAACTATTTAGATCATATGCCAGATATAATAATTTCAAATTATACCCCAATAAATAACGATTCGTATAAAAGTTTTCATTTTTCCATTGCAGGCAATTCGAAATAAAAATGTATAAATAGATTCGTAGACAATTCCTCGAAAAATATGACGGAATTTAATTGTTCGTAATAATCTTTGATCATTTTGTAATATTAATTTTAAAAGGAATCAGGGATAAATTTTGTGTTTTTATATTTAAAATAAGATAAATTGTTTAGAATTTTGTTTTTTTATATTTACATATACGTTACGTTTCTTTTAGATACACATATTTTTGTTCGGCTTTAGGTGAGTAACCATGTACGTATATTTAGTTACAGACAAAAATATGTGTATCTAAAAGAAACGTAACGTATATGTAAATATAAAAAAACTAATATGTACTCTTTGTTGCATTATAATTATGTAATTACTATAGGCAAATAATTGCGAGCTCTTTGAAATCTGAATACCATATTTTGTACTAACGGGAATGATTTTCAAATATAGACTAAACTATCCTTTAAAAATTTAGAACTATTTTTTAAGACCGATTTCACATTTCTATAAGTAGTATACATCAAGATTATCCGCCACTGCCGCGCCGATTGCGCTTCTGATGTTATGTAGTTTCTTACTACTAGCAGTGAGGTTAAAGTTCGTATGTTCTACAGTACAAGTACAGTACAGTACAGTATAACACATCCTACACATATCAAGGTTGTGAAAATTCTTTTCATCACATATGTTTACATATTTTGTCGGCTGTATGCTTATATTTTCTACTTATTTTATCATAAATTGTTATTTCATTCGTATGATATAGAAGACTAAGAATCATAATGATGTAAGTCAGACCACTGCCATTTTTCGTAACGATATAATATAATTTTCATATAATATTTAAAATATAAAATTTCGAGTTCTTTCCTTTAAACAAATTGCAGAAAAATCTAAATAAACTATCGTTCATCTAAATAAGCTATGTGTAAAGATTGCATTTCGTAATTCTGATAACGACGGAGGGTGACGATTTTTAAACAATGAAATATTTACGACCGGTTCTCGGGACGTTAATAACAGTCAACAAATATTTAACGAACATAGTTAAATATTAACTCTTTGAATCCACATACATTTCGCAATATTCATTTCCGTGATACAGGTATCCACGAATTCGAAGTATGCCAGTAGATCATATTCTCTCGGCACGTATTACATATATGTAGAACTTATAGAAATAGATATTCCATTTGTCGATGCACGCGCCCTCGTGGGAATAATCAGATTATATGATTTAATTCCATTATTCGAGTTAAGATAACCGATTAATCATCGAATTTTTTCAATAGTTAATAAAAGAAAGACAACAAGATCATGAAATTTTTATGATGTTAAAGATAAACATGAAATTAATCAAACGTTAAAAATGATATGTTTAAGTCGTACAAAACATAAGAAAGATACAAAACCGTGGTCAGGATAAAATATACTTTTGCTGTGGTTTAGTGACTAAATGTTCATATTTACTGTACTTCATTGTCTTTTCTGGAACATTAATTTATGCCCCTAAGCAAGTGCATACATTATTCTGATACAAAATACAAAATTACTGCTTCTTGTTTATATGACAGTAGTATCTGCATATTACTTGCTTATCCCTAATATAATCTTGTCATACGTTTCGCAGCAATTAACCAGCTGTCTGTTCACTGTTAATTTTACGGGTTACGTGAATTAAGAATCGCGAGAATGATTCGATATATAATTCTCGTTTACTAAATAATTTTAACGAACCAAAGTGTATCGTTAGAGCAATTAAACATGTCATTTTTAATTAGAAAGATATGAATTATTAATGGAAACATATAAAGCGTTCAATTAAACTTTTTCCAAAATCCCCAAATAAAAGAATTTTAGGGAATTTCAGAACGTCGAAAGAATTCATACGTTGTACTATATAACAAAGATAACCTCAATTTAAAAGAGGGACTAGCTAAAAAATCCTGGATTTGAAGAATTCTAGAAATATATAAATTGAAGAAATTTTTATTATAAAAAATTAGGATAAATCAGAGTTCTATACAAAGTAGTTGACGTAGAATGTGTTGTGGAATCTAAGTCCAACTTTCTCTTGTAATTTAATGAGAAATGCAGGAATCTGAGAGCATGTAGTTTATGTGTTCTGGCACTAATAAACGTACGTTATATTCTTAAACGTTCTGATGTTCAATTAGGACTTATACCGAATCCTGATGTGCAGAATAAGCGTTGATATTATGTAAATGTTCTTTTCAAAGCATGAGTTCTCGATTCGTACAAACATGTATCTACATACATATACATATGTATAGGAAAATTAGGAAAATTGCAGGTTAGATATACATATATACAGATATATGTATACATATGCATAGGGAAACTGGAGGTTAAATTAAAAAGTGGTTAAGGCTAAGATATATTTGCTTCTGGTAAGATATTTTACTAGAAAATTTGGTCACGCCATATTATGCCTAGAGCAGTATGCTAACTCTCCTAAACTTATGCATTCTCCAAATTCTAAACAGTTAAGACTTCTCGTAGAAGATGTCTAACAGTTTTATATTAAAGTGCTAAGTAAAGAAAAAAATATTGGTTATAAATATTAGTAAATTTTACAAAAGTTAATTTTCTCTAAAATGAAATTTCATATCAAAGAAATGTATTTCATATTTTTCATTCGTTTTTGCGTAAAGATCACGATACATTGCATAAGGATGAATGTGTAAAATGTGTAATAATTTTGAAATCACGTAAAATATTTCTCCGAGAATTGCAGCTTTGATGACAAGTATACCGCTTAATTCGCAAATTTTATAGGTTATAAAAATGCAAACGCGTACAATTCGCGTGCTATTGCATCGTCATCGATTAATTTCACAAACAAGTACTGTAGCGTTCTAATTACGAGGTCTTTAACGTCATTCGTTTGCAATGAAAGTAAGAACTTAAATTCAAAACTTATCAACAAAAAAGTTATCATGTACAAGATTAAAATGGCGTAGAAAATGAACAAGAGTACTTTATGCAGGAAATACAATGTATAATTAAGCAAAGCATTATATTTTCGCGGTTGTAAAATATGTTTAGGATGAAGTCTCGTGATAGTTTGTTAATTGCAACTTTCTCTAATGTGATATCAGATTTACAATGTAGCAAACACATAGTTTAAAGAAACAGAGAAAATAATCGAAGAGGAAACAACATCACATTTGTTATATTAATCGTTCCATAAGTATCATTTTTTTTTATTACTGTAATTTTTATGAAATATTAATCCCTCTATATGGATTACTCAGTTTATTATAATTATTTCAAACGCTTTTGCTTATACTTTCACTGCTAATAATAAGGAGTGTTATTTCGAAAAGTAAACAGTGTGATTAGTGAAATATTTTTATCCAGATTGCACACTATTTTTTAATTGATATCAATGACGTTTCTACTACACGTATAGTAATTGATTTTTATATTATCACATCTTATATTTTTATAATAGTTATGTATTTCATTATCAATAGTGTGGCATTTGCTCATGGGCTATGCGTACGGAAGAGGGAAAGAAGTAAATCCGGATGAAAGTTTGCTCCGGGCGCAATTGGGTTCCATTGATCTCATTTTGTCCGTGAAAACAACTTTTTTTATTTTTACCAATTCTCATTAACCACGCGAATTATTATAATTAAGGTCATGAACCATTGTAATAACACATAAAGAAAATTATCTAATTTTTAAAGAAATTTGGTAAAACACAAAATTCATCAAAAATTGTATTTTGTATTTTATTAATCTTAAAATGAATATTTTATAAATGAAAGTTTTGATCGAAGTTTCATATGAATACAAATGAAGAAAGTTTTGTATAAATAACTGTTTTGATTCAAGTATGTATTTATTCGAGTGAGTCTTTGTAAAAGTAGTCATTTAAATTATATAAATAACGTAATAAGAATAAAAATTTCTGTTTTGAAATATTTAAATTCCATAAAATAAGAAAACATCTTGCGCGTGTATGTTATTGATAGGTTATCTAAATCTTTTTAAAAATATTTCAAGTATAGCACAAGATCTCTTAAATTCTTAAAATTATTAATCTTAGATCGACGAGTCTAGGGTTATTTTATTAACCGTATTCCGAAATTCAAAAGATCGATTGATTGATTAAATGACGATGCAACGGAACTTCTGCGTGAACGAGCAGTTTCTTGACCGAGATAAATACCAGGCCGAGCGAAAAAGAATGAAGCCGAAGCGCGAAGAAAAAAGCACAGGCCGGACTGCTGTATACTATACGCGTGTACGCCGACGAAAGTAACCGGCCGCGCTTTCTCCTTCTGCAGTCAGATTCCTTCAACTGTTTCTTTTTTGTCTCCATTTCCTCCTCCGCCTCTAACTTTTGTCAGAGCACGAGAAAAAAGGATGGGTCAGTGATAGTTATGGACATGATGGGCATTCACAGGTCAAGCTTTGAAATGCCTACAAGTGACTTAAGAGGTTATGTAGCACAACAATGAATAACCACCAATTTCTTTAATCGTCTTCCTTTCTTTTTAACTTTTTCAATTAAGCTTAAAGATCTAACTCAAACTATAAAACATTTACAAGTGATACTGTGCTCTCTAAGAGGTCATGATTGTTATGAAAGCATTATACAATAATTGTGTTATAATGAGAGTAGTAATCAGGAGATAAAATAAGATTTGAAAAAAAATAGATACATATATACATGCATATATAACTTGTAACACTTACGTTACATTATAGGAAGATAAATCGCTTTCATCATCACCATACGGTGTTAGATACTAAACACAAAATTAGACATTAATCATAACAAAAAGAAATTGGCTTTTGGTTCCAGTAGACTTCTTTGCTTCTAGCAGAGGAGTGTTAATTTATATTGTACTTTTTAGTTTTAATGTGGTCTATGCATCGATTATTGCAATGCATAACTGACAGAAACATTCCAATTAGTTGATCCCATTAAATATCTATGAGATGAATCGAAATCGGTTTTTCCTTACCTCCGTCTACGGATTCCTCGAAAGAAGCATATGCTTCCTGTTCAAATTCATCCATATTTTATCCAATTTACGTTAGACAATTAATTAATGTTATATCCATCAAATTAGGGCACAGAAAGTAGGATTATGTATTCAACGATTTTTATGTCAGAGATTTTGACAGTTGCGAATCTCATGAATTATTTCTCCTTTTTGGGGGTTTTTTAGGTTATCTTCGAACAGCTGCAGAATTTTTATCTAAAAGCTAGTTGGTATGGGTTAAGTTTTGTCCCTCTCTTTTACATTTTATAATTTATCTTGGGACGGATGCAAAATGTTTATTTAAATGATGTCCCAAATTTTGTAGTTGGCAGCTAAACATTTATGCAAATAGCGAAAATAAATCTTTTTTAAATTGCTTGCTATGTGATAAATGAAAAGGCAACTTAACTTGCTATTCAAATATATTTATAGCGCAATAAAACACGTGGGTTTGTGATACGAAAATTTAATAGATTCGTTTAGGAAACGTAACTTTTCGTCTGAAGCTTATATTGAGGAATAAATAAGTTTATATTTGGTTTTAAATGCCTAAAAAATGTTTTCGAGTAAGAGATGATTAAGAACTAAGAATTAGTGTATTTACATATTCGGAAACGTGTTTTACGGTTAAAAGAGGACCACTGACCTGTTTTAATTCATCACTCGAAAGACGAGTTTTATGTTGTGTATCGCTTTCTCTTGGATCCATATTTACATCCTCACATCTGCCCGCGCGACATCTCTTTAAAGTCTCGTAAATAGCTCTGTGCATACTTCTATCGACGCTTATACCACATACGAATTTGCTTATAACCCGATACTACTTTGATCCAATTTTGAATCAATGAATATGGAAATTTTTCATTTCCAAAAACTATAATTTCTATAAAACATAACCTTCCTTAATTATTTCAGCTCCATTTTATTCTCAAAGAAAGCCAATATTTATCTGAAGCTATTCAACAGTCTCCCTTAAATTGAACCATTTCCCATCGCGCACTCACCCTCCTATAATGGTACCATTTTGTACTTCTTCCTTTCCCTTTCTCTCGACCAGCAAGCATCTCCACCTGTCAAATCATTCAACCAAAAACGAGAGAAAAAACCCCGGCCGAGCATCCTAACCTTCACCTCGAAATCGAGGCCACGAACGAAACAGTCGTGTAACCAGTGCTCTCGAAACCGATCCGGTTGTGATTCGATCTATCAGCCACACACAGCGTCGTCGGTAACGTTCCACAGTGGTATACAAAGTGGTAATTTCATAGTCAAAATCCAAGTTTTTGAAACGTAACTTGGACTTTGATCGGTCTTCATAATAACGATTTCTCTTGCGCATCCAATCTTCTATAGGGCACGAATTTGTTTATTTCAACGTGTTTCTTAATAATATTAATCAAATCCAACCCAAACCGATATTCAATTCATTCCGTTAATCAATCACCTGCCGATACATGTAAGTCATAAAACATACATAAGTATGTGTCTAAATAAACTGCACGACATGCATAAACTTTTTATGTATAATGTAAATAATGATCTCCGCATCTTAAAATTAATATTTTTGGATATTTGGATCATCAAAGCAATCATACATGTTGTAAAAAAAAATCACAAATTCGGTGTTTTCCAAAACGAAGTTCAGCCCAGATTTGTGTTGGAAAAAGATAGATACGTATAAAGACATTTACAATTTTGGCGACGAAGTGCCACTTCTCAAAACACTGTACATTCGAAGAACTAACACTCCCCTCGATTATAGCCCCTCATTCGCTGTAACAGCAGAGGGGAGAGGAAAGCAAACGAATCGCGCGGGGTGGGACACGCGCCTTCATCGTTTTGACCGATTCCAAACGATCTATCCCCACGGGTTCGATATAATCTTCGAAGTAGCGGAGGGGTTTTGGCCTCGTTTAACGTTTCACGTGCCGATGAAATCGTACTACCTCCGGGAACGTGAGGTTACCACCAGCAGGAGAATCGGCAGACGGACGACACCAAAGTTATAAAGTGGACCGGAGAAGAGGCTACAAGGCGCTGCCACTTTGCCGATCGACCTCGTCGTATGACGATCCTCTCCTCGTGTGAACAAGTACAAGTACCGATTCCTAGCGGCACCTCCGCTGGTGTCAGCTGTCCGACAGTAGATTTATTAAAACGTGTCATGTCACTTTGACAAAACCGCGACTGCGTGCAGGAGAGTAGATCGCAGAGTAATCGTAGAGGCGCTAGTGACTATTTGTTCTCGATATATACGATATTAGACCGCTTTTGTATAATATTTAATCGTATTAGACGTTCGTCGTTGGTGTGTGCGGGGAAGAAAAGGATCACGACGGTATCGCCGTTAGCTTCTTGACGATCAGTAGTATACGAGGTAAGAAACTCCCTGACCTTCTTGTGCTGAAATCTATTCAACTGCTCTTTGAAAATTCAACTTTATGTGCAAGTGTGAAAGAAAGACTTTAACTGGAGGTCCTGTGGAAATTTATCTGGAAAATATGTGATTTTTGGGCATTTTTGAACAAGAGTAAGTCTCTATGAAAGTTTTGAATCCTGTTCCTGAAATTCTAAACTTTCTGAAATAGGAAAAGAAAAAGAAAAATTAAGAAAAATTGTAAATTCTTATCTTTTTTCTTGTACTCTCATAGAGCATGTAATTTAAACATTTTTTGGGAGAAATATAGTTTTGATTCAGGTGTCCCTAATGGAGTTTTGGATAGAATTCTAGATGAGGTTCTCAATGAGGTGTACTTTTCCTTTGAAGAGTTTGTAATTATTTTCATATCCTTCGTCAGAGATTGAAAGAAAATCAAAGAGATTAACAGAAGAGTAGCTGCTAACGTTATGATATAGTAGAACCTCGATTATCCGAGGTAATGTGACACGAGTCTATCTCGGATAATAGAAAACTCGGATATTGGAAAAAATTATAAATATTGCAAAGGCTGTTAGTATTCATAAATCGTATTCATAAAATCATAGAAAACATTTTGATAATGCAACTAAATAATGTTTTGATAAAATACATATATTTAAATTTAATTAATTATTTAATCGGTTGAAAGTTTAATTAAATGCTTTTACAATATCTGTCTATTTATACTTTTGTACTTTTCGTGTTAAAATTCGTATTAAAATCGTTTAAAACTTCGAAAAAGATGAAGTTATGCTAAAGTTCAAAGGACCTCAGATAATACGGAACTTTTTAAAAACTTAAAAAAAAAATTAAATTTCACTAACAGAAAGATGTAAATACCAAAATTAAATAAGAACACAATTAACTACAATGTGAAAGAATATATTTAAAAAAGGAAAGAGAAACGAATGAAAAACGATACACCGTAAACGAGGGTGTCTAGAAATTAACATATCGTTCGACAATGAACAGCTTGTATCATGTGTCGATTGTGAGATATCCACGGCACATTCCATTGCTTACAGCAAATAAACTAGTCTTGTAGGTAATTTCACTCAGCTTCCAGAGATTACAAATTGATTTATCAGAGAGACTTTCTCCCGAGAAATCATTCGCTCGTTGCTCGTACCAGGCATTTGAAGATCAGTGACATTGTAGCTGTATATTCTGCCAATGATTAATAAAAATCATAATTTATTTTCTTCAAAATCGTATAAAAACGTCGGTTCGTTCCAATGGTTTAATCACAAGGGGAGAAACTGTTTTAGAAGAAGTTGTAACTTCTTTTTTCGGGTAATTTAACCTCGATGATTGGCCGTATTTGTTTCTTTAAGTGAGACTCAAAAATGATACTTTCGATGAGTGAATGTATAAATTGGACGAAGCGCTGTATGGTAGTTCCAATTGCCACATACCATATACGCGGTGTCTTGCAATAAAACGATAAATTCGAAAGTGAAATGATTATGTATATGAGAATGAATCAGAAATATAGAATAAAGCTTTCTAATGTAAAGCTTCGTTTTCAAAGAAATTGAATTTGAAAATTTTCCAAATATGACTACGCATAAACAAATTTCTACTGACGCTATTACGCTGTTAGTCCTAAGTCTGCGACCTTAAGTTTACTGACGCCGTTTACATATTAGATCGTCTAAATCCACGCAGTTTTTCTCAGGTTTTTGTTTTGAAAATCCCTCGAAATTCTTGAATACTCTCCCAAGTCTCTAGAATATCATCCAATAGCTTTTATTTGCTACATGTTACCTTAATTTTTTTAAGCAAAGCAAAATTTAAACAGAAATATAGAAATAATGAAAAAGTGTTTAAAATCGTTGATCGAAAATGACCCAACATGCAGACGGACGGTTAATTATACGTCGATAAATAATTAATTTTCCGATATTGGACGGTTTAAATATAAACAAAATTTTCCATCCCTTGATAATTCTATAAAATAATGAACGCGAAAGAAAATAAAAAATCTTATACAAAGAGAAAATTTAATATCGATATCTATGTGACAATAATTCTATCATATTTTCTTATATATATATTTAACAAAAAATCAACAAAACTTTAAAGAAATAGTCGAACAAGTTTCATTAACAAGAAGCATGCAAACAGCGTCAGATTTCGCGGATCCAATCAACGCTCCATAAGGTGGTTTAATTAATGCAAGATGAAAGCTAAATTTGCCATACCGGGGGGAGAACATGCACTTGCACTTGCTACAAGTTCACGGCGAAGTTAAACCGCAAATGAAAGTAGACATTCCTAAGTTGCTGTCGGAGCATCGACCCAACTCGAAACCCGAGCTGTTCGAAAGATCCAACGAAACGTGTTTTCCCGCAGACGATTAGGGAGATAGCGTTCGGTTTGACAGGTATAACGTGAAAGTTACATATGACGTTTCCAACTTTAAGTGAACGGCCGGATAACGCGCATAGAAGCTGCTCATTAAGCGTAGGATAATGGTGGTAAATCGCACGTGCACAGTCGTGCGCACGTTCCGCACAGGAAATCTTTGATTCATTTTTATTATAATCATTCGTTTAGTATGTGTACCGTTTGACCGGTCTCATGAAAATTCTGCTGTAATTACAAAAGAGTTATAAAATTATAGCTGACTATTACAGTAATTAAATATTCGTTTTCTATAATACAAATGTAAATTAAAATAGGCATGATAATCGTTTGTAATTGGAGATAAGCTTATATATGAGCTTACAGTCACTGTCGTGAAATGCATTGTAATTTACATTCAGTTTACTTTTTATTAAAAGTACACTCCAATCTCGAATCTGGAATTATCCGTTCACAAGTGTAATACAATTTAATCTTGTTTCAGGCAATGGCAAGCTTAATTAATTCCACAGCAACTTTAATAAATGATGCCTACAATTACTACCTCTGGACGCTATCCCTTGCCGGTAAACAGCCATATTAAAATTACAAATACAATTTTCTTTCGATACTAAATAAAAAATGCATTATTTCGAACCCTAATGTACCTAATTATTATAATTTTAATAATAGTTTAACAATTAAATTTAGTAACTACGCATTTACAGATGAACGAACGAGAGGATGGCTTCTGGTCGATTCGCCAAAACCTACATTGATATACACTATGTTGTATTTACTCATTGTATGGGCCGGGCCAAAGATCATGAGAAATCGAAAAGCCTTCAAGCTAACGTGGGCACTCGTTCCGTATAATCTTGCGATGGCCTGTCTTAACGCGTACATCGCGATACAGGTACGTTGTTTTCGCTATTAAGAGTTGGTTATGCATTTTATAATCCTGGTATCTTAATTTGTCATATTTATTATTTGCAGTTATTCGTAGCTTCCACCAGGTTACGTTATAGTTATGTGTGTCAGCCGATTAGGCACGTGACTCGTCCAGACGAATTGCAGGTACATACTAATATAAATTTTTTAATTTAAATTTAATTGATTGAAAAATAAAATAACAATTGTTTCTGTTAGATTGCTCATGCAGTCTGGTGGTACTACTTTAGCAAACTTTTGGAGTTCTGTGATACGTTTTTCTTTATCTTGCGGAAGAAGGATAATCAATTAAGCTTTCTTCATGTTTACCATCATTCCACTATGTTTTCGTTGTGGTGGATTGGTATCAAATGGGTTCCAAGCGGATCTAGTAAGTATTTATCTGTGTCCAATTCTTTCCAGACAATTATAGAGATATAGATAATTGACTACGTAAATACATAACTTGCCACTTGTGTCATCGATTATAATTTATTTCAAGTTAAACTATCCTACCGATCCATATAGTTTCTAGACATATAGTTTCTAGACATATACCGATCCATATAGTTTTTATTTACATATTTATTTTTTTAATTGGAATATTCGAAAAGAAAACTCATTTTAATTAAAAATAGCATCGATATTAAATATAAAGTAAAAAAAAATTTATTTTTTAATCATTCTTAATTTCAAACTCGAATACTTAAATATATCAATTTATACTGCTTTATAGAATGAGCTATTCCAGTCAATAACTTTTTTTTATTTAAAATTAATATTCGAAGCGAAAACTTGTTTATATTTCTCATTAAATTTTGAAACGCAACTATTCGTCCACTTTCTCCTTCTTACTTCTAAACCGTTCAATGACTGTTTAAATGAATATCATTGGTAAAATACGATAAAAATATAAAAACTGCTAATAAACATCTGCAATAGCGTATCCCTCGTTAATTACTAACATATCCACTTTCTAAATAGCGTTAAATGCAATATTGTTATATTATGTTATCGTATTATGACTAATATGTAATTCATTACATTGTAGTAAAGCTTAAGCTTGAACCGTATTAAACAATATATTTTTTCTAGATTTGTTTAAATTATACACATTAATTCCAGTCATGCTAATCGACGAATCCAAGATTTTATAGAAAGTTCACGCAATTATAGGAAATTATAATATCTCTTGGTTTATGTACAAAACATATCATAATATCTCTAGACATTTATGAATTACGAAATTAGAAGGGAAATCGTAGGATCTCGTTTTCACTGAAATAAAAAATACTTTTTGGAGTATATAATCACATGTGTATTAAATTTTTTAATGTAATATGTATTCCTTTTTTCTTTTCAACTTGTTAGAATGAAATGTTTAATTAAAAATCCTTTTTTTTAGCTTTCCTGCCAGCCATGGTGAACAGTTTTATCCATGTCCTCATGTATTCATACTATGGCTTAGCCGCATTGGGACCCTCTGTAGCTAAATATCTCTGGTGGAAGAAATATCTGACGATTCTTCAATTAATCCAATTTACTACTGCCTTGATCCTCGGCATCAATGGGATTCGGTCGGGATGCGATTTCCCACTCTGGATGCAGTATGCTCTTGTCATTTACATGGTCTCTTTCATCGTTTTATTCGGAAATTTCTACGCTAAAGCCTACATTGCCAAGGTAAATTTGTTGGAAGTCTCCCTATATTGATACTAACTGTAATATTAACATTTCTAATAATAATTTTTTAGGGTAAACAAGCATACGCAGAAAGACAGTTAGAAAAAATGAAGGCGGATACGCAATTGAAGAAAAAAATTACCGGCGCAGCTATGTGTAACGGAAACATTATGAATGGACACGCCAATGGATATGCGAATGGTGTATCTAAGAAGATTCAATGAATAATACGCTCCTAAGTCCTTCGTTAAGATATTAAGATCGCTTGAACTACGGTATATTTAGTTACAAAATAAAAGTGAACGGAAATTCTTGAAAAATAATTCGATCGGTAACGATAACTTAGAACCGGAATCTTTAGTTCTTGCAACTGCCACTTTTTTCGTGATGAGTGACGTTCAGTACACTATACTTATACATATATCGTTGCAGAAACATCGAGTTTAATAAAAGAAACCGATATTTCTTTGACGAATTAAGGTAAACGCGACTATAAACTTACCGGCCTGCGATTTTTTAATTCTTGGATCAGCAGCACAAAGTTCGACGGATCGCTGGTCTAAGGTATTGTAAATACAAATTAGTCGAGTATATTAGCAGTTTAGTCGTCAGTAGGCGAATTACATAAGATCCAGTGTGATCAATTATGATAACGTTATATAAGTTTAAATTAAGCGATCTTTTGTGTTCGACGGTTCAAATCTGCCTTGTAAAACAAAAAAAAAAAAACAAAATGAAACAGATCGTCGTGTCGGAAACTGCCTTTAGATTTTTCTCTCAGTAAATCTAAGGTTAGAATTCAAATATGACGGTCACGTTAAAGTTGTAAGTACCAATATTTGCACATTTGACGTCTAGTTAATGCTGTATCGTGATATTCGAGTATGTTGCAGTCTCTCTTTGAATACATGGAAAACAATATTCTAACACGATCATGAACTAGTATTCATGAAAATGTAAAGAATTTGAATTTAAATTTTGTTGTTATACATCTAAGATTATCTTTGTACATTATTTAATGATATTTTTAATGAACATGATTTTTTTGGAGTAACAAAAGATATTCTTTTATTAGTTATACTCGAAGATTTGTTTGTTTAATAACAAACTAGTAGTAATGTCCATCCTTTCGTTCGAATTTAATTTGTTTCGTTCGAAACAAAAGCTGATTCACTATGTCAATTGGTAAGATATTGATAAGTTAGATAAATATTTATACAAAACGTTTTTCTACAATTAATATTCTACATACAGATATAAATACACATAATAAATTAATTGCGTGCAAAAAATTTTATACGTTCCAACCAAAAATATCAAAACAATAAGACTTTTTATACATAAAGACTTTCTGGAAATTTAGATGTTTTATTGCACAAACGAATAACTCGTCCGTGAAGACATAGATTATCGCAAAACTTTTACAAAATAAATGATCATGATCGTTTGTAAAAATTAATTCGAGTTGTTTAGGCATGTTTGTTTATTTAAACTATTTCTAAACATTATTAGTCAACAAAACACTGTTAATACATTTTATTATTGGCGTAATATGTAAAGAACGTTGCAACTGTTATAAAAACGGCATTGCTGTGCAATGCAAAAAACTAAAAGATGCATTATGTTTATTTCCAATAATATTTGTTCACTATAACTTTCCAATAATATTAAAAAAATGACACAAACCAACAGATAAACTTAGATATAAAAGAGGTTATAAAAATGTATTATGTTGTATATTGTCACTATAACATAAACATGTACGTATTAAAATCAGGCTAAAATGTCTGTTACTGTAAGGATATTTGTTTCTTGTATTAAATTTCACTGGATGATATAATGCTGTAGTTCCGGAATAAAAGATGCCGAGTTTCGTTTGATTAAAATTTCAAAAAACTGGTCTATCCACCTTTTTTGTACTATTGCAACAGGTATGAATAACATCAATGAAAAAAACCATTTATCCTTACATGATTGTTTGGAACAAAATAAGTAAATAAATTATGGGTATTCACTGATTCTCTCATAATCTCTCAAAATCTAAAAAAATTTTCCAAGGACTACTGTATTATACACACAAATTTGATAAAAATGTATATTGAATTTACAAAAATTAGGATTATAAAAGCTTGCGTTTTTACAAAAAAAGGTAACATAATTAAAAAGACAATATAGTTGTAATTTTTAATTCTTTTATAAAATTATTGTATCATAAACTTTTAATCTCATATACAATTATTATATATTATTGAAGTAAATAATTCGATAATAAAAAAATGCTACGTTATTTTACGAAAGTTTAATATTCTATTAGTTTGTTTATCAAAACCTTATACAAAATTTCGGAATATGATAAAAAGAATAACTATCCTACTTCATGAACATTGTAATATTAATTTTAATGCAATATAAAAATATGCAATAAACGAATATAATCAATACTAAATACTAAATTCTAATTAATATGTCACTTAATATAGAAATTGATATTAATTCGTACAGACAACTAATCACGACTTTTAAGGATTATAACAGCCAGCCAAATCGAAGAAATTTTACCTATGTAAGGCTGTATCTGACATACCACAGCAAATTCAACTGGATCATTAATATTATAAATCTTCGTCGCATGTAAATACTCGCTCAAATCATCGATGCTGCATTCACGTTTGTTTAAAATAAAACCATGAACGTGGTAAGCTCTGTATAATTGTTTCAAATCCCTTTTATCTAATTGTACTTCTGAAGAAGGTTCTATTTTAGAAATAAAATTTCGTAAGATAGTTATTGCGTGTCGATTAAAGATCGTCGTTAAACCAATTGTGCTACGCCAATGAGCTAACTTATCTTTTAAGGCCTGCTCTAAATCCATAGCGGTCTTCTTAATTTGCCTTAGTTCTTCCTCTGTAATACTTAAATCTAATACTTGCACAGTATGATCATTTTTAGTTGACGTCGTAATATCAATGAATCGCCATTCTTTGCTTAATTTCACGTCGTACTTGAGATTATGGGCCAAAATAGATTTTTGCAAATTTTCCCATATCTAAAAAATATGTTATTCGTAATAATTAAAAAAATTAATATTATTTTAAATAAATTGATGTGTAACAACAATGATACTAACGCCAGAATGATTAATTAGTCGAGACACCTTCATTAAAGGACAATGGGTATCATCTAATTTATAGCATTTTCCAACTTCTGCATCCCATAGCGTATATATTCCGTTTTCACTGATGCTTAAAACAAATGACGTCCATTTACTTATTTGAGAAGAACCTATTATATTAATATAAAAATCATTAATACATTTTTTTTGTTTACAATTAAAAACATAGTAGTCTAAGTACGATTACTACACACCTAATAAAACGTATGTCTGCAGATTGAAACCTTGTAATAATACTGCAAGTAGAGTTGCTCTTCCATAGTGATCCACTTTACGTATGTTTAATGTTTGACGTGGGGTGATTGGCCCATAATGATTAGGTAACGATGGTACAAGCATCACTAATCTCGCAGCATCTTTCGGATTTTCGACGCCGTCAATTTTATATGATGTAACGAGACATCGTTGAATTCCTTTCAATAATGTATTTATAGTAGTACTTTCAACCGACTTAGGAGTACTTGAATGATCCATTTTCATCAGAACGTAAATACGAGTACATGATTGACCAGGACTAGCTTGTATGTATCCAAATAACAAATTTGGGCTAAATAATGGAGATAATGTAATCCATCGCTCAAGTTCTTGATAATTTCTGTGATGTTCAAGAGGAATTCTGGCTTCACCTATCCACTGTTGACCCCAAACAGGATGCTGATCAAACAAGCGAATCTTTATACAGTGCTCTTCATTTTGTCTTGGTAACTCAAAGTACATTGTTTGGTGCCATATAGGTGCTGAACCTTCTGCTATGGCTGTTGTATGTGCTGTGTTACCCCATTCAACTTCTACAAATGGTTGAACTAATGCAGACTCTTCTCTAATTGGTATTTCTATTCCTCGCAGAATAGTTACAGACAAAATTGTTTTTCCTATTGTATGGTGTCTACGGGTACCAGATGATGATTCTAGTGGGTGTTTAACTTGGAATAAGTTCCTGAATGATATATTGAGCAAAGAAAATGCAGGTTGTTCTGTTATGACTATGTCTGGAGATTTTGTTTCCTCTGTTTGACTTTTCTTAGGTGTGATAAATTCTGAATTTCTGCCAAAAGTTAATGCTGGGTCTTCCAGTAAAAAGTATTTCACTTGCTTTTTATGAATACTTTTCGATGGCTTGAGTAAAGACAAATGATTTTGTGGATCATTTGGATCATTACTTAATTTATAAAAATGAGATGCATATGACTCTTGTTCATTTTCACCATAACTACTTAAAGTAATTGTACAAGTGACGGTTCCAGCGTGTATTCTACCAAAATTGTCACTTATTGCAAAATCTATTTCTGCTGTATGATTCTCAATGTTGCGTTTTGGTAATGGCAATGGTAAGATGCTAGATTGACCGCTTTTAGTGTGTACTTGTGTAGAAAGATTATTGCATTCTGAACTCTTTATTAACAATTTATGCATCTTTCTATTAAAAGGACTATTTACCTTACATATAATTTTCTTTTTGAATAACAGATAAACAGATGTGATTTCTATAGAATTTGATTGATTGGTATTAATGTTTACTTCACGAATTACAATTTCTAACAATTTGCCAGAGAATTTTCGTTTTGATTCGTATTGTAAAATTTTCATGTTACTAAGTTCAGAAAGTTTAATATCACTGTAAACGAATGGATGATTAGAAGAATATAATCCATCCTCAACTAATGTAGTTTCTTGACATAATTTTCGCAGATTTTTAGTATCATTAGTAAGAACATTGATTTCTGAAACTTTATTCATAATGGGATATGCATAACAAAGACTTAAATCTTGTTCTTTTCTATCTTCTGCATGTTGTGCATATTCCTTAATGAAATCGATATCCTTCTTGAACATATTTAAAACAATAATGTCTTAATCAATTACTGTAAATATATATATATATAGAAATTTGTTGCAAAACTATCAATATAATTGATATATTTTTATTATTTCATTCATTTATATTCCTTTCATCACAATTCAATGTTTATTTTAAAAAGATTGCCTAGCAACGTGTAAGTGATGAAAGCGCCATCTAGAAATTCAAAACTTTACCAGTATCCTCTTATTAAATGATTCGACTTTTATCAATTTAATGACTTTATATTTAAAGTTAAATTACACCATAGACAGTATATAGTACAAATAGAATTTCGTATCACGTAAATTAAGATATTGATCTTAGAAAGAAAAACATCAATAAATTTACTCTACCCTTTACAAATTAGAACGATGAACTTAGAAATTATATTTAGTCTAAGAATAACAACTCTGCAAAATTTTACGTATGAAATACATAAAGAAAACTATGATAGAGAAACATAAAGGCATAAACGCAAGTACTGCTTTACAAAGTTAAAATTAACAAGCACTATATTAAAATGTGTATCCTAGGAGCAGCTGTCCACCATAATATTCAATCATAAGATGGAAAATACTTGTACTGCTTCTTATTCTTTAATACTGAAATATGTGTAGGCTGTGAAAGGAAATTCATGATTTCATTCTCAATAATCTAATCATCGATATATATGGCCAAGAATTAGTAGATTATTAGTAATAAAGTTATTAGTATTATTATTATTAAAGTAATTAGTATTATTAGAAAATTAGTAATAAAGAGTTTGGCTAATAAAGGCGGAATCTGTAATTTATTCCATTTGTTTCAATTGAGAATTGATAATATACATATGCAAAAAATTATAGTGATAGACATGATTCTATCCATTTTAGAGATAACCTCGCTATATCAAATGAAATAAAGAAAATATATTCGAGTGAATTGTTTTATTATCATTTGAGTTGCGTTTCTTGTATGATTTTACGATTGAAAGATTTCACAAGACCAAAAGAGATACAAAACTGTAAAGAGGTCAGAAACCACAGTAAGGTGAGATCGCAGAATCAAGAATAGAGAGCGGATACGGTCTATGCTTGTGGGCAGGAAGTAGATCAACTACAATTCATCGTATAATCAATCTACCGAAGTTTACATGTCGATCTTGGATGCATTCCTTACTTTAGTCTTATGTTATCTTTCTTATAACAAATTAACGTATCTGCTTAATGACTTAAATAGTTGCTAGTAAACTACAGTATACATTCGCAAATTTTGTTTAAAACTCATAACGTTAAATCAGATGTTTGAATATTTTTACATTATATTATTCTCAGTTTTATTATTTTTTATTGTTATTAATATTTCAGTATATTAATTTTGGTGCTATTTTTTATTTCCCAATTATAAGAACTAAAACTGTTTTCCTGGAATGTGCAATGTAGCAGTTTTAATATATTTTTAGGAAAATTCAGTTATGTTCATATTTGTAGAACACCCGGTATACGGAGACAAGATCAATACCTAATATGGGTGTACATAATACAAATACATATTATAAGATCCCATACACCTCGCCAACTCGAAAGGTTCTATGTCCTTTTTAATGCACATGCTACATTTCAATATATTTTATGACATTATGTATTATAATATTGTATCGGAGTATTAAATATCAATTGTTTTTGTGAATTAAAATATTTAAGTGTACTTTTAAAGGTACATATATTGCAATATTTACTATAATATACACAATTATAAACTTCATACAGAAAAAGTTAAGAAAATATAAACAAATGTACCGTTTAATAAAAATTATTATTCATTTTATAATTTACACTTTAAAATCCTTATATTTTATATTAATATGCAAATTAAATTACCGTCCCAAGCAGATGCTAAATGTAATTGGAAATAATAAAAAAATTAACAAATGTTTAAATTATTCATAACACGTACGTATGTATATATATATATTTATTTATTTATGTTATATTATTTAACATGAAACATTACTTAACATTATTTATGTATCATGAAAAGCAATAATTTTTTAGTAATCTTTAATCTATTATCTCTGAAATAATGTTTTTAGATTTGCGACATTTCGGAATAAAAATGCATTACATTTTGCTACAAGGGTTACACGAGTTACATGAGTCACCAATAAAAATGCAAAATCCAAATATGGAAGAAACTGTCGCGCATCGCAACTACATTTTTCTATAAAAATTATCCTCATTTTCCTAAAGTTTGTTCAGATGCTTTGGCTAAAAATTAATTTTTATTATTGTTCATTTAATCTAACGTAATAAATAAACATATTGTCTAATATCAGAGAAACAAGCAATTATATCGTTAATACGAGGGACTATATTTTCCGTATAAGGACTGTGTGTTCAGTTGCCGTGGGTACTGCGGTCGAAAAAAGACCAATCACGAAAGGGAATGAGGCCACCGACGACCAATCAGCGTACAGTGACGAAGTTGCCTACCGAAGGTATAAATACCCGTGCTAGGAGCCGGTGATGCATTCCGATTTTTGGGCGGAGGTGCCGTAGTTGTTAGCGAAAGCTCCATTACTTGCTTGAGCCAACTATCGACGTCTTACGTCTATTTCTATTTCTTTCTTTGAAGAATTTTGAAAGACTTTACACTACAAAATGGTAAGTTTTAATTTCCTTTTTATATTTTAAAGAATGTTAAAGAAAGGTGAAAAGATAATGATACACTACTGGAAAGAAAGTAGCCATCTTGTAACGGTTAAATGCCGGCCGGCTTCCGGCTTTATGCTGAGTTAACGTATTTTTGGAATCTCTTTTTATTTCGATTATTCTTTATTTAATATCTTAACTTTTTATTGTATATAATAGTTTTTTTCATGTTTTATATATCTATTTAAATGATCCTTCTTTTTTTATTTTAACAGTTAAGTTCATTGAACTTTGAGCATTGAAATGTTAATTTATCATCCTGAAGAAAATTGATATTCATTATTATTAAAAATTTAAGTATGGGGATTGTTAAATATGGAATATTTAGTTATTTCTGTAATTTATAAATGTATTTTGTATCTTTATTTTAGCGTGAATGTATCTCAGTTCATGTTGGACAAGCTGGTGTCCAGATTGGTAATGCCTGCTGGGAATTGTATTGTCTGGAGCATGGCATCCAGCCTGATGGCCAAATGCCATCTGACAAAACCATTGGTGGGGGTGATGACAGTTTTAACACCTTCTTCAGTGAAACTGGTGCAGGGAAACATGTACCAAGAGCAGTCTTCATTGACTTGGAACCCACAGTAGTTGGTTAATATCCCTTAGTTCTGTTACATTATAAGATGTAGTTGTTTATGTAAATTTGTAACCAAATTGATTTTCTTATTTCAGATGAAGTACGTACTGGTACCTACCGTCAGCTGTTTCATCCAGAACAACTGATCACTGGCAAGGAAGATGCGGCCAATAACTACGCTCGTGGTCACTATACTATTGGGAAAGAAATTGTAGACCTTGTCTTAGACAGAATTCGTAAATTGGCTGATCAATGTACTGGTCTTCAAGGATTTCTTATTTTCCACTCCTTTGGAGGTGGCACTGGTTCTGGATTCACCTCTCTCTTGATGGAACGACTTTCTGTAGACTATGGCAAAAAATCGAAGCTAGAATTCGCAATCTATCCTGCTCCACAAGTCTCCACTGCAGTCGTCGAGCCATACAATTCAATTTTGACCACGCATACCACTCTTGAACATTCCGACTGCGCATTTATGGTTGACAATGAAGCCATCTACGATATTTGTCGCCGTAACTTAGACATTGAAAGACCTACTTACACTAATTTAAATCGATTGATCGGCCAAATTGTATCCTCCATCACAGCTTCTCTGCGATTCGACGGTGCACTGAACGTTGATTTGACTGAATTCCAAACAAATTTAGTACCTTATCCCAGGATTCATTTCCCTTTGGTAACGTACGCACCCGTCATCTCCGCAGAGAAGGCATATCACGAACAGCTCTCTGTATCAGAGATTACAAACGCGTGTTTCGAGCCAGCCAATCAGATGGTGAAATGCGATCCTCGCCACGGAAAATATATGGCCTGCTGTATGTTATACAGAGGCGATGTCGTACCCAAAGATGTAAATGCTGCGATTGCCACCATTAAAACAAAACGTACTATTCAATTTGTCGATTGGTGTCCAACTGGATTCAAAGTTGGTATCAACTACCAGCCTCCAACTGTGGTTCCTGGTGGTGATCTTGCCAAAGTACAGCGTGCCGTTTGCATGTTGTCAAACACGACTGCTATCGCAGAAGCCTGGGCTCGTCTGGACCATAAATTCGACCTTATGTACGCTAAACGTGCATTCGTTCATTGGTACGTCGGCGAAGGTATGGAAGAAGGTGAATTTTCCGAAGCTCGTGAAGATCTTGCGGCTCTTGAGAAAGACTACGAGGAAGTCGGCATGGATTCCGCCGAAGGTGAAGGAGAAGGTGCCGAAGAATACTAAATAGCTCGAGTATTTACAACTGTTTTGATATCTTTTTTTTTTTTGGTAATAAAGAGACAGATTGTCTTCAGCAACGATGTGTCCTTATATTAAAAAATCCTAGACCTTTTTATGTTGAATAATTGTCTTTTTTTATTTATACATTCGTAAATATCGTTTACAATCTGTGTAACTTCATTCCCACGTAATTTAGATATACATATTAATATTTTATACAAAAATTTTTATAAAATTCTGGAAAATTCCCTGTTTAATTGATATTTGTATGATAAATCAGTAAAAATATACATAATTTACGTTCTTTCGTACAAACACGTTTATAAATCAATATGCGGAAAACAGGTGCTATTTATGTAAACAAAATTTTACAACTTTTTATGTATTGAACATTCATAATTAAACATTCATTCGCGAATTAATAATTTATGAAGCAATAATGGCTACTAATTGTCTGAACGTGTATGTTCATGTTTTATTTTCATTTTATATTACAATGTCCTCATAAAAATCATCATCTTCTAATACATAATTTGGATACAGTTGGAAATTATGCCACATATATACGTCATCTCCTATTTCGTCTTCACCATCTGCTTCGTCATCGTTATCCTCAATTGGCATTCCATAATATAACATGTTATAGCACTTAGAATCCATATCTTGAAAATGTTCGTATGGCTTATTACGATCGAGAACAGTGTTGCATAACCAACAAAAATATGTATTGCATCGCCAACACACCATTTTGTTGCAACCATCTGATTTCTGTGAAATAATTGCACTATATATACAAAGTACTTATTTTATACAGAGTGATCCTATTGAGTTAACTCTAAGGCAATACCATCTTTATAGCAAGCAGATCATTCTGTATTACATATGTGTATATTAAATAACATTATTGTTTATTATCTGATAATACCTCAATAGCAGCTTGACATTTAGGGCATTTTTGGCTATTACTTTTAATCCAATTCTCAGACATAGCATTTTCTACCAAAGTTTGAAGTTGTTTTTTACCATAACGTTGCTCCATTTGCTGTTTCTTATCATCAGGAGCTTCTTGATATTCAGCTACCACTTTATGTATTTCAGCTATATAATAGAGTAAATATATTTGAAATATTAATGTTTTTAATATTACATATCATGAGCAATCATTTAATGATTTTAAACATTAAGAAACATTTTGCAAAAATATACCTGAATAAACTTTGCATGGTTCTATGCCGTGATACACCATTTTGCAATAAACACAAAATGCATATTGACAAATTGGGCAATTTGCCACTTGTTCGTTTGGTTCACGACTAACTGGATACTGACAATTACGTCTTGGACAATATACTATGTCTCCCATAGTATCTAATGTGGCATTCAATAATATAGAATCATACTTTGCAAATAATTCTGAACTTACTAAGTCTTTTATCTGAAAACATTAATATAATCAAAGGAATAGAAACAGACTTTGAAATGAACAGAAAAATTCACCTGTGCAGGAGTTGCTTCAGAGGAACATTTTTCTTCTGGACAATAAATATTTTGCACATTTCCATCTTTGATTCTTATTTCTAGGTAACCAGCTATGCAATCTTTACAAAATACATGACCACAAGGGAAAAATTGTGTACAATGCTCTCCCAATTTGTCCACAAAACAAATCTTACAAGTATAGAAGTTTTTTTTGAATTCAATTTGGTTACGTTTCTCGTTGTAATCGATCAGTGTTTGTATTGGGTTTCTTCCAATAGGACAATCTAATACAGCCCTTTTATCATGATACTTCCTTACTAACTTACTTAACTGCTTGTCATTAACTTTTTTCTTTATGGTATTCTTTGCACCTTCAATTGTACATTCTTTGTCTATATTATCTATTTTATTCTTATGAATGATATGTGCTATTTCCAAAGTTTCTTTATAACGTGTATAAGCAGGACTCATATTAAGATTATCTTGTATATTCAAGAATTCTAAAGTTTCATCATGCAGAAAGGCTACCCACGTAAATAATATTTCTTGCTCTTTACTTTCTTCCCACAACTTGTCCAATTTTTTACATAGTTTAGTTAACAATGAGAGATGCAACCAAGATGAGCATAAAGTAAATTTAGGTGGCAACTCCGAAGGATAATTTTTTGGTAGAAGTACATGAAGCTTTAATGGCGGTAAATGAGATATTTTAATCTTTTGTTCTGGTTCATCCACTTGCCTACAATCCTTGTATGTTGCTTGATAATCTACAGGAAGATTTATGAATATTGTAAAAGTACATTGGTACTGATCATTCTCCTTGTGATATGAAAACTCTTCTGAATTGTAAATACTTTCCAACGCGACAATCTCATCTTTTTGCTTTTCACTATCCATCTGTATAAATTAGATGATCAATTATAGAAAAATATAAGATTAAATCTGCACTGAAATAACACAAAACTTAACAAAAGATGTATAAAATGTGTATGTACAGTATACATACAAATTTTATAAGTAACTAATAATATAAATTTCTATATATATAATTTGTAACGTGCTATTTTCATGTTATTTTTTTATTGCAAAGAAAGATATACTTTATATTTGACAGTTCTAGGTTAAGTAATATTAAAAGTCATTTAAGAAAGAAAAAATGTTATTTCTGACTTTTTAATTACAATTAAACATCAAAATTGATAATTTGTATCAAAATCAAAAACAGAAAAGAAGAATGTAAATTAATTAGTCATATTTGTATAACAAATACTTCAATATTGCAACATCACATTACCTCAATCGTATTACGCGAAAAATACATGCACTAACGATGAATATATATTTATTCAAAGGAAATTTTCACCAAAAACAAACAATAAGAATAAAGTGTAATTTTTAAGCTAAATCTTAACCATTAATAAAATTTGATGTAATACGTAAGAATTTTCGGTCACGTACAAAAATGAAAGTACTGTTTTTACTGTAAAATATCGAAAAAATATAATAATATTATGTAACAGATAAAACAAATAAAAATATCTTGTCAGTATATTGTTATTGAAAATTTCCCGATTCGAAGTTAACTTTTGTAACGAATTTTTTCCCCTACCTATGTAATTTTCCTGAGAATATTAAGAGTTCGATATGTTCACATTTGAAAAGAAAAAATGTATACATTAACACATCGAGTTTTAGTGTACTATTTTAAAAGAAGTATTACTGTATTACTGTACTATCTACACAAAAGAGCAATACATAATTGGTAATATCAGTAATAGGCCACGTCAATCATTCGCTTAAACATATGATTCGTTTTATGTTGTTTTCGTACGATCTTCAAAATGTTGAATGTGATATACGATGACAACAGTTGGAAATTTATTTTCCCAATTTTAATAAATTTCGCGATGTCGACCACTGTGTACTTTTTAACTATACGTTTAATACCGAAGATAAAAGATATGTTTGTCAAAGCTAACCTATACGGTATTGATATGAATAAGAGAAGTGGTGAAAAAGTGTGAGTGAATTTTTCTTAGTCGTATAATTTTTAGTAGCCTCTTCATTTCTTCTAATGGGCACTAATTTCGCTACAGGTAATTTGCACATGTCAATTTTTTTACAGGCCCGAAGCTTTAGGTGTTGTCACTGGATGTCTTTTTCTTATAACGCTCTTTCTTTTTATTCCTGTACCATTTACAAACTATATATTTAATGACATAAACTTCCCTCATAATGAGGTATGCAACAAACAATTTTCATTGGATGTCCATGTCTTATATGGAAAATTTAGTACTAATTTTAATTAAATGAATTATAATATATCAAATTTCAATTACAGTTTATGGAGTTTTTGGCAGCTTTACTCTCAATTTGTTGTATGTTACTTTTGGGGTTTGCTGATGATGTTTTAGACCTACGTTGGAGGCACAAATTATTATTACCTACTATTGCTTCCTTACCACTTTTAATGGTGTATTACATTAATTTTAATTCTACATTAATTATTGTGCCAAAACCCTTAAGACCATGGTTTGGTCTTTCAGTGGATCTTTGGGTATTTTATTATTTATATATGGGGATGCTAGCAGTGTTTTGCACAAATGCTATAAACATATTAGCTGGTATAAATGGTTTAGAAGTTGGACAGAGCTTAGTCATTTCAATAAGCATTCTTTTGTTTAATATAATAGAGCTATCAGGAGATCTGTGGAAAGCACATCAATTTTCATTGTATTTCATGCTTCCATATATAGCAACATCACTGGGGTTATTAAAATTTAATTGGTAAGTTGTATATAAAATAGGTAAATAATAATGTGTAAATTAAATTCTTCAGTAATATATGAAATGATATTCAAATAAGAAAAAGTAATTACAACTGTTTTCTTTATAAGTTATATGTATATAAATCATTTAACATTCACAATTCATTCAACATATTATTTTGGTATATAAATTCAGTACAATATTATATAGTTTACATTGAGTATTGAGTATGAGTTAATATCACAGTCAGGTGTGACCAATATGTCAATAATAGTCTAATTTAGCATAGAAATTTTCTACTAGCCAGTCGTATTTCCATGTATTATTAAGTATTGTTTCAGGCGCAAAATAGAGGTCCTGAGATTTAGAGACTCTTAAGAGATTAGTTTTTCCATCTAACCATAATCCACTTCCTATTAGGTCCTCAATGAACGGTACGTCGATAGTTTTTTCTATTTGAATTTCTTTGGATTTAACTTTATTATGCAAATTAGTTATAATATTTGCAGGTGCCTGACATAGGTAACAGTACCATCCTCCATAATGATTTAAATCTCCTATTACTAGGCCTAGGCTATCTCTTTCACTCAAATCTCCTTCCAGTTGTTCTAACATAATAGAATTTGATTGATAAGCTTCACGCATTAATCCAATTGTACACGCACCAACTGTTATCGTTGTCTTAAGTGGATGTTGCCAGAAGAATCCATAAACAGACCATCTTAATCTAAAACCAATAGGTTGTGGCCATCCATTATATACTTTGAGGAACATTAATGCCCTGGAGTTTAATATTTGTTCTGGTTCAGTCGTTATATAAATATCATCATCCCTTAAATTTCGTACTACAGTCTTCAGCTTGTCCCAAATGTATTTAGATACTATTCTCGATGGTTTGTGCATCTTTGTTGCTATATTAATATATAAAATTTTCTTTTGTTTCTGTTGTAATAAACCTTTAAATAGCTTATGATGAAAATTATCCTCTGCATTACTGAAATCACAGATTACAAAAAGATCCACTACATTGTATAGTTCTTCTACTATCACTTCTGCAATTGCTGAGTTATGTTCATGTAGAAAAAATGTATGAATAATACGTCTAGCTATTTTACGATGCTTTAGATTAACATTTTGCTTTGATGCCATGATTGCTCTCCAGACAACTTCTGGTTGACCACAGTCTGAGCCATGCCACCCATGAATACAAATACATTTCTGGAGGTCTTCGCTACTTCTCATTTTTTGATCATCCACTCCATGTTTCCAACATATTGTATGATTGTATACTTCAAACAGAGTGAAAGTCTTGATCTCATTTAATACTACTTCTTCATTGATTGTCTGGTAGATGGGAAACTTTTTATGAATAGTTAGTTGAATTTTTGGTTCCTGAAATGTAATATATGCTTAACATTTTTGTTAGACTTAAAAATAACATATAAAATAACTTGTATCTTACCTGTTGTTCTTCGAATTTTACAAATGTTACAGAGGTATGTGTTGTAGACATAGTTAATTCAGAAGATGGAGTTGTAGCCACATAAATCATAACAATCAGTACTTGGAGAACTAATAATGTATATAGTAAGGCCAGTTTCCCATCTAGGCGGGGCTGCATGGCACTATTCTTTGCTTTAATTTTGTTAATTTTTCATTTTACACCTTCTAGGAATTTTACATTAATCATAACATTTTCGTTGCTAAAGAGGCCCATCCATAAGCATGTATACAGTCAATGTATGTATAAGTCTATGAAATGAAGGTTTAGCTTGATGATACATTGTATACAAATGATAGTTCACTTTTTTTTTTTATATTTAACAAGCGATATCTAGCACTTAGAAATCATGTTTAAAATATAAAAAGAGCAAAAAATTTATTTATATGCCAGATTTTATTTAAAAATTTCTTTTACATATAAAGCGCAATTTTTGTCATATGTTAATAAATTTCGGCTATTAATTAAAACGTTAAATAATGTTCAATGAGGTTTTTGATACAAGGTATACATAATTCGTATACGAAACTCACAATATAGTCTGACGCAAATGATGTGAATGCCTTCGCGTCGTGACGTTTAAATCGAGATGTCACCGCTCTCCGGCGTGCCATTTAATTTTAAATGGCCTCAATCATTCATTGACAACTTCTTCAACAAATAGAACAACGTTTCCTAGCCAACTTTTTGTATTTTACTGATCGTACAATCGTTCGCATCATAATGCCACATATTTTCACCTCCCCCGACTGATCGAATTTGTTATTGAAAGATATCCCGCCGTTCCATTAGCATCCACAAGAAGTATTCCTGGACCGCTTGCCGAAAGGAGCGTAACCAGTTGGAAAACCACGCCCGAATGCTTCCTTCTACTCAACCTCTTTTACCTTACTTCCGTATCAAGCGCGGTCGTAACTCCACTCAAGGCGCACGCGTCTCCAAGTATCAATTAATTAATCAGAAAGATTTATTATTCGCGGAAATACGAATAACGAACGAAAATCAGCTATAGAAATTAATTTTGGATCAAATATATTTAAGCAGAATTTTTTGTATAATTTTTAGATACTTAATATTAGTTATTTAATTTCTTTGTGTCTTTTGAAAATAAATATTTTATGTACAATAAATGATAATATTGTATTGATATGATAATAATATATTGTATTGAATTCAATTTATATTTAGGAATTTCAGTGCACTTTGGAAATATCTAATATTAGAATTTCTATAATTTATTTATGGAATTTATTTTTTATTTAATTTTTTAATTTTTTTGCTTTCTTTAAAGAGATATATGTTATTTAAAATCCTATTCTTACTCTTTTCTTTTAGTCTGTTAGAAGAGATTACCATCTTTTATTTTTTATTTTAGTTTAATAATAAATTGTAGTACATAATGTGACAATACACAATAAAATTAATTTTTTAAAGATTTCATCTTTTTGTTCAAGGTACCCAGCACAGGTATTTGTGGGCGATACTTTTTGCTATTTATCTGGAATGACATTTGCTGTTGTTGGTATAATTGGACATTTCAGTAAAACAACTTTATTATTCTTTATTCCACAAATAATTAACTTTCTTTATAGTGTACCACAATTATTTCATTTGATACCATGTCCTAGACATAGATTGCCAAAGTAGGTCTCAAAAAATCAACTATTCCTTTGTATTATTTTTTATGAAGTATTACATATGCAGTTTATTTGCAGATACAATAAAAAAACTGATAAGTTAGATATTAGTACTACAGTATTCAATAAAAAGGATATTGGTTCTGTGGGTATGAAAATATATGTTTTATATACATATATATTAATATGAGTTTAATTTAACAAATTTAAACGAATTTTTTTTCATAGGTAAATTCATAGCATGGATATTTAGGAAACTAAATATAATAAAATGGCAAGAAGATGATCAAGGTATTGTTACTTGTAATAATTTGACACTAATTAATTTCGTGCTTATTAATACTGGCCCAATGAATGAACCTACACTTACATTGATTTTGTTGCTAATTCAGGTAAGACATTAATATTTTATGCCTGAAGCTTAACAAAATAGTTTCTGATAGTTTCTTAAATATTTTTAGTTTTCTACAGGAAATATGAAAATATCATATTTAATCTATACATTTGCACAGAAGTGCAAATGCTTTGTATATTTACCATTTACATAGTGAGTTCTAATATGTTAAAAATTTATTAATGTTTCAGGTTGTTAGCAGTTCATTAGCATTTCTCATAAGATATCCTCTTGCTTCGATTTTCTATGAGGTTTGAAAAAGTACATATTTAGAAAGTATGAAGTTATTTTGTTTTTTCATATTGAAATAGTGTATCTGTTATATTAAACTTCTTTTATAGAAGAATTTTCCAATATAAATGTACTTTCATACTTTGTAATTATTATTATTTAATGTATATTTATTAACAGCTTTGGATTATGCGAATATTATTTTGTTACACTATTATCAGGAAATAAAGTATGTTTCTTTATTTCTTGTAACATTTAATGATCATTAATTATAAACATCACAATGCACTGGGAATTGGGTTAGAATAAAATAACTTTTATAACATTTGGAAAATAATATAACATATTAATATTTTTATATATAAATTATACATGACTTGATTAAAAATGTTTTATAAGCTTTATACACAAAATAATACAAAATACAGTTTTTTTTTTATCATGATTATGAGATTTGTTAAACTACTATAAATTATTATTAAATTATGCAAGTTTTCAATTGCTTTTTATCTTTCTCTCTCTCTCGCGCGCGCGCTCGCAGTAGCATTTATATATATAAAATATACTTTTCTAAATATAGCAAAGAATTTTTAGGACACTTAAATAATCTAAACATAATTAATTACGACAAATTCGTGAAACAGACGAATAACGTGAATGGTATATAAATTTTTGTTACAAAAATTCTAAATCAGCGATTACAGTAATGATAGGCGTCTTATCTTTTGTAGTACGTAGATATAGTGAAAACAAATTAAATATTTCATAAATGCAACTTTCAAAAGTCTTATTTATAGAAATTATCAACAAAAAATATTATAATAAAGTAATTACAAAATAACCATGATCGATTCTTATTATATACTTGAAATTTTCAAAGAATAGGTAGGTTTATGAATCGAATAATGAACGAATACACATGTGTATGGTTGCAAAATCAATCAATGATTCTATTATTGCAGAACTTCTATTAAAACCCTGTACAAAATTATGTTCATATTGCGTATATGAAACTTGATTCTTTAATTCTGGTAACCACATATATTTCTAATTTGAAATTTCGAATTTAATCAGAATAGTTTTATAAAAACTTATTAAATATTCTGGAAATTCAACATTACATCAGAACCTAATCTTTCTTTTATCGTGAGCCGTGTTTTTGCGGCGTTTTTCAAACTGAATATATGTGTAAGTTCCATAGCCGTGCGACCTAATGTTAAGGCCTTGTCAAATAGTTTTATCGCTTCCTCTACGTTTCCTCTATTAAGAAATTGAAATTATGTTTCAGATTAATATATAAAAGTTGCTATTACATGCTACTTATCTATTTACACTTATCTACCAAAAGAAGAGATATATATTTCTAAATCTCAATTTACCTTTGAACTTCAATCGTTCCCAAAGTTTCATATCCATATTCACACTTATCATCCATCTCCAATGCTTTATTAATATATTCTATAGCTTTCTCAACATTACCATGCCATTGTAGTTGTAATAAACCTCTATGTACATATACTGTAGCATTAATTGGATCTTTTTCAATTGCTTTAGCAAAGTAAGTGTCTGCTTTCTGATATTCTTGTAATTCCGTTAACATCTACACCATAAGACATCCGGCAAAATATAGTAAATTTGTATATTATTTAGTAGTGATTTTGGAATATTTAGAATACTTATTTATACCTGCGCATAGAGAGTGTAACATTCTGAGCAGTTTGGGAATTTCTCAAAGGCAGCTTCAAAATTTTTCATGGCTTCTTCTATTACTTCTTTACTTCTCTCTACTATCCCATAACGATAATCCGCGTAACATTTTTGTACATATCCTACTCCAAAGTCAGGATTGAATTCAACAGCCTTTCTGAAATCTTCTCTGGCTTCATCTATCTTTTCCATAATTAAATTTACCTACAATCAAATAATACATCTTTTTTAATTATCATATTATGATGCAACAGTAGTACTGTCATATTTGCAATTTTGTTTATTTATTTCACTTAATTATGTATATTTAACAAATTTTTTAAATATTTCATAGAAAATTATAAAAATTGATACATGTCCTCTATGATGATAAACATCGCCACACTCAGGGTCAAGTCCAGCAGCAGTTTCAAAATCACAAAAACTCTTGTCTGGATTTTCTAATTGCATAAATAAGGTAGCTCTCTTTATTAAGGCATTCACTTTTATGTCTTTTGAAACACTCTCATTGTTTATAATTGTTCCAAAATCTTCAATTGAAGCATCATGTTGTCCTAATAACATGTAAAATGTAGCTCGTAAGAGTAATACTTTCATTTTATGTGGCAATGTATTTGGATCAGAACTGTTGATTTCTTCAGTACAGATTGGTATTATATCTTCATACTTTTGTTCTTTTATATATTGTAAAGCTTTAGCAAAACCCCTAAAGCACAACACACAATTGTCAAATACAAACATATAAAATTTTAATTATATAAATTAGTAATAATTTAGCAAGATAAAATTGAAAATAATATGAATATTTACGGTGATATATCACTATAATCGGTATCTTGAAGCATTGAAAAAACAGGATCCTTGTGGAAAGTAATAATATATGTTTTGATGAAATATTTACTAGGCATAATTAATTTCTTTTTTGCCAAATATTCTGTTGCATGTTGTCTACCTAAAAGAAATTTCAGATTTATATCTCTATTTATATTTTACCTAAGTCTGTTAAATGCCATAAGCTCATATTACATGCACAATTTACCTAATTGTTTTAAAACTCTATCTGCCATCATCATTGCAGTTTGATTTGAAAAGTTTTCCAAAATACAAGCAGCAGTGACATCCTCTAGAGCTGGTTCTAATTCATTGGAATATTCCATTGCTCTTGCTCGACGTAGTAATGCCTTTGCATACCTTGGATTTAATTCTAAGGCTTTTGTACAATCTGCTTTCACGCTACTATATTTTTTCTGTAACATGTCATTAGTAATATGTAATTTAAACTAACATTGATATCAATATTATAACATCTGTGAATAATATATTACCAGTTGTTCATAGGCAGCTGCTCTATTCTGATAAAAAGTAGCTATAGCTTCTGAATTCTCTTGTGGACAAGTTTCAATTGCGCTATTGTAGTAACTTATTGCCTCGTCGTATTTTCCTATTTTGAATTGCTCATTCCCTAGATTTTTTAATTTCTGAGCTTTTTCCAATGGAGTCTACAATGATATATCTTTGTTTAATATACAAGACTTATTATAAGAATTTATCTTTATAACTCATTCAACATCTTAACTCACTATTTAATAAGTCAGAAATTAATATGAATAATCCATAGTAAATAGTCTATTTATGCGAAATCTTATTTTTATAAAACTAAACATTTTCATAATTAAAGAAATAGAAGTTAAAAGAGATTTGTTTCCTATTATCTATTAAATATCAAGCACTTTACATATTTTATGATTCATTGTATTATGTACATTTCTGCACATTTAGATTCCCTATAAACGCATAAACATTCACCATCTATTGATAAAACAAAAATGAAAATGTAATAATCAAAATGTTCCTAACCTCTGCATCATTGGTGCTTTTTGGTGGATTCTCTGTATCGATTGATATTTGTTTATCGGCGCATGTCGTGCCATTTTTCTTCAAGTTGTTTTTCGATTTACCGCGACTAGGCTTCGATGACGGTTTAGAGTTTTTAAAATATATGTAACCAAGGCCCAACGCTACCGGCGCTGCAACAACCAAAGCGAGTTGCCATTTTGGCAGCGGACTACCGGCCACGCTCGCGCCACTTGCTCCCGTCATTTTGTCGCGAATTTCTCGCTGTCCTCAAGTGTCAAGGATTTCTCTCGACTTCGCCTTGCTCTTCTAATCTCACCGATATAAAAACGAACAGTGAGAACTAATATAAAGTCGAGCGACCATGCGGAAAGATCACTATAGGCATTTGCAGACGAATCCTCGAAGAAACGAATCGTTTAGTACACATTTTCGCCGCTGTGTGAATTTAGCGCTAAATGTTATCAACGGTCGCAGTTACAAGGTACCCGTGTATACGACCGTGACAATATTGTATGTATTAAGGCCGATATACATACTCGTATAACGTTGAATTTTAACAATTTCTCATTTTACCATTGGATTATAGTTGAAAACGATTATTGTTCTGTTTTCAGTGGCTCATGAAGGTATTCAAACAATTGTAGAAACCTTTTATAAACTATATATATTATATATTATATAATATATATATGTGTTATACGAAACATTAAAAAATTTCATTAACATTATAAACAGTAATAATGAAACCTGACTATTATTATGAATATATTAATAAAATTTGAAACCGATTTTAAAATGTATACATAGAATATACAGTATAATTATGATAGTTGGATCTCATTACAGCGATAATGAAATTTCAAAATGTTTTATATAACGCATCCATTATATATATATGGTTTCTACGGTAAATGTTTAAATACTTCCCGAGTCAATGTATATATCGTATAAAAATGGATTATCATTTTCCTTGGTATACTATTACTATACAAACATTTCGTAATACGACCGCAATAGATTAGATTAAATCAATGATATAAGCTTCTAAAACAACATTTTTTTATTTTTTATTAAAAATTAAAAGGAATAATGTTTATTTTATACAATATTGATTATTAATTAAAAATGGAATTTTACTTGTTACAAATAAATCTATGTTATAGATAAATATATCCATATTGTATAATTTATTATTAAATTCATTATTATATATAAATAAATGTATTATTATGAAAATAAATTCATTCTAATATATGTAAAACAGGATGATTAAATATTCGCGCGTTTTGTTACACATATAAAAATTTTATCTAAAAGATGGCAACGATTTGTCAACAAGAGCGAACTTTCGTCTGTGCTATCTATAGATCGTTGAATTTTAAACAGAACGTAAACCACAAGAAATGTGATGAAAATTGTAAAACTCGACGAAGAATGCTAACTGATAGAAAAAGTTTATTCTCCTGTAGAAAATTGTAATTTATATCGAATTCACGATTTTGCACACTACGATACAAGTGTGACGTTTACCAAAATGGCACTACAAGAAGATGAAAACACCTGGTGAGCTAATTTTCAAATTTCTTTATATTTTTCAAACGAGAAGGAATTCTTTGTTTCAATAAACATGAATTTTAGTCGTTCGTTCCATCAATGAAATTTTCCAACTTATTTTTTTGCGACTTAATATCGATTGACGTCTTGCGGTAATTTTATCTTCTTACTTTCTTCGTATATCGAAAAGCAATACTAGCATACCAAAAATAAATAAGTCTACGTATGATTATATGCAAATTTTACATATCATTCTGTTAAATAAATTTTTTCTTAATCCTTCCTGGCTAAAAAAGAAGTATGGTGGATACTTAAGTATTTATGTCTTTCTTTAAGCTTGTTCATATGTTTGCAAATGTTTATTAACTACCTTGTGAAAAAATATGTAAACATTTGTCATATATTGTAATATTTGTATTATGTACCGTACACTTTATCGATACTAAAGAATAATAACACGAAGTTGAACAAATTTTGTTTATTATAATAAATGGATATAAATATGAGATAAACATTTAGGGTATTGGAGCTAGAAGCAGCTTTACTTGATACACAAGCACCATCAGCATCCGACATATACGCAATTTGTAAGGGACAAGCTGTTCCTGCAAATTTAAGACATGATGTATGGCAAGCATGTTTAGATGTTATCGATCGGGGTAATCAATTAAGTCAATTTAATGAAGTTTTTGATTTACCAGAACAGAATATTATACGTGATGATTGTCAGCAATTGGTTGGTAAGTTATTTGCATGCACATTATATGATTTATTTATATACATCTGTCTTGTTATAGATTTTATAGATTATATATTTTTGTTGTAGCAAAACTAGGAAACGATGATGAAGACAAAGTTTCTGTTGTTTCTGATTTAGAGTCTATTTTAACATTTTATTGTAAGAATAGTGGGAAACAATATAAGAGAGGAAATGGCTGGATAGAGCTGTTGGGCCCCTTAATAGCTTTAAAACTTCCACGAAGTGCAACATATAATTTATTTGAAGCAATAATAGACTTTTATATACCTAGGTATAATATTTTACAATTAATTATCCTTTCTTCCACCATTATTCTTTCCTTATCTTTCTTATGAGTAATATTATTTTATGCTTACAGAGGTGAAACATACAGTTCTGTATTAAGGCTATTACTACTCTATCATGAACCAGAATTATGTTCTTTCTTGGATACGAAAAGAGTATCTCCTGATCAATATACAAAAGGATGGGTAACTACACTATTTGCTGGTGTATGTTCATTGCCAGCTGTTTGTACAATGTGGGATCTATATTTCATGCAAGCTGATCCATTTTTTATGTTATTCCTTTCACTTATCATGGTAATAAATGCTAGGTAGGAGAATTACAAAACACTTCCCCCCAAAATGAAATTACTATGAAATTTACTATACTACTTTTTATAGGGAGCAAATCTTAAGTATGAAAGATAATGATAAACAAACTATAATAGACGCGATTGCTGCTATGCCCTGTGCATTGGAAGCAGAAGATGTGACAGACTTTTGCTCTTTGGCACAGTATTATGCAATGAAGACACCATCATCTTTTAAACAAGATTTATATCCTATTATATTTGACGATGGTTTCGATGAAAAATGTATATCTCATGCGCTTTGTTTACCCGTATCAGCCCAAGAATTAGTTGAAAATTCTATCGAGAGTCCGTCCATACCTAATACCTCGGTTGAATCGGTCAAGTTCTTTTTAGTAGACTGTAGACCTGCTGAACAATACAATGCAGGACATTTACCAACTGCATTTCATCTAGATTGTAATTTGGTATGTTTTTTTGTCTTTTTTATATATAGAAGTTCTTTTTAAATTTATAAATTTCATTTTAGATGCTTCAAGAACCTGCTGCTTTTGCCACAGCAGTACAAGGATTGTTGCAAGCACAACGCCAAGCATTAGCGGTTGGATCGCAAGCTGGTGGTGAACATCTTTGCTTTTTAGGGAGTGGTAGACAAGAGGAAGATCGTTACACGCATATGGTAGTTGCATCTTTTTTACAGAAACACACGCAATATGTTAGTATGGTCACATCAGGATATCAAGGTAGTTATTATATTATATTCATTTAAAATATTTCATTCAAAATAATTATTTTGCAAGAGCATTTCATTGCAGCCATACATGAATACTTTGGTGATGAAGTCGTTTCTAGTCTTGTTGATCATAATTCACAGCACTGTTTAGTATGCAGTGCTAATATTTCGGAGACAAATTCGAATGAAACAAGTCCTGTCAAAGTTAAAAGTAATAATTCCGATTTCTTTGGAAAAATTAAGAAAGTGAAGGGAAAATTATTCGATTATATCGTCAATCCGTCAGCAAGTGTTCATAATAACATAGAAAATAGGAACGGCAAAGACTTGGATTTTGTTAAGCGACAAAAAAAGACAGGCCCTGTATTTAGTATAGACGATGATCAAGAATTGGGTACGTTCTTATTTGAATTCAGATATTCCTTAAATTGCATGCTTGATTGATTACTATCTCAAGTTATTTTATACGAAACTCATGGTTTGAGCGAATATTTATGTTAAAGTATCAATTGTGAATGAAGAGCGATTTGTAGAATGCACGTGGAGAGATGATATGTGAGATTTATAAGAGTTGTGATATAATCGAGATTATTGAGAAGCAGTCAGTGTTAATCGAAAATCATACGAGAGTTATGCTTTATATCAGTGTTGTAGCGTTGATGGGATAATGCAGTTTTATAATAAATTGCAAATACATCTTTATTTATTTATTTTATTAATATTCTATAATTATTATATGCCGCAGATATGACAATGACAAATAACGAAAGTGAAGAACCTATTGAAGTTGTATCTATCCAACAGTGGCTGAAGGATCCAAAATTGTTACATTCCTTTAAATGTCAAGAAGTGAAAGTCAATGGAGATCTTTGTGATAGGTGAATATTTAAATCAAAGTGTTAATTTATTTTGTTACTTAACATTAAAAAAAACATTTTTTTTTCAGTATACTTTTGGTTACTGATACTCACCTTGTAGTACTTCGAGAAATACAAGAAAGGAAAGGTGCAGCACATGTAATTGTAAAACGTCCGTTGACGAGTGTCGTAAAAATAACATCTAGAAAGAGACACTCGGATTTGATTACATTTAAATACGGTACAACGCAATATAACGATACGGTTATTTCAGATATGGATAAATTTCTTATTCCTAATGCGAGTGAGGCTACTAAATTGATCACGCAACAGATTTTAAAACAATTGAAAACATCAGATTGATATTGAGTACGCGCTGGTACGCGAGTGATGAAATTTTATTCGTTTTTAAACAAATTTTATCGAATGAATATCCGAAATGAAATTTTTTATTTGTTCGATCGGCTAGAATTTTCTTAATTAAATGGTACTACAAATACAACGTGTAATATTAGTATAATTAAAGAAAATAGTATGTGAAAGATTTTAACGATAAATCGAATGTTTCGTATATGAACCTAATATAATGTACCATCGATAAAATGGCTAACACGATTTGTACTTGGATTCTAAGATTTTGGTGGTTTCTACTAAGTCATTACTTTTATCAGTTATATTTACGCTTACCATTTTTCTTCACGCATTTTCTTAATGTTCTCAAAAATATTTTGCTTTCATAAAACTGCATTTTTCCTATTGCTTTTTGTAATAATATCATATCAATGTTAATAATATTTGATTTAGTATTTACTTTACATATGGCTAAACAGTGGCCTTACTATAAAAATGAATAGGAGAGGTAATGGACTCTGCAAATCATTGATGTGATTATCTACGATGGAGTGTAACGTGCCATGAATTAAAATGTCATTGATTCCTTTACATAAATATGATTCGTAATGTGATACCAATGTTTATAGAAATGCGAATAATTTATTTCTTTTCCTTACAGGACACTAAAAACTTCGAATCACAAGCTAATATGGCATTTCATGCATACATATATTACTACATAGTATCTGTATGTTATAATGAACTGATAATTGGTCCTAATGTAATACGATTCGAGAAACATTAACAGAATGGTTATAATATTTGCATTTTATAGCATATAGTCTTGCACTAAATGTCTTTATAAAATATTTACAGAAGGTACAAAATATATTGAAAAGTAAACAGTTGTATCACTTTTACAGGCATACTTATTACACTGCCTGATTATATTTCGAAGAATTTTTAAAGTTTTCGATTTACGATCTTTCGAACATATATCATACAAAAATCTTTCATAGCGAGATTTTTCTGTCTTTTTCTCTGGAATTTGTATTTAAAATATTAAGTATCTAATACGATTTTTTCCGAATTTATTGTTAAGATTATACTGATAATAATATATCAATAGAAATCATCCTCATAATGGGTTTTCGTGCACACTGTTGCGCTGTCTTTCTGTAATCCGGGACAATATTGTTCGCGACATACGTTCATTTTTGTGTAAATTACGAACACACGTTTCAGTATGGTTCTAATTCCACCATTGTAGATTACAGAGATTATTTATGATGTACATTAGCGTCTATTCTATGTTTAAAAATTATAAAAAGCATAATTTAATGTATACTTAATAAAACTATTGAAATTTTTGATCTTGTAGATAATATGTCAGCATTGTTAATATTTTTAACAATAGTATCTGTAACATATTTCTTGATACACAATAATGAATTCTATGTATAAAAAAAACTTTTTCTATTTATGTGCTTCCACGACGAATGAAAAGCATGAATGGCGGGATAGTTGTTACGTAAAAAATTATAGAAGTTTAATAAATTATAGTATATTGTAAAGCACTTCTTAAATGCAAATTTTCCATTCTATGTATGTAAATAAATTTTATGTAACGCATCAAGAATGAGTTTAAACAATAGATGTTTTCAAAAGATTGTAAAAATAAAATATGTACTTATGATTATCTTTATGTATTATAAAAAATGATTTTCATTATATTTCAAATATCTCAATTTGTTTTATCATCATTAATCGTTCATTTAACCTTGCAAAATTTTCCGAATAATATAAAATATAAAATATATTACTGTCATAAATTTTATTATAAAAATAAGATTTAATTAAATAAGAATTAATAAAGTTAAAAAATATAATAACTTTCTTCTTACTTCCTACGATAATCTTTTGCGTAGGAGTACACGTTAATATTCAATTAACAAATAAGGCAAAAGTTGGAGAATAATGAAACAATACTGAAGCATATTTTGGAAAAAGGACATTTTTATCAGATAACAGATATTATCTCTTTATATAACTTCAAATGAACAATTTTATATATGTTTGTACAATTTGATGTATGTTTGTACAATTTGATGTATGTTTGATGCGATAAAAGTGTATCGTAAATCGTGATTCTTGTTATCAGTTGTTAACAGACGTCCCGGCAACGAAGCAGTTAGCAATATATATATACTTTACAAATGTTTTTAACGTAATAATATCTTATAATAGAGTTTATGATGGGAACCATCAATTGGGGTGAATTATTCCCAGGAAGATGGAGTCCTGTCATTTTTATTTCATACATGGCTCTGTTTGTGAACCAAGGTACATGAATGTGGTTATGTTTCTCTGTTTGTTTATATTCTTGCCACATGATTTTACTTGTTACATGATTTTATTTGTTAATATTTGTCAAACAGAAACTACTCAGTAATGACAATACAAAAAGAAATTAGCATTAAACTATATAGTTATTTATGAATATCGTGTGCATTATTTTATCAGTTTTAGATATGATTTAAATGTTTTGTAGTATATAATGTTTAGTAGCATATGGTACAGGTTACTTTGTAAATTTCAGGAAATTTCGTAACAATTTCTATGTAATATTTTGTAAATTTTCCCCGTTGCTGTTTTGTAAAAATATACATTGTATTTTTTTAATTAAAATATTTCTAAAATTATTATTATCTTAGGTATTATTGTAACTTGGTCTCAAAGAGATGGTCACTATGAATATAATATTATTATGGTAGTATTGATGACAGAAATATTAAAGTTATTTACTTCTATAATATTTTACTGCAAAGAGTAAGTAAATAAATTAAATACTATTCTTTGAAATTTCTATATAAGTACAAAACTTATTATTTTATCTTCAGCAATAGCTTTGGAAGTTTGTGCCAAGAAGTAACGGAAAATAAGAAAGGTAAATATTGTATATTATTTTGGAGAATTCAATACATTAAAATAATTTAGTTATGCAGATAAAATTTATACTTATTTCTTAAAATTGATAAACTATTTATAGCAAATCTTTGACTTACTTTGGTAGATGTAATTAAGGACTAAAAATTATCATGTTGAGGTATTATATAAATAGAACACAAGATAAGATAAATTATTGATTCCAGTTTTATACACTTTTTGAAAACTAAATATTTCATAATATGATTATTGATTTAAATAAGTAGACTAAAATCTAGATGTTCTTTAAGTATTCATTTAATTTGTGAAATTAATATAATATAAGAAAGTAAAGTAAATTTAAATACTCTTATTCTAGTGCTATTGCTGTACATGATACCATCATTTTTGTATTGTTTATACAATAATCTGGCATTTATTAATTTGGCCATATTTGATCCAACAACTTACTATGTGTTGTTGCAATTCCGTGTTGTCATGACTGGAATTATTTTCCAGGTACATATCAGAAACTTTTGTTATAACTTACATTGGAGTGGAAAAAAATATTTTCTAAAATATAGCTTTTTTAGGTTGTTTTTAACAAGAAATTATCATTGAAACAATGGTTTTCGCTAGTATTACTGACTATTGGATGTATGGTGAAACATATAGAATTGGACTTTAGCGTCAATATATTTAATGCTAAAATTAATTTGAGTAGTAACATCATTTTAGTATTTATACAGGTATGTATAGAATCATTAAGAAAAAATATTCTCTGATCCAGAAAATTTTAATAAGTTGTAATCTTTAAACTTTTTCAGACAATTTGCTCCTGCCTAGCTGGAGTTTACAACGAATATTTACTTAAAGAGCAAGGGGCAAACATCAATATTTTTGTACAAAATGTGTTTATGTATATTGATAGTATCTTTTGTAATCTTATAGTTTTTATACTATTTTTTATGTCAGCAAATAATGCCTCTAATATGTTGAACAATGCTGATCTTGGTATACTTATGCAACCAAAAATAATAATAATAATGCTGAATAATACAGCAATAGGAATTATCACAAGTTTTTTCTTGAAAAACTTGAACTCTATCTTAAAAACTTTCGCTAGTGCGTTAGAATTGATATTCACAGCGGTTTTGTGTTGGCTGATATTTAGTATTCCAATCCATTTAAATACCGTACTTTCAATCGCTATGGTAAGTTATGCAGTTATATTGTATTCGCAAAATCCAGTACAAAATACCTGGACCAAAGAACGAACAAAGGCTGATAACATAGTTTAGTAGACATCAATTAAAAACCTTCCTTAATTATATTCTGTACATGGATTTTTCCTGATGTAAACCTGTTACTCACGTGTCTGTCCCATTATGCTTTATTGTATAGCTTTATGTATGCATAGATTTATAAATGTAACTAATTTGAAGAACTTTTATGTTAATAGGTATTAAAGGAAAATGATTTGTTATAGAGATATGAATTATATTTCCTTCTTTTGTGTTAAATATTTATATCTTATACATGTATTTATGAATAGTTAATTCTAATTTTATAAAATATTACGATTCTTAATATTCCATGTGTAATTGTGTGGTTTAATTAAGTGGTTGAATCTTAATTGTGGAACTTAAAAAATTGTGTTATTATGTACATAGTGAGTAACTGTATTATTAGGAAATAATATATAGATTATTATAAAAGTATTATTATTATATATTATTTGTAAAAAAGAACAATGACAAAATTATATTTGGAATTTTATACCGTATTTAAAAGAATACAGTAATAGTTTCTTTTTTCGAAAGCATTACATATTTCATACATATATATAATAATAGTGATAAAGTAATTTATTAAAAGCTGTTTATAATAGAAAGTACTTGAGTAATAAAATTTATTAAGCAATACATATTTTTGTGTACGCATTATGTACAATTTCAAACCAAGAATTCTTCGATTTATCGAAATTCTATTTGGCGGGAAATTTGAATGGAATCAAACATCGACAAGTTTTATTGTGCATTATTAACCCTGCTGTGATACTCGAAGTTTTGTATCTCAAACTTAATTTTATTTTAAGAAACAGAAGATTATTGAGCTTTTAAGAAAATTTTTATCATGCAGTGAAGATGGCAAATTATACATATTAATAACGATTTTTTCAGAAGCACCTTGAATTTGAGAAATTCATTAACCATTAAAAAGATAAAAACAGGATTAGATTAATAAAATAATCGAAAGGATACAACAGAGTCAATATCGACTAATGTAAATTACTTTTTCTAAGATTAGCTATTCTTGCAATTCCACCTATTGTATACATCTACAGAAGACCATTTTTCGAGAAGTGGGGAGTGGATGGTCGATATTACCTGCAAATCACCTTACTTTCGGAATAGAGTAGCGGTAGTCACATGTTGGCTGCCGTCACGTGAAGTCCGTATTGGATTTTTTCGATTGTCGCGCCGTTTGTAATGAAATGTGCATTCGAAACAGTACAAAAAACTTCAAACATAATATAATAAATTATAGCATTACAGTTAAAAAAGTATGAAATATGTTACTATAGTTAAAAAAGTTCTTGTCTCACTTATACACGAAGAGAAAAGTAAAAGGTAAGTAAGATCATATTAATATAATTTTTGTAATATCGTTATTTATAATTTAATGATTATAAATTGTAAATATCTGTTTTTAAAATATATTATCTATCTCCGTCTAAAATAGAGATAGTGTGTAGAAAAAATAGTTTCTATAATTGTTTTTCAAGGATTTTTGAATTATTTAATTATGGTGGTTCATATAGAAAAAGTCTGATATTATTTATGGATTGGAGAAAATTGTTAAAATGATATTCTAAAAGCGTTATGAATGATGTTTTGTTAAATAAAATATGAGTAAATGAGGGGTTAAAGACTGTATTTTCATGCGCGATACTGTTTATATAAATCAACTTACATATTACGATCTCGGGCACGTGACAATTTAGTGATACGTGATTGGTGCGATTGGAAAATCGCGCCAAGTCAACAATAAAATATTTTATTTTTTTCTATAAACAAATACTTCAACAACATAAATTACCTTATATTAATTGAACTATTCAGGAAGAGGTGCATACCTGACATAAATTGGTCTGATACTAAAAATCAACATTCTAATATCCAAGAGGTTAATGACATTACACGAAGATTCTTATATATGTATTAGGTTGTGTAATAAGTTTGTTCATATTTCTTTAAAACAGTGCTAAAAATTATTATTTCTATATAAAATCTACTTTACCAACGACGTATTGTTTTGCAAATGGATTAAGTAATGTATTTAATCTATGATTCCAAACTTTTCGTCCTTTCATCAAAATGTTGTGTATTTTTAAATCAATTTATTGAATGATTATTTAACAATTAATATTTGCCAGTATGCCATTTCTTTCATTAAATGATGCAATAACAAGCAATACCTATTCATGCTACTTGTATATTTATCCATTCCAGTTAATATAAACAGCTAGTAAATATACTAATATAATAAACATGATTTAATCCACTAGAACAGTGCATTTGTCAAAATTTTTGAGTCAAAAATTTCAACTGTAATCTGATGACGCAGGTTAATTCAGCAAACGTGCACTTGAGAAAGAAGAAAAATAAATATATAAGGAAAAAATCACGGTTGACGCGAGGTTAAGTGCGCTGGAAAAGTATGTATGTATGTATCCTTTATTGCTGCAAGTGGACGGCCCCTTTCTTCTTTCGCGACTCCTCGAGACGCACGCACGTTTTCTTTGGATTATGCAATCGCTTTCGTGTGTACTAGTTTTATGCGGTGTTCGTGTCGCGAGATCCGATGATAAACTTTGCGACTTCGTCCCTTTATTTCTTTTTTAAAAAATATTTGCCACAGGGGCTGGGATAACGTGGCTCGTTGGCATACTGTTACGAAACGAAAATCACACGGCTGATTTTTAACAACTAGGAACGTCACGTTTCTATGGTTCATAAATACTGCGGAAATATTCGAAATATAGAAAGCGGAATTATTCGTGAAATTATAAAATTATTATAGATTTATATTGTAAAATTGTAATTTTATTGTAATTCCGTATAATATTGTTTAAAGAAGATCATTATCGTAAATTTGACAAAAAATTAAATTCGAAAGTAATTCCTTCAGATTTATTCCATGTAACATTAAAATAATATTTAAAATTAATTGTATTTTATTATCATTGTTAAATTAATCAATTTTTAATAAGAAAAGTTTGATATATCCCGTAATGAATTATTGATTTTCTTATTAAAGAAAAGACAAGAGTTTTAATGCACATTAAAGGAGTATCGATTAATAATAAAACTGATTTCGTGACTACGGTGATTGATTCTGCAACTGAAATCGGAAATGGGATGTATTAGCGGTTAACCGGTTAAAGCTTTACCAATGTCAATCATTTTATACATCCGTATATAAGAATTGCTGCCGGAAGTGAAGGAAATATCCTTTAGTTTCTATTATGGAAATCAAAATCTACCGTTAAAATTGTTAAAATATTAATTTGTGTTAAATGAATATTCGTAATAAGCCTGGATGAATTATTTGAAAACTATAAAAAATGAGACAATGATAAATAATAAAATAATGAAGAAATGATAGATAAAATGATAGATAAAAAATATCAAATTACAATTTATTTTCTCAAACTTTTTATAATCTGAAGAATATTATTTATTAGAACATGTATACAGTATACTAGAGATTGAAAGTAAGGACGAGTTAACATAGTCTATGTTAGATGTGGATAATTTGTGCTTAGCCACTACGTGCGCACATGTACTTACATATACATATTAGTATACAATTCCGTGCTACATACTTTTAACTAATTCAAAGTTCTTGTAGGTCCAAGTATACTTAGTAAAAACATTTTTGTTAGCTATTGTCAACGATGTAAGTGGATATATTGTATACGCATCTCGATAAGGGAAATCATAGTTTTCAGTGGTACACATCTGCTATAGTTGTATAATTCACTTACATATGTGCAATTCCACTGCTTCCATTGTCGTGGTATACAGAAAATTGTAATATTCAACAAAATTATATTACAAACAAGAATTATATATTTTGGACCGGAATGGATCATTAATATAAATTAATAATATTACTGGATAAATATTAATTCACATCTATCATTATGATTTTCACTTGATTTAAAAATGCTATTTAAAAATAATTTAGAAAGTGATAAATAAATTTTAGAATATCATGTTGTAACATTTCACTATGCATATAGGTCATTGAATATATCGAACATCACAGGTGTACTAGCGTTACAGCGTTACTTGGCCCACAGTAAATATCTAACGAATCTGTCAATCAGGCCTGTCGCTTGCGTGACTCGATGAACGATCCAGAATCAGAAAAACAATCCTCGTGGAAGACGATGAAGGACCCATGGTTTCCTTCAGACGAGACGTAACGGTGGTATGTCCAAGTGCCTGGAGTTTACTTTATCTATGACAGGATCGACGAATTCGGGGCCTCTGCAGCCCCAGAAGGATTCCTCGCCACTTCCGGCACGATCCTCTCCCCTCGATCTTTATTCGACACCTGAGAGCCCAACTCTTCGAGCTCACCGTCAACGACACTCTCGAAAGATGACATTGACCTCACCGAACGGCCAACCAATACAACTGACTCCTCTTTGGGAACATGTGGTTTGTATAGTCGTGCTATCTGATTAATGACTTCTGTATTTGATGGATTACTGATGAGCAACAGAGATTGGTGATGACGAAATAGAATTAACGAATGAATAAAGATATTTTCTGCAGAGAAAATTGGAAAAGAATTAGTTTACAAATGGAAACCATAGGGGAAAGCATGATAAGCAATTTAAAATTTAATTTTATCAAAAACTGTCGTAGTATTATATATATATATTCTACATTATAAATTTCATAGATTCGTTTATATATAGAAGGCTGACATCTTTCGATTTAAAGAGATTTAAAAAATCAACAAAATTGTACTTGTCAACTTTTTTCCATGTAGTTTTCAAATGGAAATGTTTTGTTTTTATGAATATAAGAGGGTCTAGAATTTCTTACATTGTTCTAGAAGAAATTAAAAGTTATATTACTAATTACATAGCAAGAATTATAGAATTAATATGTTTTGAACTGAACGTCTTTTATATGTATTCTTGTACAGGTACGCACCCGAAAATTTCCAAGCGAAGTGGATACCCATTCCACGTTCCTGGAGATATCCGAGAGACTGCGTGATCCAGAATGGGAGGTGCGCCAGCACGCTCTTCGTGTGCTTATAGACGTGTTACCGACTTTGAATGCTGACATCGTGGACAAGGTCATGCAACCAGTGGTACCCGAGCTGGTCAATAATTTGGGTCATTCTGCTCCCGCCGTTCGTAAAGGCGTCTTGGACGCCTTCCGAGTTTTTCTCATTCATAGTCACGACAGGGATAACACTATTAAAAACGTACGAATATTTTCCAATTTCCAATTCTAATACTCATTTCTGTCTATTTTGAAATTTTACGAACGTTTATATTTTCTTTATTAGATTATCGTAAACAACTCAAAAACATTAAGCTGCGTTCATATTGTGTTGTCATGCTCATTAGAAGGGACCCATGTATATTAGTAGCACAAATACAGAACAGCGTACAATACTCGCTCAAGAGGCAGCACATTAATGTATTACGTTGAAGTAAAGAAAATATGTTCGCAAAAAATTTGTTGTATTTTGTTTGCAAGCTATTCACAAGCTCCAATGCGGATACGATCTTTATTTAGTTCATAATCAGTATGTGGATGCTATATACTAATATTAAATTTAATTCCATTCTCTTTTCCCTTTCTACATCAATCATCTTTACCGATCCCAGCTTTCAAAATTTTCGACAAACATGCCGGACATGTCCGTGATGCGCAAGCAATCCATGACCTTGTAATCTCCCCACTATCTTTGTATTATCGTGGATCGATGTCTAAATGCAGTTGCATCGACCATTTTCTTGCAGATTCTTCAGGATGGGCTGAACCGTTCGGAGGTACGGGACTCCTTCCAGACTAACGTGACGACCGGTGTGATCTTAAGCGTGCCTTCGTTGCTATTTCCATCGACCAACAGCCCATTGCCCGATCCTCGACTCGTGAAGGACGCGACGATAGCTCTAGCCTCGCGTTTAGCTCAGGTACCGCATCAGGAAGCTGTATTAAAATCGTTAATGAAGATCCGGGACGCAGTTGGCATAGCAGAATTCGAGAGTTACTTGGAGGACTACGACAACAAGCTGAAAAGAAATATTGAAATCTTGTCCAAGATCTACAATGTAAAATCTGCTAAGAAAAGTCCTAAGAAAGATACAGGTGTTAAGAACGTGGAGAAAGTGGAGAATAAAAACTTGGAAGGTAAATGGGAGAGCGACAGTGACACTTCCGGTATTGCTGAAGAGGAGGACGAAGTCAATAATACGACTATGTCTGCTGCTAGGATCGTATTAGAAACAGAGATTAAGTTTAACGAGGAAACAGCCATCACTATGACTATTCTTGAAGAAAAAGATGACAGTGAACAGGAGCAGGATGGAGAAGAAGGTGGAATTGATGTAAAAGACGAAGCTGAAGGGAAGGAAGATCCTAATAAAAGAAAAACGCCCAGAAGAGTTCATTTTGGGGGCGAAATTGTTAAACTAAGAACTCCAGATAGTGATGATACAGAGTCTCTGGAATCTACTCCTAAAACTAAGATTCCACTTCCGGTTTCTCCAGTTACCAAAATGCCTATCACTAGACCTAGACCTTCTTCTCAGCCCTGTAGTCCTCATAGAGAGTCTTGCAAGCCTAGAAGAGCGTCTAGATCCGTTTCTAGTAGTCCCAAAAGAGAAATGTATACGTATAATGCGGATCTGAGTCCTAAGAAGAGTATTCTTACTAGGACTAACAGTCCATTGCTTAGCGGAGCTAAGGCTCTTGAGCAGTTGAAGAAGAAGAAAACCGTGAGTAGATCGGAGGATAAAGATGGTAAACATAATATGGACCAGAATGGAGACGTTAAGTGCATGAAGATTATTGAAACGGGTGGGAAGGTGAAAGAAGTCAAGAAGGAAGAGATTAGGTTGGTCCAGAATGCTCAAAATGTCATTTTGGATTCAAATGTAAAGAATAATAATTCTGAAAGTTCCGAGGATGAGATTTTATGGAAAAATGAAAAGCAAGATGTTTCGTCGACAATGGAGCCCGTAATTTCTAAAACCTTGAAATTAGAATCTGACGATTTTGGAGCCCAAAATAAGAAATTAGATGTTAATAGGAAAAGTAATTTAGAAAATAAAATATCCGAAAATGTTCAGAAGAAGAATACAGAAGAGGAAAGTAAATCTTTAAAAAATTACCAGGAAGTTGATTCTTTCTTTGGTTCTGTGGTGAAGAATAACGAAATGGAACAGAATTATTCGAGAATAAATCAAGATCAAATTAAGGTGAACGAGAATGAAACTGTGCAGAAAGATTTTGCGAAGTTAAGAGGTTGCATAACGAGTAGTTCGAGGAACGATAATGGTGATCGTGAGTCGTTGAGAAATGTTGATTGTGAACGAACGTCGAGGAGTGATCGCGATAAAGGGGGTGCAAGTGTGATTGAGAAAAGTGGCAATACTATTTATGGGGTTGACGAGATGGAATCTATAGCAGGAGAGCCAAGCTGGGAGGAACTTGGACTAGTTGACCAGGAAGTGTTAGAGGATCTGCATAATAAAGTAAGTTTTGCAATAAAGGATTTTATTCGTGCATGTGTATACATATCTTGAATTATTTATTCTGTATGGTGTAGTGATTAAATATAATTTTATAATTAATTTAGAGCATTAGATCTAGTAGAAATTTAGAGAAATAATTTCACTTTTATTTATACTATTAACTTTTATCAAGCATTTGTGGACATACTACTTAAACCTAATAATTTTAATTATTTACATCACGAATTCTCGTTCCTCCACTTACCTAGATACTTAACTGTAATGGAACTAATTATTTCCATCACGAATCAGGTTTCTATTTTTCTGTATACTAGATACGTATGCACGCGCGAAATTATAGCTGAATTCCCTCGAATCTAGTCAATTCTCTTGTACGTAAGTACATATCAAAACAATGAATGTGCGAATTTCCTCTGTTTCTGTAAAGAAAGACGCTGATTTCTAAAATATAGTTTATAGGAATAAAATTTCGCTCATGATTAAAATCATAAAATTTTTATAATGGAAATTATTCCACGATTTATCGTGTAGGAAGGATAATAAGAATGGATATTTTTCAAGAGCCTAGAAGAATCGATGCTCAACAGGAACGGCACTCGTAACATAAGCACTCGACGTTAGTTGCTCATTTACGTGACTTTTAAGTTAATCAATGGCCTACGTTAATGGCCTATGGGCCCGTTCTGAATTTTTTATCGATAGATGCATCAAGTATATGCACAGTTGCACGCGAAAGCTATTCGGAAATTCGGGAAAAAAGAGACGAGGGAAAAATTGGACAAAGAAACAAAGAGTCGATACACGCATAAGCGATTCTAATTGATGGCGTTTAAATCACGTTACACCACGCGACGAACTTTTGCCGTGGAAATCGATTGACCTACTTCGGTGTAATGTATCAGAAAGATCTGTCCTAAAGTCGATGGTTCCCCTTTTCGACGAATTAACAGCTAAGGAACAGAAAACTGACACGCTCTGTAACGATTCATTGTTATAACAGGAAAATCCTGTGGTATGACGCTTACTTTAGGTATAACCTACTAATCAGATTATTTGTTAACTGGAAGCAGCGTTGAGTCAAAGTTATTTCGAATCTTTTTCATTAAAAAATTTATTCCCTTCATTAAAATTCATTACTACTACTATTTACTGTTTAAGTTTGAAAAGTATGAAAAGGCAGTTATATAAATTTTATAACGTTAATGAAATTTCTCGAAGAAATATTTTTCGGAATCATTTGGTTATGAGAAATAATAGCTAAGTTTTAATTAATGATAACAGGATGGAAAATGGATGGATCAAGGGTAGAAACCATCGATCGAAAGATCTCGTTTCTATAGAAAAATTTATTATAGAATTTTAAGAAGCTGTTGCGTATTGGTAATAGTCGTCTGGCGAATAATCGAAAAGCTCGAAATCCAGCTTAAATTTTTCATAAAACTTTTGTACCAGTTCTCTGTTCAACTGACCAAAATATATTTTCGATGCATTCTGATAACCACCACTATGTCGCCATCTTGGTTTAATCACATCTTCAAGATGCAACTTATGGATCGTATAAATCTGATCCTGCCATAATGTTTCTACCTATAAAACGTTATACTTTACGACATTCTGACATATTTGAACATTTCTGTAATCTAATAATAACATCATGCAATTGATCTACCTTCGCAATAATGTCGTAATCAATTGTACAAGGCGTGCAGTACAAATAATACGGCATCCAATGATCATCTCCATAATTTGCCAAATCAGTGTGAATTAAGTATTGCACAAATTCGCGGAAAGTTGGCTCGATTCCCGCTGGTGGAGGTTCACCGTTTCGTCTGATTACCAGATCTTCTCCAGGCGGCATGAAATTCGTCTCTTAAAAAACGAGAGTGACAAGCCTCGCCATTAACCCAGTGCTCGAGCAACGAATAACGTACATCACGGTCGATAACTTGTCGTGACTTACCACGGTACTTTTCAACAATCTTGCTGCCGTACTTCCGATAAAAGTGAAGTGTCCCGTGTTCCCTTCCAGCCACAGAGTTTTCCAGCTTATCGCGATACGCGCTCAGCAATCTTTCAAATGGGTGCCTTACTACCAGTAGTTTCTTCGTCGCTCTTAGCGCCTGCGTAAGTTTCACGGGTTTAGTCTCTTTTTACACTGTTAATCGCAATTTAAATCACTGGGCTCTGAGAGAGCGAGCGGGAAGACTAAGTTTCTGGAATTAATATTGTTGCGGAGTTCGAATTTTTAATTCTGTTTCGTTAAGAAAGTTATTCATTATACGAAGTTTGAGCAAAATATGAAGAGGCATATCTGGTATATTTCACTGGAACTTAATAGAAAAGCAAGATATAAAGAATTTACTAAGGTGTATCTCTCTTGATAATTTACAAAGTTCTTATCCATGGTCAGCTAGCGAGACGCGATTGTAATAAATAAATAATTACGTCTTGTATCTATTTATACCTTAATAATTACATCTTGTATCTATTTATACCTTAATAATTACATCTTGTATCTGTTTAATTTCGTTAGTTATATAATTGGGAATTATAGATATACCGTACGCATATTAAACGTGTAATTAGTAAAATTGCGTGAGTAGGGTTTCGATGACAGATGGAAGTATACCTCGTCCGCTTCTGGAAACTCGAGTTCCGGTATCGCCTTTCTGGCGATGGTCGATATCTGCTCCTTTCCACTGTTTAACTCCTCCTCCCTCACGTTCATTAGGAGACATAAATTGTAAATCCACGTTGTACTGCCGGCTTTGTAAATTGGACAGTATGAAAGATCGCGTGATCTGCGTGGCAAATAATGTAGATAGTGCTGCTAATTGAATCGGTTATTGTTAGAATAATCACAACGACCGATTCTATTTAAACACTACTATCTTCAACGCGTGAAACATTCCCCTTCATTACTCATTTGAATTGATCGTGATGTTTATTTTTTAATTTCGTGGAATATGTATTACTGCTATTAAATGAAGTAATTGAAAAATTAAGACTTTTAAGCATTATTCAATATAATGTCTTAGATAAATAAGTGGCAGTTAGAAAATGGTATTTCTAAGTATTGTTTAATATTTTAGTAAGTAATATGTTAAATTAAAATTAATATTTTCGAAATAATTCACTGTATTTACAAACCTGAGAATGTAAAAAACACTATACTGCGGTGCTGGTGGATGTTTAAATGCAGAAGGCTTATCAGGATTTTTGTACATCCCTAGATTATATTTTTGACACGTGTTTCTCACGGTCAACAACCGCTTTGAATTCTCCACATCTGTTGTAATCTAAAATGACCAATTTTGAAGTTGATACGTATTATAGACACGTAGTAAACTCTTTTCTTTCCATTTTTATTTCGTTTTGGCAAACTTGTCTATAATTATTAAATTTATTCACCTACCAGTAATTTCTCCAGATCATTGAACTTTGGTATTTCTTTATTTTCATCTCCCACGAGTAACGATTTTATGATGCAAAAGATCAAGCCACAGCCAATAACATATTTCAAAATTTGGATAGTGATTCTTTTATGATTTCTAAACATGGTGAAGTTTATTCGTTCTAAGAATTATTATTAAACTTTAAAGATTATTTCACTTATTGTTATATGATAAAAAAATTATTAAACACTAAACGCTTTTTGTACACTGTCACAAAGATGATCAAAGATTATTTTTAAAGATTGATTAAAAGATTTCTAAAAATATTATGTAAAAATTGCGTGTCATTTCACAGACGGAAAGAATATTTAAGAGAAGAATGAAGTAAATATTCGTTCTTCCTTCTGGCAAGACGCTGACTGACCGGTTTCGTGTTGTGTTCTGACACTGATGGATCTAGCAACTCTCTAAACCCGTGCCAAGTATCTTTACGTCGAAATTTTAAATTTTACATTCGAATTCTCCAAGCTAATTAAATATTTTCCTACGTGTTTTATTTAAACGTACAGCAAAAGATTGTCGTAACAGTAACATGAGTATGTTCAAGATCTAGAGTCATGAAAAAATTCTTGTTATCACAATACAGGTTGCTTAAACGTTTGTAAATAAAGAAAAATGTATGGTTACGTTGATAAACATTTATTTACACTATAATCTAGATTAAAGATATCTGGTGCTATCAAGTAAAGCCGTTCCTGGAGTTAAGTTGAAGGCATTTCAGCACGAAAGAGACTCCGTTGCATACTAATTTGGTTCAGGTATTTCGATGGTCAGATCGATGAGTAGATAAAAAAATATATTCTCGTACTGAAATTAGATCGTGTAACGTTTAAATCTTTTACGGAATTTTACTAGAACAGAGTTAATTATGAAAATTACTTGATTAAAAGGAACCAAAAGTTGTGAATTTTCTTTTTAAATCGTCTTTTACATTCTTATATTTTCACTATTTGAAGATTTTTGTATTTTTGATGATAAGAAAAAAGAAATAGTTTAATGTCTAAGTAACATTTCACGTTGAAAATAGACATAACTTGCAAACTAAAGGTAACATATGTATAAGTAATCTTTGATTTATTCTTTATTATGGGCTGATGTCTTTTAAGTTTTATTCAAAAATGTTATACGAAAGCTAAGAATATTTAATTTTGTAATTTTACGATAATACGATATTATTAATTACTCATATCTTAAGTAATACATGTATGTTTTGTGCAATAATCTGTTAATCCAGTGATTTAAAACTGATACACTTTCAAAAGAGAAAGTAATATAGCTTTACGCGATTATCGATATCGTGAAAAAATGTTGCGCTCCTCGTGACCGTGAAAGTACCTTTCTTTCATTCAGTGGAAGTTCAAGGTCGCTCTATGCCTTTCCATGAATGTCGCGCACTTACATACCGTGTAATAAGAAGTAGAAAAGCAGATAGAATCGTTTAATATCGATTTCATACGTCACATATCTAATACTCAGTGCAAAGTAGCGAGATTCCTTTTCACACACGAATTAATTATTTATCTAACTTTTGACTTTTTTATTCGGTTTTCAATCACCATCTTTTTAATAATCGCTCTGTCAAGAAACGGGACAATGCATAGTAAATACAAAATGAAATATATAATGGAAAATGATACAGTGGAATTTCGTTTATCCGAACATGTCGGGGACAAGGCAGTTCGGATAACCGGCGAGTTCCGATAATGGAGTTTACCAGCTATCACAACCAGCTGCTTTTATTAATTCCGACATAATAGGAGCCGACGTTCTGATAACTTAAGTCCTGAGATTGAACAATAATTTCGACTCAGGCTTTCAGTTGCGTATCACACGTGTACGACTTTAGCCCTTTGACTACTGTTAGTGTCTAAAGGCGCTTAAAAAAGTTGCTCTTATGACATACTGTAGGCACCTATAGAAGGTCGGAAAATTTTATCAACTATAAGTTCCAGCAAATTTCACTTGAACCAGATGTAACTGAATGTTAATTCAACAATTACATATTCCGTTAATCGTATATTATTTAAATACGTTTATTTTACAGTTGTTTCTTGTTATACCCTGAAAAAGGAAAAATTGGGAGAATAAAGAGGTCAGGAAAAGTACACGCAACATAAAACAACGAATGATTCATATTCTGATTGTATGGAAACAAATGACTTCGAATAAATGAGAATACGAATGAATAAATGACATCGGTTTAATGTAGTGGAATTCAGTGTTTTAATTATTTCAATATACTTTCTCAGAAATGCGCGCCTAACAAAAAATTTCGCCTTCCTCGGTGTATGTTGCGACTGAATTCCTGTCATATGGTACGTCTCAAAGACTCAGTCCCCATATTCAAAGGATTAACGAATGATGAATAATAGGAGCTCAGTTATAAGTTCATATAATTCGATTCTAAACAATAACTTTTTCGTATAAAGGAAATCATTTTCTATATGTATACATGATCGACTTTTATTTAATATAAAATGATACGTATTTAGAGATAAACACAACAAATTGTCATTTCAAAACAGTCGGCTACTGATTTACAAAAGCCCCATAATCAACCTAATCCTGTGAATACCTAAAACAAAACGTTGTATTTTTTACGTTTCAAATCAGGATTCTGATTTATAAGTAGCATGTAAATACGTCAACTAATACGTTGATTTTATTGCTCGTTATCACCTTTTTCCTCGTAAAATTTCTCCACCCCTAACATCCATAAAGAATCGTAGCATACTACACGATTAGCTGGATTAATCGCACTTCCACCAAGTATTCCCCTCTCGACGACGTTCCCATCCTCGTGACAGTGAAACACTGGCTGAATTATGCATGCTGTTTCGTTTTCTACCGGTTGGACGCCATTGAAATAGTCCTTAGGCGTCTGGACGGCGCTAATATGAATATTCTACGGATGAAAAACGAGAGAGATTTCCTTGCGCGCAATATTATGCGCCGCCAAGGGAAACAAGACTCGTGAGTAACAAGAAAATAATCAGGGACGTTGTTGCGTGCAACACGTCGCCTCGCGTCGAAAGTTTCATTTCTGTGTATATGCAAATCTAGGTGGCAATTTCAGAGTTCCACGATGGATCGGATTTTACGGGGAATCTTGAAATTCGTTACGGTGAAATGCAATTGATGTTATGCTTCGTTTCGATACACCCAAGTACGCGTACTCAAGATGTGTTTAAAAGTGTGAGAAAGAAGAATATATTTAAAGAACATAATTATACAGAGTAAAATTCAGACAGAGTATGGAATTAAAAATTCAGGAATTTCAATCATTAATTTAATAATTTAGAAAGAGGGATTAAGATATAAAAATCAAATGGGTAAATTTATGCGGTAGTCAAACTTTACGTAGTTCCGCAATTTTCCACAGGTTCAATGGAATTATGTAAAGTCGATAATATTGATCATTTCCGTGTAAATAGAGTCGAATCGAAAAGTGAATGCAGATGTTCCAAGTGCATTGCATTCAGACTTGCTGCAACGATCGATAATGTTCACTCGACGACTGCTGATTCTTGACCAACGGATTTGCGTATAGATGATATTTTCCATATGAGCGTTCTGACAACACAAAAGTTAGTTTGTCATTGATGATATAACAAAGAAGAGGGCAGTTCTTCAGGAAAAAATAAGTCAATTATGTCGTCAATAAGGGACTATAGACCATATATGGTATATTCATTCTTCACATATAATCAAACATATCAAATTTTTTATCTTATTAGAAGATCAAGTTAGACAAGGCGATCAAATAATATATGACAGAAAGATTCTTATAGTGTCATAAATTAAGAAATATATAAATCAAATCAATAGGTAAAATATTTCCAACTAGTAAATGTCAAATATAAATGTCCACTATATTTAAAACATAGCATCATAAATAGAAATGTAGATGTAAAAATATGAAATGTTTAATATATAAATATTAAAGAAGAAGTAGTGCCTTCTAGATTATTTCTGAAGTAGAATATTTATATATAACCCTATTCTTTGTTCTTACATTTCCTTCTTGTATTCATTGTTAAAGTGGTGTTCTTCGTATTAAGGTAATCCTGCAAGAATTCATAGTAAACAGAGAATTCATTAAATATAAAGAAATAATTAAAGAAATAGAAAAGATTAAATGGAATTATATAAAATGAGAAAACGATTACAGGACGACTGGCGTGCTCGTGTCAGAGGTTTAGAACGAGTAGCGTCCGCCTTGCGAACGTCTTCTGCTCTGATCGCGATAGAACCGCGATTAGGATCTCTTTTGCATGCAGTGCTGGGCTGTGAAAGGAGCTGTCGTGTAGCTGCTGCAGGCTTGGCCGTGGCGAAGGTAACTCGCAAATTTGCCCCCTTAAATCAATCTAACTGCTTTACTCATTCCTATGTATTACTTTCTAATTTAACGTACTGTGGCTCACCAATACATCCTCGTCCTGTTACTTGTACATTTCTGTGAGACAAGTGACTGACATATTTATTCCACGTTTTAGTTTTGAAAGTAATATTTTCCCTCGTGTGTTTGAAGTATTATTATCAACTAAATTTCTATTAGTTAAAATTCTTACTTTTGCGTATATAATATTCATGTCTGGTTGAATTCTTTTTGTATTATGTTTTTTTTCTATTATATACATAAACAATAAGTGTCATTCTGCACCTCATGATTTACAAACTCATGGCGATAAAGATATCATATTATAAAATGCTTTGGAATGCACAAAAGCCATATTTACCAGCATGCATTCTTATATACATACATACATATATTGTAATTTCTTATTAATATCGTACAAAAATAATTGTTAATTTGTACCATCTTTTTCAAGAAAAATGTTGGTCAATATAATTGTGTGGATGATACACGGGCTAAGTAGATTTATCATAGCAATGTACCGCCACGAGTTGCTTGTGTCTGATATAGAACGTCATCTTACTTATGTGCTCTAATACGGGCGATTCGATGACAGTAGATTCATTTAACATCGCTCATACTATGCTATGCTTCTATTTAGTTTGTATTGACAAATTTGAGAACTCATTCTTATTTTATTTTCATTATACTATTTATTATTACAAATATTGTTATTCTTATTTAGAATATCTTAAAAATAGCAATGTTTCTAAAAAGTAAATAATAACGAAGTTACAGTTTGAAACTTTTCTCATGAACTTTAGTGTAATTCTGCATTGTCAAGCATTCTTTAAAGTCTACAGTCTACAGGACTTAAAATACCACCTAGGTCACGAGAAAATATTCTACAGATTGCTTGCTACTTCTGGTCACGTAAACATTGAATGGCACATTGCCATTTGATAAAAATACATCATTTTTGCTTCATGAAATCTACTTTTTTATGAGTGCAAAATGACATTCACACGAAATAAGAAAAAAAAAAGAAAAAATTTTCAGGTTACATTACAAGACCTGTTACTTTATATTATTTAATATTTCATTTGTAAATCTAATATTGGTAAAGCACAATGCAATACTTGTACTAACTATAAAATTCACATTTGTTCTACTATAATATAGTATGACCTAACAGAGAGCAAATATCGTTAATCAATTTGAAACTACTCCACAGAAATATAAAGTTTTCTTTAAATTAAACTACAAACTTGTACCTATACTAGTAACTGGACCTCCAAGCTTTCTTCACGTCAGTGCTTAAACATTTTAATAATATGCCACTAAATTCTACTTTTTATAGACATGTGTCACGAAATAAAACCGTTGAATCGAGGTTTATTTTTTTCCAATTTCTTATGCTTCCATCTAAGATTCTTTTTATGAGAAAAGGTTTTTAATCATTTATTGTTATTAGGTAGTCATAGCTGGAGTAAGTGATGAGGCTTTGAGAAAACGCTTGCCACAATTGGCATGGGGTTTAGCGAGACACGGTGGCCCAAGCGCGGCTCAATTGGCCAGGATCACGATGCTTAGGCTCAGACCTGCTCTTCTTCTAGAACAGTTTCTGCAGCCGCAGTGTTTGAATGCAAGAAACGCCAAGGTGAGAATTTTTTGTATCGATTGTCTAATTAAATAACATTATATACAGTTTTACAAATTTAATTAATTTCTATCAAATTTAATTAGAGATTAAACTTTTTTTTTTATTCATTACAGACTAGGGAAAATACCTTACAGTTGTTAATTTTCTCGCTGGTAACGTTTCCAAGTACAGAATTCAAAGTGGATGCAGTGGCTAATAAGGTGGCTAAGATGGTGAGAGATCGACGACGCAGGGTACGACAGGCAGCGCTTGATACTTTGGCTGTATTGGCTCAAATCTATGAGTCCGAGGTACGTATTTTATACTATTCATAAGAGAAACTTTATTTATACTGCATGTACAATGCACAATATTTGAAGAATTTTCAAATTAAATTTTTTCGAGATATTTCTCAATATTCTCACCAAATAGCGCACTAATTTGTCTTTGATGGGACGCATGAATTATTCAAAAACTATTGTTATTCGATTTAGTTCCTTTTTTACGTATCTTAAGTGGTGTAATATAAAAATATCTTTTATATATATTATAATTAAGGAAACGTTAATATAGAATTATTAATCCTATATTCAGGAGGTATTAGCAGCGGGGAAACGTGCATCAGAGGGTCATCATGATGGGGAGGCGATGATGTCTGCCATTAGAGCTCGTCTGGCACGAAAATCTTTGCCTTTAGTCTCTGCTGACGGTCTTGTCATGTATGGTTTGCAAATTTCACCCAACGTTCAAATAGCTACAGGTAAATTATAATTATTTAACATTACATTTGAATGAAAAATTTTCGAACTTTTACGACATAACTTTTTATTAAAAGTTACTGCAGAAATAAAATTTATATAGACATTTTGATATTTTAAAAGAACAGAATGTAAAATTCCTTTGAATATTCTTTCGATATAGGTATAACATTTAATACATTAATATTGAAAGTTATATGCAAAACTTGATTACATTCGTGTAGGTCCTGATGTCGATTGGATCGTGGCCGGAAGTGGCTCAATCTCACCCAGTATCGGACGTACTAAAGGCCAGGTTATAGCAACGAGGTCAGAAAAGGAAAAACTTGCAAGGTAATTTCCTAAATGATACGAATATAAAGCTAGTATCCATTATTTTCCATTTATGTTTTTTATCATTCTCTTTAATGTCATCATATATCATATATCAAACTAGTAACTAATAGAAAATAGTAAATAATACAAAATTTAGTAAATAATAGAAGATTATAACTGTATTTTCTTTAGAAACGAAAGTGCAAATTACCGTGAAAATCTATGGAGCGACAGACAAAATTTCGTTGCACTTGGAGTCGGTATGCGTTCTAAGCCAGAACAACCTGTTGTATGGCAAATAGTTCCAACACAAAATCAGGTAAAATTTCAATATAAATTTCAACAATAACAAATAAAATATCATACCTAACAAGTAATTATTAGAATTCTTGGATTATATAGATTTAATTCATTTAATTCATAAGAATAGAATAAGAAGGAATGAGAAACAGAATTCCAGCGATTATTAAAAATTTCAATGGGTTTATTAGTAAAACATAAACTAAAAAAAGAGACTTTAAGCTCGTTGTTGACGTTCACTCACTTTATTCTGGAACTGCACTTGCAAGAATTTAAATTATGGTGTATAGCTAAATGTATCGTTTTACCATTTTATACTTTTTACCAGTATGTTAAATGCCCTATTAACAAATAAAGAAATGGAATTATCATATGTTACACGATATGTGTGTAGATCATGATTCGCAATATCTATATTAACGATTAATCGTTTCACGTTACTTGTGAATGAATTCAAGACATTGTGTTGAAAATACACATTTTTCTGTTTTTTTATTCGTTTATCGAGTAAGTAGACATGAGAAAATTTATTCGTAGTGTTGGGTTATTTTTAATTCCGTGTAGAAGATCGATGAAAAATAATTCCGGTGATGATCGATTGGCATTATGTCCCATTTGAATCTTACTGATTTATTAGAGATATTTCAGGTTAGTAGTTTAGGTTGCTGTTAATCAAAAATATGTGAACTACTATAATAATAGTTATGACATATTTAAGCTCATAACAATTGTAATAATTTATTAAATACTATAATTTCATATAAGCGTATGTATCTTTTTTCCAGAACATACAGTGTGAAAATGAACTGAATTTGCAAGCAAATCGAAATATAAGCACAAGTATACGAAATGGTATGTATTATAATTCCAATCTTTTAATAATAATTATACATGCTAATGGTTTTGATATTTTTAGGTGAAGCTTTCAATGCAGACGTAAAATCTCGAAATCAAACGAAAATTTCAGGAACTACTAAAGAATCTGCGAATTATCGTAATATCATCGAAAATAATTTTGAAAGAAAGGTAAATTTCATAAAATATATCAATGCACTGTAGTAATAGTAATTATAATGATTTATATCAATTGAACATATATGTTTCAGGAAAACAACAATAAAACGGAATCTAGAATTCCTGTACTCTATACTCGAGAATGTGTACCAAAGTCTAGTGGCCTCCTAATGGATAAATCGTCTAATTCAGAATTAATGAATGTTAATTTAAAGAGGAGACTAAAGGACAGCACAGAAAACACTAGCGACTGCGCAAATTCTCAAGAAGAAAATGTTAGGTAGTGTATCTTAATTATTGTGTTTTTTAATTTATTCAAAGAAATAGAAAAATGCATAACAATTTAACATCTCTTGAATGAGTTAAACTTTGAATAGAGAAAAAGATTGAACACAATTAATGAAATATAAATAGGAGCTGTGGGACTATGTATCATCAAAGAAGAAGAAATCAACAAGAAAAAAGTACAAGTATGCATCATGACAATTATCGATCAGTAAAAAATTTAAATAATGCGAATATAGATAGTAATGTAAGTATTTTTCTCAATTACTAGTATTGGTGATACCATTTAAAATTATATGTACAACAATTATGAACGTGATGAATATTTCAGAATATGGATGAACGTACGAATCAAACATTTTCGGACGGTAACTCTAGAATGTATCAAAAGTTTACGGGAAGAGATCGATATTCAAGGAAATCCGATGTCAAGTCTAAATATCCTCGGTCGAGTTCTATTGAAAGCAATCAGCCTTCACTATCGAGAAATATGCATCAACAAACATTTGTTATGCATAATATGTAAGTGTAATTTATTTCACGAGAATAATAAACAATAATAAATATATATGTAATTTATTTTAGTGAAAATTTAAACTCTTCTTTTTATTTTTCAGCTACAACACATCTTCACATAGAGAGGGACGGTTTGTGGATGAAAATTCCTTTCGACCATTACAAACAGCTCCTGCATTAACATATGGGTATAATAAAATTGAAGAAAATAATGATAAAAATATATCACGGGTACTTATTCATTTTTATCAATATATTTAACACATGAAGTGGCGATAAGGTACTATTAAATGATATGTTTACATTACAGATGAGGTTTCATCGTAAAACGAAAGATGTAGCTGCTCAAAAAATTACGGATGTCGAAGTAATATCATCAGATGCCCAGACTAGTGAATATCTTCCTGCAATATGTTCCGAAACCCCTTACAGAAGAAGATTACGTTCTCTGTCTCCATCCCAATTGTACCACCATCAACACTTTGTTAGAACAGCTTCTCATGAAGTCCATGCATTGTCCATGTTTGATATGTAAGTAATATTTTTATTAATTCTTTTTCTTTTCAAATTAATGCGATCAATAACGTAGAAAATTCCTGGAATATGGTTACGATTCGATAATTGTGACTAAAATGTCACCGCGGGTGGTACAATATCTTTAGTTTACAATTAATGGTGCAATTTTATGGTGGTGCTATCGATAGTCCCGTATTGCTGTCGCTTTTTCTAGTTACTATCTGTTGCCTTCGGCCCCTTAGACCTTAGCAAATGATTATTTCCATACTCACATGCATGACAAATTACTGGCTATAATAATGCTAGGCGTATCGTGCAAACTTTTATAACTTCTTAACTATGCTTCTGGGAAGGCGACAAATGCAGAGTTTCCGTAGTTTTACTATCATAACCGCATTGTATATATATACATATAGTAGCTGAGGGAAAATTTCTTAATGGCATTTCTAAGAACACGACAATTCACTTTTTAAGAGCAGACTTTACAAGGATCATTGAATCGGTGATATCAGCACAAATCTACTCTATTTACACGATCGATTTCATGGCAGGGTGTTGAATTGAAGGTGACTCACAGTTTTATCCTTTGAATCGTCCTTAAATGGCGGCGCATCCATTCTTGTGACGTTGTATATCTAGCCTTTCCAGATTTTTAGGTCAGCTAAATTTCACTGAAAATGAATGATTATAGTATTTCAAAGTGTAGCAAGCTCAGATTATCTATTATTAGACTACGGATATTTATGCAAATTCATATTTTTATAAATATAATTAAAAAGATATTATTTTATAAAATGATAATACTTGCTTTGATATAATTTTGGTAAATTTTAGCAGCTACAGTGTTTGATTTTAATTTTATGTTATAGAAAATGAGCAATAATGCATTGAGGAATACATCCTCGTTCTCGTTTCTGTTTCCCTGATTTACGAACGTCGCGTGAGAGGAAAATTGCGATTGTATTTCGGTTTGAATAACCACGCCACTAAGTGCTATTTACATAACAATTTCAACTCGTTAAGAAGAAATCTCTGCGAATATTGTGTTGCAATTTAGGACGTGGATACCCGAGAAGTTGAAAATATATGTACACATAGAGCGTTACATATATTGCAAGATCATAAGGTAGATCACATTGGTAGATTAATGTGCCGTGTTGGAATTCAAAAACATTCATGATTTAAATTACGAAAGGATTTTATGTTTCAACATTATGCAAATATGTATTATCGCAGATAACCTTTTAGTACTATTATTAACTTACTAACTTCGATATAATTATCAAGGATTTATTTATTAAAATAAAAGCCCTGTATACAATGTTATATGTATATAATGTATTTAATATCAAAATAATAATATCAATATTTTAATTTAAAAAATTGGAAGAAATGGAAATTTAATTGGAAAAATTAAAAATAAAATGAAAAAGTAATAATTGATTTACCGGAAAGGTTAATAATTAAAGCAAAAAACAAATTCAATAATTTATGATGTGATAACCTTGGCATGATCTTGGGCTTAGTTACGCTTCCTTAAAATGTCTGTAAACAGATCAATTTTTACGGCTCCCAGGGATTAAATATAATCAATACAATTGTATTCTTAATAAAATATTTGAATGGAGAAAATTATATATGAAAAGCACTTAAACCAAAAATATTCTACAATAGGTGCTGATAGGAAAAGGTTAAATTACATAATTATTAGGTCATAAATTCATGTAACATTTCTCTACTTCTCTCATAACATATGCAACCATTGGTACGGTCTCAATAGTAAAATAGTAAAAATAAAAAAAAAAAAATAAAAGTTGGAAATGCATTGAAAGAAATAAAGAAATAAGCAAAACTTATAACACAAAAAGAACAGTCTGAAATGTCATAATATAACACTTGTTCATTTTCACTTTTGACGCCTATACCCTCGTGTACGTTTCCGCCCCTATGTCTAAGGGGGGTTCTTGCGGTCAGTGTATAGCCATTCAATATGGTATCGCGGGGTTACAAGTGAACCGAGAACCAGAAGGGGAGGTAGGAGTGAAGGGAAGTGGCAGCGGTCAGCGTCGAGACAGCCGACGTTTAACATGAGCACAGTCGTGCATGTGGCGTTATTTGTCGCGTCGTTAGAATTCCCTTTTTGCCCTCTCTCTATTTTGTTCATTTTCATTCTTAAAAACCAGAAAAAAAAATCCATTGGAGGATTTTCACTTTGGTGAAATTTGTTAAAGTGATTTCAAAATGATCCGAAGATTAATAGTTCGCGATTATGTGCTCGAGTGTGGTGTAATTTCAGTTTAACAGTTCAGTTTAATTGCCGCGAAACTACAACGATCGATCGGTGCGTGCGCCATAGATCCAGATAGTTTTCTTCGTAGCTTTGCTTTTTAAATTTCATAAGCAATTTGGTGATGGTAAAAGTTAAAAAAAGTTAAATTCGATATTTATCTTATCTGGTATCAATTTGTATTAGAAAAGTAGTGTTTTGTTATGGAAATCTGTTGATTTTTTAATTATCTCAATTCTTCTGTATTTTTTTTTTTTTTTTTTTGATAATTTTCGCCCCTTAAAGTGTACGTGTAATTTGGAACTTAAGTTTCTATTTGGAAATGAAGTTTCTATTGCTAGAGAAATAGGATACTATAGTTTAATAATATTCTTTACTTCTATTTAATTCGTTATTTTATTTAATATGTTGTTTAATATTATTTAATTTTTTTTGTTTAGTATATTTTGTTAACTGTTAATGAGCTCAAAATTTTCCGCTATATAATTATACATATTTGCGTATGCCGTCAGACAAAGAGCGTTCCATAACAGGTTGTTAATCGATCATTCGTTAACCTTAGGAAAATAAACATGAAATGTAGCAGAAGCTCCAGAATAGCATATGAAATTTGAATTGCATATTGTCTAGACACGTGAAATCTACTGCTTCAAAATATCTTCTAACTTCCGCAATTACAAAACATATTACTATAAACAGAATATACTTAATTTATATTGAAAAAATATTGTATTATATTATTATAATTTTCAAAAGACTACTGACTATTATTCCTAAGGTCTCTCATCAGATGTATAGCCGAACAAAGATTATTTATCGATTGTACTGTATAGATTCGATATAATTTATAATTCACTTGTAATACTATTTTCATGGTAGATCAATAATCAGTTTGTAAATATCTTTGCGTTGGTAAATAAATTACGTTCGAAAGGATTGCTTAAAAATGATATCTTTTCAGGATTTGATATATTTTTTAATTAATAAATGAAGGAATATACAAAGTACTATAATTATTACATTACATGATAATGTGATAGCATAGTAATTAGTTAATGTAATACAACCCCTTTTACCATCATCAAATAGTAAACAATTAATATAATACTAAATATTCTATAAAAAATTTTCTATATATTAAATAATACGCAATTTTCTAAAATTATAAAGATAACTTGAATCATTACAACTATTAAACACAAATAAACTAAAGACGTTAGATATATTTGATTAATTGCGCCAAGTGTAGAAGAAATACGAGTGAATCGTGAAAGGTAAAGAATGAGACAAGTTAATAGTGCTAAAATAACTTCGATAAACTACGTAAACAGCGCTAGTGTCATGGCAAGGACTTTCGATCGTGATCGATGAACTATTATCAATCAAAATGATCTTTAAGTACTGTGCTTGGCCTGAAGAAGCCGACAAGGCGACAGTGTTGAAATGCAGAGAGTCGAATTCGATCGAAAAAGATGAGAATTTCAATGAAGAACCTGGTAATCCAAGGAGAAAGAAATATAAAATCGCGAACACTATTCTTCGTTATTGCCCGTGCGCCTTTAGATGTAGGCAACCAGTGGATATCGGAAAGGAAGAGGAAGATTCTATTTCGACAATTGTTACCACTGTTAATACCACTCCTGTAATTCCTTTGAGGTTAAATTCGAGTAATGACACGGTGTATGTTTTCAAAACAAATAAATAAAATATTATAACTATGTAGTACATTATAGCTGTATAGTTTGTGACTCTTCGATATTCATCAAAATAATGTTTTATGCAGAAAAGATAGCCGTGTTGATACGTATAGAAAAATCTATAGTGTATAACGTAAATTATAATAGTATACGATGAATCGGTACAAGTTTTTGTATATTGTACTTTTTATGAATAAAGAAAAAATAATCAACTTTCGTCGTCGAAAATTTTGTTTCAGAGATAAAGCAGTGAACGAAGAAGAATATAATGAAAAAAATAAACATCATTTTCTACCAGACGACCATTTCGGTGTGAAAACAGTAGATGCAATTGAAGCACAATATGAAGGTATTTATAAGGTGTAATAATATTAGATACTAAATAATTAAGTAATTAAATAGTTTATAGTAAATTTTGATTAGATAATTAAATAACAATTTTTCAATCGAAATTATGAAATATGAATAAATGAATAAATTCTTAAGTTTAAACTATATTATAAAATTATTCGGCAAGAAATTTCTTATTCGTGAAAAAGTTGAATTTAACATTTTCTTACATCATCTATAGCCAAACAAATAGATTAGAATTTGAAAAATGGATTATAAAAACCATTGAAGCGTTCAAGTAAACTTTTAAGCATTAAAAGCGATACATAATAACCTGTGGGACCTGCTGGAACGATCGAAAGTCCACGAACTGGAACGCGAGGTTCTTAACCTCGGACGATGTAATCAATATTTTGCTCGTAACGTTTAAATTACCTAAACGAGCAATTTTTTACTAAAAAAAAAAGAAGTAGGAAAAATCTTCTCTCCTTATAAAGAGCAATCAATATTTTTCTGACGTAAAGTTTGAAATAATCGTAAATAGGCTAAAATAAAAAAAAAGCAGACTAAATTTCTCTACAGTCTTAAACTTTCAATGCCATTTAAAATACCATTATTAACCATGGAATAATATCTGGTCTCTTTCTTTCTCATTTTTATTTTTAGGTAATGAACTACTTCGTTTCGAGATATAGATGAATCGAAGATAAACATATATAAACAGAATGGTTTGAGACGTAATTTAGATCGAGATTAGCATAAGATACGCCATCATGTATGGAAATATCCAGACTGATTCTTGCGTGGATAATATATTTCAGCATTTTTCATTTCATTGCGTGGCAGAATATTTGTATGTTGTTTTCTTTCTTTCAGTCTATATCGTGGTTTAATTCGCATAAATATGAATATTCAGCATATCGATTTTGGTATTTAGATCGGAAGTCAGATAAATGAGTCTGCGGTCTAGACATTTGCGCGTTAGCTCATTATTATAATTCTATATTATAAACTTTTCTTTTTATTTTATTCAAAATATTGAATTATATTAACACTTAAATTCTGAAATATGTTATTACTATCTGTTATTGAATAGCCTGGTCTACTTTTCAGTGGATGACCAAGAACTTTCATCATCAGACGCCTTAGAAAATAATTACCACCAAGATACCGAACAGGACGTACAAGATACTCAAGATGACAGTGATTCCAGATCGTCTACTCCCGATAGACAAAATGTGGACGCTGCATTTGATATTATCAGCGGTCAATCGGGTCCTTCTGGTCGAGACACCGTCGATTTTATTGTAAATATTAATCCTAACAGTATTTCATAATAACTATTATCTCTTTTAAAAGATATTTATTTATTTAAATGTATTGCGAATGAATTATAACATAATTATAAAAATCCTATTTTAGATTACATTGGACCAAAAAAATGGAACTGGAACCGAAGCAACGATTACGTCGATCGACGACGATGGATCCAAAGACTGGAGCAGCGAAGAAGAGCTAAAATTTGGAAGTGAAAGCCGTGTGGTATCTAGAAACTCGGAGCGCGTTAAATATCTCGAAGATAATCAAAACGAAAGCGAATTCAGCACGTCAGATGAAAATGCAAGAACAGATGAAGTGTCGAACCTCCAAGAAAGATCTATTGTATCCATTTTGACGGCTGAACGAGCGTTAACAAATGAAAGCTTACAAACATCCAGTGATATTCTGCATTCGGACTTCCAAAATGAAGAGCCATCGCTTTCGAGAATGTCCACCAGTCCTAAAAAATCCAGTCGATCACCAAGTAGAAATTCCGTCGATTTTGAGACATCGAAGTCGCCAAGGCGTAATTCTCGAGGCAGTCCGCGTAAATTGGTTGGTTAATAAATATAAAATCATAATTAGATTGCAGACGTTTATGCAACTACGAGTAACTTAAATGTACAAAAATATACAGAATGCATGCATTATATAAAATGTTATAGAAATATATATTATGTAATGATATTTGTCGTGGTTTTCATTTAGAGATCATACAGAAAAATTTGTTTAAATTTCATAGCATCGATTGTAATCTATAAATGAGAGAATTGTCTTTTTTGAACTAAACAATATATTTTGATTAAACCCACTAAAAAGCAATTAGGATCTTAAAAATTCTAAGAGTGTTGTGTTATGTTTTTTTCGCAGAGTTTTGAATTGGAAGATAAAGATTCGGCAGATTCGGGTGAAGACAAAACAGTTTCTTCTACGGTGCAGTGCGATTCTATCCATTTGGAAGAACCAACCCAGTCACGAAGGGGATCGCAATCAGAAGACTCCCCAGCCATCATCATTGCCTCCAGACCTCATTCATCCACTGAGGTTTCCAATTATGTTGAAAGTCATTTAAATAGTGCTATCCAAATAGAAGAAAATGATAATGCCCTCAGGGTAAGCCACTAGAATACAAATAAATATTTTGATTTAAGGTGTTTTGTATTTTCATTGATAATAAAAATACTTCCTTTCAGTTTGTTAATGAATCTAATGAGAATAATAATTTGGAAGATGGACAAAGTAGAGATAGTTCCAGTGAAACGAATACGGAACCAGGAATTTTAAAAATCGAAGTAATATAATTTTCAAAAAACATTTCTTTAAATCTTGAGGACTTTTATTACGAAAAATATATCTATATATATTAAATAATTTTTGTATTTAGAGTCAATCTGTGGAACCAATTGTTACGACTAAACGAAAGCCCTCCAGGGTCCCTCGGGTTGCAGTAAGAGGTCGAAGCAAAGGAAACTCGGAGAAAACGGAAAAGATAAAGCCGACAGTACAACAGTGTTTTGCTCAACTTGAGAATAAAGACTGGTAAATATCAACAAGATAATTAAATGAAGTTAAATTAGAAAAAAAATTTTACATTATTTAAAATTACTATAATCTTAATTTAATTGATCAATGATTAGTATTGTTAATATCCTTCTGCAATATTTAGCAGCATATTCAACTTCTAGCCTTTAATGGAACAGTTACAAAAATCTGAATAGATGGGATCAACTGTTATAATTAGATTTTTATTCTACTTTCAGGGAAATTACTATGAAAGGGTTAAAAACTTTGTCCCAGATCGCAAAACAACAACCAGAATATCTGGACGTATGCGCTGCCCCAACGATAAGCCGGTTTTTAGGTCGCCAAATAAAAAGTCTCCGATCGCAAGTGGCGAGAACCGCATGCTTGACAGCTGGCGATATTTTTAGCTCGCAGATTCGTGGCATAGATCAAGTAAATTATCATAGCATTTTTTAAATACATTAATCTCTTCATTCTTCTAATGAGAATTTTTATTTTTGATAGGATTTCGATGATATAGCCGGGTCATTGCTCCACAGGACAGCAGATACCAATCGATTTCTTCGGGCAGACAGTAACGCAGCCTTGGACCGAATGATAGAACATCTTCCACCTCATAAAACGATTACTGTCATCGTACTACGTGGTGCAAGGTAAACTATTTATCAATTAGTAATATATAGAATTCATCATTTATTCTCATTTATGTATTATTTACTTAGTCATCAAAATGCCATAGTAAGAGCAGCCACGGCTAGATTGTTGGCTTCTATAGTCGATCGGATAGGACCAGAACATACTCTAATTTTACCGAGGGACGTGAAGGATAAGCTACTTTCTACGGGTGCAAAGTTATTAATCGATGGAAATCTCGATACTAGGTAATAACATGTATAAGTTTACTCATAATTTTCATGACTTTGTACCTATCATATTATTAATATTTTTACAAACGATTTTATAGAAATCACGCAAAAAGGATGTTCCGACGTCTTTCGCACTGCGAAGGATTTCGAAAAGCTCTAACAGATGCCGTGCCGGAAACAACTTTAAGACATATCGACAAGACCCTGAAAACCCTTTAGTCAACCAATTGGTCGTGTAATCTCGCACGTCGCTTTGCCATCTAGATCTAACTCATCCAACAAAACTGCTTTTTGCGAAAAGTGAAACTGAAGCTATTAATTTGAGTTTCAGTAATATATTCAATACGATCTTCGTGCACGGGGAAAAATGATAGGATTTCACGTAGATTATGGAAAAAATTTTCACCTTGTTGGTATTTTTTCCTCCATGCACGAATACGTATTTCTTCCCTGACGTTTAATCGCACGATAGCTATGGACGAAAAGTGGAAGCATGATTGCTCTAGTCGACTGACTTTAACTTTCCAAACATTTTGATACTCCTGATGTACATCCGTACATTTCTTTTTTATACCATTGTATAAGCAGTGTACTTAGAAACAAGAGAGAAACTTATTTACATAATGTGGATTTTTAGGATTTTGTTTTCCTGAGCCATTGTCACTTTATGATACGTTTGTGTGTGTCTCTTTCTTTTTGATAAAACTTAAGAGAATCTTCAAGACTTCAGTTTTTAATAAAATGTTTTTTTGCATCTTTTGTTAAGTGAATAGATAGCTGGATAAATTTCAAATATATAGAATTCACATTATGTAAATAATCTATGCTCAATTATCAAATATAAGCATCATTCTGAAGAAAGAAGAGAACATATTGAAACTAGGATATGTAAAATAATTTTTACTTTTAAACCTAAAAGATGAAGAAATTTAATGTTATATAACATGTTATTTATCAAATAATATTTCACTTTGTAGTCAACAATTCGTTTCAATTAGGTGAAAATTATTTTCAGTAACGCTTGTACTTAAAACATTGTGCCTTAAGAAACCAAAAACTTTTATTATAATTACAAAAGATTTATACAAAGTTATGTTAATGAGAATTACATTTGCATTAATGTAATGTAATAATGATTTACTAAAATCATAATGCTCAATCTATTAATTAGACGAATTATAATTTATAATAATCATTATTGTTTAGTAAAAATATTTATCGGAATTAAAATTTAGTTGTTCAGTAGGTATTGCAAATTTTAATAACGTGAAACTAATTAGATTATAAAAAATGAAGGAAACAATTTATTTAAATTTCTCAGATATTTACGTATTTATGTATTTACGTATTTACGTATTTATGTATTTTCATTCGAACAAACACTCGTCCCTATACACAACTGTTAATACAATAAAATGTGATATAAGAGAAATAGTATTATGTATCGAGTTCTACTAAAAACTAAGTTTTTAAAACAACATAAATCTACAGAAGGAAAGATTGTATGGGAATTTAATAATGTTTTTTACTTCACCAACTCTTCTACAAGAAGTTGCAGGAAGAAAATTATAAGTAAATTTTATTGAGAGAAGAAAGGAATACATTGCTGATGGCAATGATTCCATTTCAAACAGACCAAAATTCACTATTGTTCATTTAGATAACGATATTACAAATATTATTTACGTCAAATAATTGGAATATATTATTTTATAATATAATATAAAATATTACATTATATTAAAGATTATAATAAAAATTTCGAAGTATCAATAAAAATTTATATTAACCATTTTGAAAACGTTATACTACGATCCATCTTTTTAATTACAATTTTTCATAAGTCTTCGTTCCTTTTTTTATAAAACAACTGAAACACTCAATTGAAGTGATATCTTCACGTTGATTATTAATATTAAAGGTTTATAAAAATATTCTCCCCTAGAATGGAGGAGTGGATTTCAATGGGCGAAAAAAATATCAAGTTAATTATACATACCATCGAAAATATCGTAAGTTTCGTGGCAAAAGGAGAAGATTTTTTTATAATATAAAAAATTTGTTTATAGTTTTTAAGTATCTATATCGTTGATCATAAGTAAATATTATTAATAATTTAATAATTTATTATTTAAAAATTTAGATAAGAAAGGAAGACACGAACATATCAATCACAGTAGAACATAATGGTGTTATCTTGGGCGAAAGTAATCCAACATTAATCAAATCGGATTGTAAAGACAACACAATTCATGTTATCGATTTCTCTGTTAATTTGCCAGTTACTTTAAAAGATAAACAAATGGTTAATTCAGTTGTATCAATTCCTGTACTAAGTAAATATTAATTTATATCGCTCAGTTAATTATTTTTTTATATAATAATCCTGTCTGCCTTTTAATATTAATAACTGCACGTTTATACATAGTAAAAACTGTTCAAATCATAAACGACGCGATGGAAGCACAAACTCCATCAGATGAAGTTAAAAAAAATGAAGTTAAGAAAAAATCAATATTCAGTACAAAATCTGCAGTACTTCCCACGCCACAGTTATTATGGATATGTAATTTCGATTTGATGCCAATAATATTAGGTGAGTAACATAATTTCAAAATTATAGAAATTAAAAATTTATAAAGTTCAAATTTTCTCCGATGCTCTTAAATTAAAGATTTCTCAAATTAAAAAATTCAAGCATCGACTAATTCAACAAATTAAAAATTATTTTCCCTGCAAAATTAGAGCTAAATTGAAGTAAGAAAATTTAAAAATTTTAGGGGGAAACAATTTCACCGAGAAGCTAATTTTAGAGACACCTACCTTTTCCTTTGATGGTGAATTAATTTCGTGGCAGAATCTTCCGCGTCTTACGGTAACAGCTTTGCAAGATCATGTACCGATTTTTCAACCAAACGAAGCAATGAACTTTCTTCACGTTACCATCGAGAGCATGTATAATGTACCAGAAATTTTCACAGAAAGTCTTCAATACAAAGCTGGCACGATAGCGTATATCAATAACGAGGTACTTATAATGAGCAAGATGGTAAAAACTGTAGACATTCCTTTATCATACTCGCTTATTTTGTAATATCCGGTGAGCGCTAAAGAACTTAGTCAATAAAGAAGATTGTATATAAATATTTTGTGACATTTGTGTTTCGTTTCAGGTTCCAGAAAACATAATTTTCGATCATGGTCTTTGGATGAAGTATCGAGACATCGAGAGAACAAAACGATGGAACAGTTTACGTCATATAGATAATCGAGCTCAGTTATCTAAATACAAACTAGACTGCGACTTTATGGGAGTGAAAAATAAATTTAATAAGCAGATTGACTTAGCGGTACCGGCTTACTTTTGCATGATGTTAGTTGTGTTGTTTATTAACTATTATCATTATCCATTTTGTAGAAGAAAATATGCGAAGATATGCCACGAATAGAATGGAATTCCTTGAATCGGTGTATCTTATGGGAGAGTGGAATCGAAGCGATGCGGAATCATATTAGAAAGTAATAAATATTTAAATATCTTTTATGAAAATACATAATAATAGTTTAATATTCATATTATATAATTATTTTATCATAAAAATATTAATTACGAATGATTTCTCTGAAGGTACAAATATTGGCCCTTTCAATTTGAAATAACGGGGAAAACTTCTCCGACGAAATCGAAAAACGCTTCATCATTTACAACACAGCTGTATCAATGCTACGTCGATGTCTCCGAACTTCTTTTTCCAGGCAGTAAATTCTATCATTCTACAATATGCAAACACCTTATTGCTAAATTCTTGATATGTTAAAAATGATGCTTACACAGGAAAAAATTGTCGAGTCATAGGACAATTGTATAAGTTCAATCCGTCAGACATATCTGAAAAAGTAGGGCTCGAGCAAAATATTTTTAATACAGGAACACAACGCAAAGAAGTGAAAGAGAAAGATAAAAGAAGTAAAACATCAAAGGTAAAACATACAATATTTCGATATTTCGATATTAGTAAAAATAATATTGATAGAGAAATATTTGATTTTAGAACACGCAATCGATTCAATCGGAAACTGAAACAGCAGAAAAAGCAAGTGAACCAATTACTATAGAGAATGGAGAGCCGACAATCATAGTAATTGAAATAGAACTTTACGAACCTCTGGTCGCTTGTAGAATCGAAAAGGATTTCACAAACTTGTAAGATTTGTAATTTTAACCTATTTTCATCCTATTCGATTACAAGTTCCATCACTTCAAAAGAGAAATTTAATAAGCTATCCTTGTTTAATATTACTTTAGAATAAATGAAATGATACCTAAATCGGAAAAGAAACAACATTATGTATATTCTGCTGACGTAGCGGAAGCACAGTACATGCACTGTATTCAAAAATTGGCACAGGTCCTCACAGAATGTTATCGAGTATGATAATGATCAATATAATCTATATATAATTTATGAATTTTTATTGTTAAAATGTAATATATTCTATAATTAATGAATTCTTTATGTTTTTTAAGCTAGGATTTTTGTGACGAGAATAAAAAATTGAATAGTAGCGGGGAGAAACCACAAGAAAAATATTGCTTCGATCCAGAATCGGTAATGTATTATAAAAATATTTTTTAAATATACTTCAGTAATCAAAGGGAAGTTGATACATTTCAGGACGAGTTAACGTGTTTCACTCAATACCTTTACAAAACTGGAGTATACTTATCTGTACGCAATACATTGAGAATGAAAGTTCCCCTCCTGATAGATCAAAAATTCAGAATGCCTAAAAATTTAATCGATTCTAAGGAATCTCGTGTACAGCTCCTATATTTTCCTGTCTTCTTAATATAAAAAATTTTTGGGTTGTTGAATTTAATTAATTACATTACCTAAAACTTTCACAGAATTTTATCTGCTCTGTATACACATATTTAGTGGAACAAATGCATCTTGCCATAAATCAAATGCTCGAATGCCGATTTACGCAAGATTTGGAAAACGACCTAAACCTGAAGCTGGTATATTTCTATGCTGAAGAAGCTTATGAGCTTGGAAATTTCGAAGAGGCTAGAGACTATTATACAAAAGTAAACCATCTTTTTCAATTGTAATATAAAAAATTAAGTAATTTCAATGAAACAGACAAATCTTTCTAAATGCTTTTAATATCTAAAATCTATAATTCTTGTCATCAGGTAATAGCATCGAATAAAACTGACCCGCATCCTTGGACACAATATGCCATATTTCTTAAGAAAATAGGTGACATCGAACGTGCAAAAGAATGTTGCTTAGAAGCAATCACTTTAAATCATCAACATGCAATGGCGTATGTAAAACACCATTATCCATTACAACTCGTTATTAATATAAACATAAAATAAAGATACGTGATCGTAAATTATAACGGTTTCAGATTATTAGTGTATGCGATGATTCTTTTTGAAAATAGAGAATACAAAGAAACTGAGATTTTCCTCAGAGCTATCACTTATTTATATCCACGATTTTTTGAAGGATGGACTATTTTACATCTTTTTTTTATACGAACAGAATACTATCCAGGTACGAAAATTCTTTATCTTCTTGCGATTATTTCTTGTTGGTAAAGAAAAATATAAAGAAAAAACTGAAATGAAAAAATCAAAACAATACAATTAACTGAAAATACATCTAATATTATTTAGGAGTAGATCTTACGCTTCGTATTGCAAAGAAATGTATGCAAGACAAATCTCGTACAATAATACTAGATCAAGAACCACTTTCTTGGACCACGATTCACTGTCCCAATGATAATGTGTATATAATGGTTACAACATTTTTACTAAAACTGAACTTTTGTGAGGTAAACGATTTTTAATATAAAATTCGTAATTTTACTACGTATTGTTTTACTATGATAAAAATAATTGAATACAATAAATAAAAAAGTGCAATAGAAAGTACTTTACATACTAATGTATCTTTGAAAGCATAAATTAAACGGTTCCAGCTAGCAGCACTCGCGTTAGCACAGGAAATGGAAAATTCCGGTCGATCCATGCACGTTCTATATTACATGGCAGTAGAACATTATATGTCTGGCAAATACGAGAATGCATTATCGCATCTAGAAGAAATTCGATGCGATTATGGAATGGTCTATATCTTTCAATTATCAAATGCAAAAGTTAAATCACAACGATATATTTTATAAACGGAATATAATTCCAATAATGTTTATGACAGATTTTTCAATATCTCTCAATTTGTCTATCCAGGATTATTCGGTCAGTAGTTTAACGGGCCATTGTTACTTCAAAATAGGAAACACAGAAAAAGCAATAGAATGCTACGAATTTGCACGTATGCTATTTGATAGACCTGATGATCTACATTTAGTGGAAGTTAGGTAATAATAGCAATCATCCTATAAATTTCAAGTAATAATAAATAAGTCAATGTATTTTTAATGTAATACATTTTAAGTAATACATATAATCTTTTTCAAATAATATCAGATTGGGATATTATTATTACGATACTGGAAATTTCGATCGCGCAAGAAAGATTTTTTTGAGCGCATGCAAATCCTCACCAACTTGTCTAACTTGGCTAGGAGTTGGTATCAGTTGTTATGAGGTAAGAAATAATTGTTTTAATATTATCTTATATTATAATCAATCAATTGTGAATAGTGTCGTTATATGCCAAAATTTATAAATCTTTTTTGTAACAGACATATTTTGTTTCAGTTGAACCAGTTTCACGAGGCAGAAATGTCTCTGTCTGAAGCAAATAGGATTAATAATCACAATGTGGATGTGTGGGGCTATTTATGCCTTTTAAATATGACGCTTGAAAGATACGACGAGTTTGCGCAATGCTATACGGAAATGATCAAAGTAAATTTATATTTTGGTATATTTTTTTAAACTTACTAAAGTGTTATAATATATTATCATATAAAGTGGAAATCTCTTAATTATTTGTAAATACTTACAATAATAATTCCATTGAACCTTAAGAATTGTCATAGCACAGCCAATACTAGACAATTTTTTAACTTCTGATAGTTCAAATGAATGTTTAGAATCCACAGAATTAATTAAAATTAGTTTTTTCTAGATGTTCTCTCTAGTTTTTTAGTTATAAACAAGTTTTAAAATTGTGCAATCCATAGACCATAAAACATTATAGCCTAATAGCGATAAAGTCGAATTAATTTCTTTACAACGAAATTAAAAAATGAAGCTCTAAATAATCTAAATCTTATGAAGTTTTTTATTAAAAAACCTCATAATTCAAACGCATTTTTATTTTTACAAATTTGTCAACAGGTAACTTTTTATATGACTAAGGGAAAAGAGACAACAAAATTTTACTAACAATTTTTATTGTTTTTTTTCTTTTTTTTTTAAGTATCAGAATAATCTTAAAGATAGAAAACTGTGGCTGAGAATAACGAATCTGATGAAAGCTTTGGATTACGCACCACCAAATTTGAAACAAGCCAATGATGGAGGATCATAGCACAGAGGGGTTTGAGGAACAATTTGAAAACTAATGGCACCTAAACAAAATTGAAAAAAGACACGAACTCGTAAAATGAAGGATTACAATGGCACTTATTTTTAATCGGTGGAAATAATTAAAATAACAAAAAAAGAAAACGAATATAATTAATAAAAAGTAACTAAAATCATTCTATCAACGTTTATAATTTTGGTCATTACAGTTTATCACATATACTTCATAAATCTTAGACTTCATTAACTTTTTATCGAATGAAGAATTACAAATAAACATATAACCACATTTCTTGTTTAACCAACAATATAAAAAATAAACAATTGTGTGTTTTATGAATTATTTCCCTCTTTGAACTACTAGAAATCCAATTCTATTGTTTTTCTTTCTTCTTATTTAATATTTAGCGGTGCATCTTTCAGCCAATTTGTTAATATCTCATCTCATAAATGAAAAATAAAACATGAAGCAAGCATGTAACAAAATATTATATAATAATAAAAAAAGGAAACGTGCAATAAATAATCTTTTAGTAAAAAGATGCAAATAAATTATATAAACTATAAAGTAACATAACATTGCTTTTGACTAAAGATAAATAAATATAGCCTATCTTTTAATGTTATAATATTTAGAATGTTATAAACGATTGCTTTTTCTTTTTTTTTTTTTTTCTTCCTTTCTAAATCAACAGCTCTCGAAATATTGAAGTATACGACTTTTCCTCTGTATACATATATATCAATCTCCAATATATAATTAATTGCTATAGCCAATTATAAAAATATCATTCGAGCGGAATATCTGAACCGATGTCAGTATTCTATTGTCGTAAAATTTGATATAAAATATCAAGAAATACGAGTCACGGCCTTGTAAATTTCTATGTATTGTAAAAGAACTGTAGTGATTAACTTTTAGTGCGCTAATCCTTTGCGGTTTTTTACTTTTCTAAAAAAATAAAAAAACAAAGATTAAACTTGGATCTTTAACAAAAATAACATTATTTATGTGACTTGTGATGCTGTAATATTACGAAGAAAAAAAAAGAGAAATAAAGAAAAAGGCAAAGGAGAGTGTTCTTTTATCTGGAACCTACTAATAAACTCACTAATTAATAACCCATCCGGCAGGCCTTGTGACAATTACAGGAGAATCGTTAAAAGAAGTAATGTTACCGCAAAAAATATTCAAATGTAAATCCGCAAAGGATTAATTAAATAACATTAACGATTGTGCGCAAGTATGATCACTTAGTTATAATGATTTGAAAATGCGTTATTTTAAAAAATGTCTTTCGGATACTTTGCCAAAAAGATTAAAAAATTTAAAAATAAATGTTTCAAATTTTTTAACGCTGATGAACTGACCAGTTAAAATGCACTTACTTTTATTGCTGTAAAATACTTTAAAATCATAAACTGAAAATTAATAATCTAATTTCTAATGACTAAAAGAAATTTTCAGTAGTTAGCATTTTCATAAAATTTGTTCCTAATTATCTGTTAACATAATATTTTTAGTCGTAATGAGCATTAGAAATGTTTCTAACATCAAAAAGTACCAGTATAACTACGTTATTGTACACGTGTTATTAAGAACTGGTACTGTTTTTATTGCAATATGTTTTTTCATTTTCTTCATTCACTTTTTCCTCTTTCTCGTCCTTCATCTTCTCAATTTTCTCTTTAGTATCTTCTACTAAATCTTCTTCCATATTTGCAGGACTAAGAGAGTTCTCAGATTTTATTTCGCAAAAATTTAGAGCATCCTCTAAATTTTGATTAGGTGATTCAGTCTTGTTTTCTAAAACAAGATCCGTTTGTTTTTCTATATTCAATGTTTCTTTCTGCACTAACTGTTCTTCCTGTACTAACTCATTATTGCATACCGACTGATTATTACTTTCTATCACAGAACATGTTTTATCTTCGAACAAAGAAACAGAATTATCTGTTACTTCCTCTATACTTCGTTGCACCGTAACTTCGCTTTCAATATTATCACAGTCGTCGTTTACAAGCTGCTTTGTAATTTGTTCCGATGATTGCTGATCATCTTCATGTAAAAATGTAGTATTTTTCGCAACAATATTGTTTAATACCTCATTACTTGCGTTTGGCATAAGTTCCTCATTAGACTGAACATTATCTGGAACCGATACCTCGGAAGACGTATTACTATTTTTTTGCAAATCTTCTGTTACGTTATTTGCAAGAGAATCTGAGCACGCTTCTTTATCTTCAACATTATTTTTATTCATACTATCTTCAGCGATGTATTCAGGATTATCTGTACCTGATATCGGAGTAAAAAAAATTTTTTCAGTTTCTCCATCTTTCGTTGACGACCCTTTTTTGGTAATGTCATTCTCAATGTTCGATTGCACATTTTCCATATTGAAACTTTCATTTGCTTCAGATTTAGTTTCCTGTAATGTGTTACTATCCTCTGCTATATCATGTTCAGTATTCTGTTCTGGATTTTGTTCTCTATTATGTTCAATATTCGGTTCAAAATTCTGTTCAAGTTTTACTTGATCAGAAGTTGAACACTCTTCAGCATCGCGTTTCTGTGAAGCATTTACACTTGAAGAATCGTGTTTTGTTATCTTCATATTTCCTCTTGAAAGCTTTGGTGATTTACTAGAATAAGATCTTTGTTGATCCTTCTGTGTGTAAGATTTAAATTCATTATCATAATGCTTGTATGAATTTCCATCGCTATCTTCCTTCTTTATATCTTTCCTTTGATGGTACTGATATTTTGTCTCGTTCTCTTTCTTCTTTTGCGAATGAGACCTCTTCAAATTAGAGAACTTTTGATTATTAAAATAAGTTCCTTTCGACTTATCTTCAAATGACTTTTGGCGAAAGAAAGATTCACCTTCGGACGGAGGAACGTCAACATCTGAATGACTGTACGTTACACGAGTTCTTTGTCGTGGCCCAACTCTTCCCGTTCCAGCTATGCTTGGTGAATTCACTAAAATTTACATTTATATCTTAGGAAATTTATATTTATCACACTTGTTCAAAAACTAGATTAACATTTTTTACAATACCTTTTACGCTCATCACTGGTCCTTTTATCAAATTGCTTTGATTTACTGTAACCTTGATACTCTTATCAGTTGCAATAACAGTTCTTTCTTCAGAAGTTGGAGAAACAGAAGTTTTTGCTGATGCTGCTGTATTATTCCTATGTTGATCATAGGTATTATGAGACCGATTTTCATAGTTACTATAAAAATTCTTTGTTGAACCACGATGAGCACGATGACCACCACCGCGAGTATAATTGACATATTCATTATCTAAAAACAATATTTTAACAATATCTTCATAAAATATGAAACTTTAATAATAACATTTGAACATACTATTAGCATGATATTTCCGGTCGGAATCTTTATGATCTTTTTTCGTAAAGTCTCCTAATGTAGGCCTTGATGATTTTTTTATTCCATCATCTATGATATGAACCTACAATTTTAATAATTTATCAATCTGATATTGCTTCATCCATAAGAAAATAATTATTTATTACTTTATCATTATCCCATTCTCGACGCCAATTTCCCTCTGCAGTCCTTTGTCTACTAATACGATCCTCGTCGATACGATTCCTTTCTGCTCTCCAGGCATCATATCCTGGTTGAGATTCATCTCTGTAATTTCCTTTGTTTGGTTTAATATCCTATGTATAAAAATGAAGTCTCTTACATTTGATATAATTAATTAAATTTATAAATAAAATATTATTACATACTTTCTGATTACCCTCTCTTCCACTAATTTTTTTTCTGAAACTCCCTCTTGTTGCTTTATGATGAGACCTATTCCCACTATTTTCTTTTGTGTATTCTATAGTAGGTTCTTCCCTTTCAGAATCTGCCAAAAAATTATATTTAGGATCCGGTGGTGGTCCTTCTCCCTAAATGATATTTCATTCTCATAATTAATAAACAAATATATTCATACACACATATGTTAAATTTAACACAGTAGAAAATAAATTCTATTAATACCTGAGCAAAAGAGTGAATTTTTTTTCCTTCCCCACCATGAGATTGCAATGTACATTCATATTTTTCTTTGGTTGATTTCGGTTTGGTTTTAGGAGGATTTGAAAACTCTGGTGGTTCTTTCCTTTCTGGCCAATCTGTTGATGGTACCATTTGCACCAAAGCATTCAGTTTGGCTGCATTTTTTTTATCTTCTTCAACTTCCTAATGCAATAAGAATGATTTGTGAAGCATAAAGTGTATATTTATTTAATTTTGACCTCACAGTCAAGGAATAGACTTGCTTTACATATATAATGCAATAGTGAAGCATAAAGTGTATATATATAAAACTTAATATAAACTTTTATTATATAATACATACCTCATATCTCCTCCTAATTTCTTCATTTTGTTGCCGAATTTTATTGATCTTTTCTTCGAGTGCACTAGATGCCATCTGAAATATTATTTTTCAAAAAATCAAAATAGATAGAAACATTTTTCATTTGATAATCATCTGCTTTTTAAAAGTGATATAATTATTTACATTAACATGTTTCATATTTCAAATATCTATACTATTTCTCACTTCCCCTTTTTTACAAATAAAATTAGTAAAAATAAGAAAAGTAATATTGAATATTTTATTTTAAATAGAAATTAATTATTTATATGCATTCATATAAATTCACATAGCAATTAACATAACTAATTTAAGGTCGTATAAAGTTGAAATTAAGCGAATAACAAACGCTATAAGTTCGATAGATTAACCGTAATAAGTCAAGCATTTTAAGTACTAAAGTAGATATTCGTGTCACGTTTCGTTGCTCTACTTCAAAAGGAACTTCACTTCCGAATTTCTCATCCTTCAATTAAATATTACGATTGATCATACGCAATTTATTATATGAAAAAGATTTATATTTTACATTTATCATATTCTTTCGCTCTCTATGCGTGGAACCAATTTACAAGAAAATATAAATTTTATTATCAATAAAAGATTAACCATAAGCTAATTAACAACTATTATACATCGTATTAACCAAACTATTTCCTACTCGATGGCTTAAATTTAAAATCGATTTCAACCTTTTCAAGCCATTAAAAAAATCTAATCTTTTTAAAGGTGAGCTTATCTATATATAGACATTCACATATATCCTTGTCAATTTATATAAATTAAGGAAATCAGCACGACCACAAAGATTTCTGCATAAAGTCGGCATATTAATAAAGCTATCATTTATGTAAAATTAGGTTATACAAATGTACAATCCCTTTCTCTGAAACGTAAAAATGGAATGAATCGAACATATAATATGTAATAATAATATACGTTAAAAAGAATTAAAATAAGACGTACGGTTGCAAGTAGCTGCAAATAGTGTCAAGAGAATAAAAATTAGAACATCACGAAGGAGAGCGTTGCGTTGCTTCAATTAAAAATCAGCCACATATGTCACTGTTGAGCACTACCCTTATTTTTCCTACAGGGACACATTGACACCGCACATACACTCACGAACAGCGCTCACGGATTTGTTCTCGCTCGAATAAGAAAATTATTAGTGGTGATGGTTGCAGTGGTTTTCATCGTCACCTTTAATTTTACATTTTATCCATAAAGCATATTTTTATTACATACTTTATTATAAACATGTCGAATCTTCAAAAGACCTCAATATATATGTAGCTATAAAAGTTATATACATATATATTAATGCAATTTGTATGTAACATGTGTTATTAAATATAAATTATAATAACATGAGCCATCAGAATCTTATAAGATTTAAAATTCGCGCTAAAATGTTAGAACATTCGCAATCATAATCGTGACGTATCAAGGTAGATACGCAATAAAAGAAACACAAAGCTAGCCATGATAAATGTTTCATGAGCATCACTGCTAAAATCTATCATGCGCAGAACATGTCAATTCTTTTCTTCGATGCTTTACAATGATCAGATACTTGATTGTGATTATATTGTGATATATAATTGTCAATCGATCACGACAAATTGTGAAACTATGAAAAATTCAAATTCCAAATTATTTTCCGGTCTCTATAAACCGTGTCATTCCAGATGTCATATGTATCTCAAACTATAACCTAACATATAGAATTTGTAAACATTGAAAGTACATAGAACGTGGTCGGCTCTGATAAGAAAATTGTCGTGTAAAGCATTTAAGGAGTCCCTTTAGAAATGAAAATAACGAAATCCACCGTAATCCTCCTAGTCTTTGTACTAATGTTATCGATATTTGTAGCAAATGTTGCTGATCTGATCAATGTTGATAATCATATACTAGATGATACTTTGCATAACAAGGATGTGAAAAAAGGATGGTCAGAGCCAAAATTTTATGATATTGGAGAATCTTTTGACCAGCTAATGTGGTTTTTACAGGTTTGTATTTCTCATAAAAATATGTGTGTATTTAGGAATTATACGTAAGTAAGTTGTGTCTGCCTTTAGTTGATTTCTGAATCAGTGTTATTTATGCCTTAAATCTTTTTAGATATCAGATATACATATAAGCATATTTCAAGATCCATTTAGAATAACAGAGCTAAAGGAATTTTGTAATGTTACTGTGAGCAGTATTAAACCTACTGTTGTTCTTGCTTCAGGTAAATTTCATTTGATATTAATAATATTCTTTTATAAAATAAATTTTATACTATGGATAAAATAATGAATGATTCAACAGGTGATCTCACAGATGCGAAAGCCAAGGATAAAATGGGATCAAAGCAAATATTGGAAGAATGGAAATATTATAAGCGTGTTTTAGATGATACTGGAGTTACCAGAAAGACTTTGTGGTTAGATGTGAGAGGCAATCATGGTAGGGATAATAACATAGTACACATTTTTAAGACTAATTTTTATTAAAAAAAATTATATGGTAAAATATATAATATTATTTACATTATATTATTTAAATTTATTTCAGATAATTTCAATGTATTAAGTCTTGAATCAAAAAATAATTATTATTCAAACTATTCCATTCAAGGACAGAAGCACCCAAGATCTTATATGTATACCATAAATGTTGGTTCAAAATATTATACATTTATTGCAATAGATGCTTGCTTAAAACCTGGCCCGAGAAGACCATTCAATTTTGTTGGCATGTTAGATGAGCATGAAATTAAAAGTATATACAATTTAGTAGATAAGTCCAAGGATAATAATGCAGATTTTATAATATGGTTTGGTCATTATCCCACATCCTGCATACTATCACAAGCTAATACCAGCATTAGAAATATCATAGGTAATAATTAACAAAATATATACTCTTACATCTAAACATATTGGATTATTAACTTATTTTATTATTGTTTCAATAAGTAAAATCTTGAAATTCTAATTTTACTTTAATTTGTTTGTGCAGAATGATGTATGATCCCAAAATTTTCAATGATAATACATATTATTTTAAAAGTATAATTTTTAGAGAAATTCTAAAATATACTTTCAGGCAAACATAAAGAAAGTATGGTATATCTTTGTGGACATTATCATACGCTTGGCGGAGCAGTGCCTAATATGTACACTCTACAACGAGGAGGATTCCTTGAATTAGAGTTAGCAGATTGGAAAGATAACAGAATGTAAACTATTTGTACTTTATATTCATTATAATAAGAAGCACATTCACTTATTTGTTATATTAAGTTATAAATGATTGTAATATTTGTTTATGTTTATTTTCAGGTATCGTTTAGGAGCAATTGACCATGGTCAATTTTCGTTCATTGATGTAAAACACAAAGAATGGCCTGTAGTACTAATAACTAATCCTAAACATGCTTTGTATACAATGCCCAGGAAAGAGAATATAATATCTGTTATTAAATCTACACATATTAGGTAAATATTTTTCTACAATGAAGTGTATGTTTTTTCTTATATTTAAATATTGTATATTATTCTTGATTTTTATTGTTACACGTTCTTGTTTTTGTAGGATATTGGCATTCTCGATAGCGTTAATAAAGATTGTCGAGGTTCAGTTAGATGATGAACCTTGGTCTGAATGTGAACATGTTAAAGGACCACTCTATGTTTTGAGATGGAACACCACAGATTATAGAAAGGGAATACATACTATTCGAGTTTAGTAAAATATGTTCATTTACTTTTTGTTATTTTTTTGCTTTATAACGCTAGATATTAGTGATATTACATAACGCTTTGTGTATTGAAAATTAATAACAAAAGAAGTAATCACAGGTAAGGGTTTCCGACATGGATGAAAGAGAAGCAACAGTAGTTCAACCATTTGCTCTTGATGGATCACGTTTATCATTTCGCGTTTTACCTAGACTTATACTTATGTCTAACGTTAGTAATATTGTAAGTAGCTTAATAGATATATTACAAAATAATTTCCTGTTTGCGCAAATTTAGGTATTGATATAATCTTTTTCTTATCTAGTTCCAATTCCTCTTTGGAACAGTATTAGTTTTATTAGTAATCCCATTGTGTGTACTTCGTTTCCTTCATATATTGTGTGAGAGTGAGTAAACTTTCATTAAATATTGCTAGAAAGTTCTTAATGTTAAGTAGAAAATTAAAATTGGAACTTTTCCCTAATTAGGGAAACAGATGCATCGACCAAGATTCAGAATACAATTTTTTTATTCATGGGTTAGAAAATTATGGATATTATCTACAGTTGATCGTCTGTTTTTTCCATTAGTATTGTATACATTATATTTAACAGTTGGTAAGCATTTAATTAACTAGCATTTATTAATTTATCATATTTGTTGAACATTCAATTTTACAAAAACGAAATATTTACTTTTAAGGTCCATGGGCTGTTGGTGAAGTAATAGAAAATCAGACGGGTGTAATTTTTGCATGGGGAACATTTATTGGAAAATCATTCTTACCTGGTGCTTTTACTTATGCTTACGGATTTTTCCAATTATTTTCTTTTCATCTACCATTGATGCTAATCTTAGCTAATAGAGTGGATAAACGGTAAGACAAAATGTATCACTTTTTGTCACAGCTTGCATCATATTTATGCATATCACTAAATAAATATACACATAATGAAACAAAATTTAATTTAATGATTTTACAGGTTACAAAATATTAAACCAAATGAGAAACCATTATCTAAGATTTGTTTTGTCCTACAATATTTACCAATAATATTATTAATAATGATGCAAACGTGTATGGCTTATTTCTTCTGGCTAGCATATGGGACATTGGCTACCATATTATGTCCTTTACGCACTTGGAGTATATTTTTAGCAATCATGTTGTGGCATCAAGTAGATACAATGCCATATTCATGTCTAAGGTATGTATTATATCAAAACTTAGATATCCTAAGAAATTTAAATTACTAATCCATGAATTATTGGATTTAGTAATAGTTTATTGCTAAATTTCTTTTATTATATTTTCTACTTATATTAATTATGATTTTTTGTTTATATAAAGGTCTGCTGCAAAAGTATGGTCTCCCCTTGGTTAGTTTATAGAAAATATAACTTACCATGAAAGTGTAGCAAATTACCAGTATTAATTTTATATAACTGGAATATTTTCACGTCCTCACGTACATATTATGTAGTCAATTTATAAAAATATACATTTACATATATATGTATATTAGAGAGGCGCCTTGACGAAATGTATAGAGTTGCACATAGTAGGAAGCCCTCCTCATTTTTTCCAACGCCTACGTATATATGTATGTATGTCTATTTTTATTTACTTACTTCTTATATATCAAATTGAAATAGGCCATTATAAATTTATTTCTTGTCCAGTAAATGTAAACTTAAAGTCATTATCATATAGTTACATATCAGAATTAGCTATGATACATTTCACAAATCTAGATTAGTGTAAAAAATAAAAATTTTATTGCTTACGTTATCAAAAAAAATTGAAATAACTGTAATTGTTATTTATAATCGTACATTACAATCAATAAGTTCCTTTAGAGAATGCCAAAGAATTTATCAACTGGTGGAGTTATAGCAAAGACTGTTAATATTTTTTACACATTTAATATCCGTAAATTGATTTTAATAATTTGCATGTGCTCGAATGTTTTCAAAACAGTAATTTAAGAACATGTGTTCTGAATGACTAATTTAAATACTCTCTAACTATCTCTTTCAATTAATTTTAAAATAATTTCCGTTCATAACAATTATTAACGTGCTTCCATGTTGTTTTACAGAAGTATTTGCATAAAATATGTTATGTAAGGGATTTAATTCAAAACAAGAAGAAAATTTAATTATTTATTTTACGCTACATATTATATTTTAGCTAAAAATTAAATTAAAAGTTTATCTATAGAAATAAGAAAAAGAATATGCAATAACATATGATATTAAAACGTAATAACATTATATTTTATATATAATATAATAGAAGAAACTGTCTGGCTTTATTTTGGAGATAAATTTTTAATAATAACTTAAACAATAACTTCTAAGTATTTTTGTTTTAAAATTTAATTCATCATATATTTCTGTGTGTTAATATTGCCCAGCCAAACTTTATCCATGTAATAAGAAGCAAAATTAATTTAAAAAACTGAAGATAATATAAGTAAAATTGATAACTTTACTATTTTCAATTTATGAAAGGTATTATTTTTCCTGAGGTAAATAGCCCTAATTTTTTAATGATAAATTTCTTTAATATCTTTTTATATTTTATTCATATAATTATATTTTGATTTAGATGGTTCAGGCAAAAAGAAAATGAAACAATGTGTGGATAATTGACATCTTTTTTAAAATACAAATCAATATTTCCTTAAAGAATAGGTTTTATTGCTATCCTATATTTTTCTACAAACTATCTAACTGTTATTGTTCTCAAATATGATCTCAGAACTGTAAAAATGTGATCTCAGTAGACCAATGATTCCCAGTCATTAATAATTATGAATTTCTTCCATAAATATGCCAATAAATTTTCAGAAAACTTTAAGAATGTGATTGAAAGTTCATTTTTAGTTATTATTCATAAATGTATACACAATATTAATTTACAATATACCTACAACTTTTTAATAACTATAGTGCCTGTTTTCATGTACTTTTTGGTTTTGTACAAAACAATTTTCAAAAGTTTATGAAATTAATAATTATTGGGAATCATAATTAATTCTTTATTTTATGAAGTATGAGCATTTAATGTATTTTATAAACTGCTACAAGAAAAATAAGAAATATTATTTTCAAATAATTCATGCATAACATAAAATATATCTTTAATCACTCGACTGAGTAGTAATATAAAAAATATGTAAAATATATACTATGAAGTTTACAACACAATAACGCATGTAAGTGTTAATAAATGTTATACATAGCTTGACTAATTTGAGAATTGTATAATTATTGAATAGACTACAGATATTTATGCAAATTCATATTTTTATAAACGCAAAGAAAAAGCTAAGTGGAAATTTATTTCACCTACTAAATAGTGCGAGCAGTCTAATTTAGATATTTTATATATTTTTGCCTTTTTAAATTTCTCATAAATGCATAAAAATCCGCGGTCTACTTATTAATCATCTCGACTTTATTCATTTTGATTACATTACGACTTTAAACTATCCCAACTATCCTAATTGTATCGCATAATTTAAGTTTCACCATTCTATGTAATGTTAATATTTGAATGCGTAATGAAGAATATATCTAATAATTCTCGAAAGTTAATAAAGGAAATAATTCGAAAATGCTTCCTTAAGATTCATTTCTTAAATGTTCTTAAATTGCTTTTAAAAAGAAATGCGCGGGAATTAATTCTGCTGAATGGAAATGCGCGATTTATTACTACTTATAATAGTTGTAAGTGCCTTTCCATGTAGTTTTTTGTAACTTTTCCCCGGCGTAAGTACCAACAGAGCTAAGATTTCTCCCTAAAAATATGTTAGGGTTTTCCATCGTACGGTTGCCTAGGTAGCCACGGACGACAAAATATGTTTGGCGTAAACAAATTGGTTCTCGTGAGAAGCTGAATTATTTTGTGAAAATCAATCGCATATGACAGTTCTTGTTAGTACATGTCGGCAATATGACATCTCTAGATTTAAGACAACAGAAACTCGAACAGCAGGTACGCAAGTAATAGATTTAAATTCTTCTGATGATAATTTTGAAATGTTGAATTTTCATTTAAATCACAATCATGTATTTTGTATTTGTAATACTTTAAAAGATGAAAGAATGTTATTAGAGTACATATCATGTTATAGGAAGACAGAAATAATAAAATTATTTCTTTAGCTTTATACTATTATATATAATATACTATATAATAGTATATTATACTATTATATATATATGTACACGCATACGTATACATGCACAGAAAGTAGGTCATTTAAATATTTATAAATTTGTATATAGAGCAATTATAATATAATGGTCCTTTTATTGAAATTCGATTTGACAAGACAACAAATATTCTATTTTGCATTGAATTTGTGAAAAAATATATTTATTTTATGTTTTTCACGTTTTTGATATATATTTCTTATTCATAAATTCCAATTAAAAATTATTATTTCAGTTTTCTAAAACATTTGGTGTTATAATGATTTTATCAATTACAGAGGCAATTAATTGCACAAAAAATGAAACAAAAACGACAAAGTGGCGCTGGTGGAATGGTACAGGCATCTAACATATCAAGCACTCAGCTTACAAGTCATTCTACAAAATGGATGAATCCAAACAAAGAGCTTCGAGGTAAGTTTAATGAGGTAAGAAAGTTAATTATAATGAAATATATAATTTTTGTTTTTCTTAGGATATGATGGGCCATTACAGTTTAATATATCACACACAAACCCAGATTTAAATACCTTTGCAGAAAATAAGGATGTGGAATCAAGGATTCATGGTATATTAATTAGATGTTTAATTTAATTTAATTGTAACTATAACAGATATATGAATGTCACATTTTTGTCATAGAAGTAAGCACAGAAGGAGGTTTTTATCAAACTATGGAAGCTGCAGATTGTGCAGATGAAGAATCGTCACCTATAGATATACACTCTCCTTCGGAATCTTTACCATGTCCTTCACCTCTTAGAGTAGCTCCATCAGATGGTGCTAGCACACTTATCAGTAGGGAGAATAATTCTTCAGTAAGTTTGCTTTTAACTAAAAAAAATTATATATCATCTAAAACATGTATCATTGATTTATCATTCAGAGTCCAGAATTAGAGGGAAACGTGGAAGGGAATATAGAGCATTTTGTATTACAACCAGCAAATAAAAAAATGCATTACAAATGTAGGATAACACGTGATAGAAAGGGTATGGACCGTGGCCTCTACCCAACTTATTTTTTACACTTAGAACGTGATTATGGGAAGAAGGTATGTGATTCTTTAGAAAATCTCTATAGAACAAATACATCTACAAAACGCAAACAATATATTTTTCATTTATAGATTTTCTTACTAGCTGGACGTAAAAGAAAAAAAAGTACAACAAGTAACTATTTAATTTCTACCGATCCTACGGACCTTTCAAGAGCAGGCGAATCTTATATTGGAAAATTAAGATCAAATCTTCTGGGAACACAATTTACCGTATACGATAATGGATATTCATTAATGAAAGATGATAAAAGAGACGATCGTTTTAATCCCAGACAAGAATTAGCGGCGGTAATATACGATACTAACGTTTTAGGATTTAAAGGGCCACGTAAAATGACTGTCATTATCCCGGGAATGACATCGGATCAAAAAAGAGTTGAGATTTGTCCACGGGATGAGTCCGAAACACTTCTTGGTATATATAAACTATCATTTTAATGCAGATATTATTGAATCAGTATTTTTACTCTTTATTTTTTATTTCCTCAGAACGATGGAAAACAAAAAATATGGACAACTTAATAGAATTACACAATAAGACTCCTGTATGGAACGATGACACACAGTCATATGTACTTAATTTCCACGGACGCGTAACTCAAGCGTCTGTGAAAAATTTTCAAGTGGTACACGATAGTGATGGTTTGTATTTTATGCCTTTGACATAAGGAAATATTTTAGATGAAAGAATACTTGGAAAGTTTATAATAGTCACACTTCTGTAGATTAAAGAAAATCACTTTATGATTTTGTGTTTTAGTTGATTACGTTGTTATGCAATTTGGCCGTGTGGCAGAAGATGTTTTTACAATGGACTACAGGTTTCCATTGTGCACGCTTCAAGCATTTGCCATCGCTTTAAGTAGCTTCGATAGTAAGTTAGCTTGTGAATAATATAATTCATAATTGAACATAAAAATGATTATACATCTATGGGCGATAAACTACACTGGTTAGAAGAATCCGCAATGGACAATCAACAGATTGTAATGATGTTTTTCTACAAGCATATTCGTAACAATAACTATTCTATTGATATCTGATGTAAGGATAATCGGTATAAATCGTGTGTTCACTTTTCTTATATATGGATACTGTTTTTAAATGCTAAACATACATTTCACATTTGATGCATTGCGCCCAAGGATTAAGATAACAGTTATAACTGTATTGTTGTTGATCCTAATATATTGTGCTATAATGTGCATTTTGATTCATATTGCACATGCAATGTTTTATTGTTAATACTTGTAATAATAATATTGCCTATAGACGTTCAGTGATGAATAATATACATGGTAAAGAATTATAATTTAAAAACAAACTGTACAATCTTTAATTTATATTTTATTAATTGTTTGCTCTCTTATTCAATATTTGAAATATTTTAAACTATGTTTGTGCAATCAAATGTCTGGTATTTACAAGGTTCACATTTTGGTATTATCATGATCAGGTTTTTACACAAACGATATTTTATAACAATGATATTAATATTGATACACTGCACAATTTACTGCCTAAACAGATGATAATGAATCTTTGTATCAAAAGTATATGGAATACATATATGTCGAGTTATTTTTATGCTATATATCTTTGCTTGAAGATATCAAGCACATTTTACACTCATGATAATAAAATAACACAAAAAATTATATGAGAAGTAAGATTAAAGGTAATATTTATCTGCAATGTTTTTTAGAACTGACATTAAGGAGATAAATGATCAGTTATTTGCAAACGGATTTGTATGTAATTTATTACTTTTTCTTAGAATTGGGAATAATCTTACAAATGACAAATATGTTTTTATTTACATGAAAATATGTTGTGTATAGCTCCCAGTGCATAATATTGTATCTCACTGCGTGAAAAATTTTTTAATATCTAAGTGCACTAGTCAAAGATATTGCTATAGCAGTGTAACCACGATTTCAGTGTACGTATTATAATGGATCTGTTAATCATTGTCTAAACGTATCATTCAAAATACATATCAAGTATTTTTATTTGATATACAACTTATTGTTCAAAAAACATGTTATCATTGACATAAAATCCCTTATATTTATAAAAATACCAAAGATATGTTGATACTTATGTATAATGTAGAATGAATTCATTAAAGCATTGATAAAAATATTTTTATGCTGTGCCTTTACATAACATTAATTGCACATTAGGGAATTGCAAAGAAAAACTTGACAATTTTTATTTCATTATGTAAATCTTCATCCATTGAATTCGACATTTATAAGCATTTTAATAATCATGTACTATTTTCATCAAATTTACAAAAGGTAAAGTTCATTATTATTTTAAAGTTTTGTAAGATCATTTATTAGTGTGTTTTATGCAGCTGGGAATTAGATATATATGGTATTAAATGTTCATATATATATATAATAAAATAAGATAAAATAACAAAAAGTAAAGTGAGATGTAAACAAATGTAAAATTGCAACAAATTGCAACGCGAAAAACAACATTATAGAAGTATTGGAGAAAATTTGTAACTTTATAAATTTTATACATCTTAAGTTTTGTTTGTGATAAAGTACTGCTATTTATAAAAAATGAATGTGTATTTTATCAAAGAAAGGTGCTACTGAAAGGAAAATCATTTTTATCAAGATAAAGCAAAACCAATTTAAATACTATACAAGTAAACAGTATTAATATTATTTAGAATGTCAATTAGACATTTTATAATTGTAATATTTCATATTGGACTTATTTTTTACTTCAGTAATGTTAATACCAAATAGCATTTAAGATGTATTGATAATACTTTAATTGCGTGTGAGTGTGCGTGTACACATTAAAAAGTAAAATCTGTAATTAGCTTATCATGTTTAATGTTGTGAATTGAAGTGTTCAATGGGTATTATATTTTCATCAATCTGAAAATAAATACAAATTGCAACTTTTTATGGTTTGTTTTCAGATCCATAACTTAAATAGATTTATATGAACATTAATTTTGTATATAATAAATCATTTTTTAAAAGATATGAAGGAATTATAATTCTTGGCACAAAAGGAGTAGAAAATGGTTGAAAGGTTGAATATTTATGACCATAACATTTATTAGTAGAGACTTTAATAGAAAAAGATCACATGAAAGTTTTACACCAATACTGAACGATAAGATTAGTGAACAGGTAATTAATTCCCTTAGTTTAAATGTATAAAAAAAATTTTTTGTATTGAAATACAATGAAGGCACTTAAGGTCTAACATTCAAAGATATAAATAAAGGATTAATGTGACTATCACTTTTACGTTTATTATTTACAACATGAATACAAGTTCTCAAATTTTAATTGAATATTTGTTTAATCAAAAGAAGAAATGATATACAGAAATACTATTCAAGAATCTTATTCTTGTGTTTTCCACTGTCATATTAAATATATTACTATTTTCAATATTGTTTTATTTTCATCAATATTTTTTTCTTTTCTATTTAAAAATGTATCCAAACTAGAATCTTGTAAAACTAGACCTTCCAATTTTACTTTTTACTTCTTATACCTTAATTTACTACTATAGAGGGGTGCCAAATTAATTGCATAGAATTATTGGTATTCGAAGAACATTTTAAAATATGATCAAATATACTCTATATTGTATGTTATAAAATAACTATAAATCCAAGCTTATATCATTACAAATTCAAACATAACACAACAAGCGCAACGATTTATCATAAAATATGTAGCATTAAAATTCAATGTCAAATGAATTCAATATCGAAGTTGTAACCATGCGTATAAAACTGATAATAACCTTAAAACCACATTAATGAATGAGCACTTTATTGCTCCTCTTGCTGTTATTGCTTCAAGCAAAGAATTACAGAAGAGGAATGTTGAACAGAGTGTCAAGTATCAGAATACTAACTAAGACAAATCGCTTGCAAACTTGATTTAAAATATATCATTTCATATAAATGTTTTTCCATGTACATAAAACATACTTGAAGAGTCTATAATATTGCAAAGCCTTCTTTACAAATGAGTCTTTTGAAAATACCAAAAACTATAAAGTCCATTGTGAAAGCTTTAAAATTTATATCATTAAAAAACTTTTCACGGATATCCTAATTATAATTATTACTTGTTTACTGATTTATTTATATAGAGTTTTGATATTTGATGTATTTACCATAGCATATTATTTTGTCAGCAATTAAAATAGTAATGGAACTTGAATTTAATATATATATATAATATAATATATAGTATAATTGTATATTAACTGACTATGCATTTTTCTTAAGCATCTGTACGCTGTGATATGTTATAATCTTCAATTTCTTGGTTTAATATAAAAAATGATGTTTCAGGACGGAAATGAAATGCACAAGGTATACAATAAATGATGATTTATTGTACACATTGTTTAGTAAGCTCCATAGCATAGGAAAGAAGTGACGTCATTCAGAGATATTTATTAAAGTAACACAGAATATTATTTTTTAACAAATGATACTTTTTGATTAGAAACAGTAATTAATTTATTCTAGGAGGAGCTTACTCTATTTGTCCTAAAAGATAAATGCGGTATTTCACAGATATTTTAGTTTTCCATTTTTAATTACATTTTCTAATTTCAAATGAATTATATTTTTTATAACTTTATGGAAGGCTATTGTAGAATGTACTACAAAACATTTCAAGAGTTTTAAATATTTTATATACATTTTTAATACGAATGATTAAAATTTTCAATTTTCAGCGTACTAAGCATATTTTTTGGTTTCACTTTAATATATAAATAGAATTATTAAAGATTTGCAATTTCTAGTAATTAAATTGACATTGACCTCTTCTATGATATACGAACAATTTTTTAATTAACTTTTGGTAACTATAATTTAAGATGTAAAAGTTTATAAAATCAGAAGAGCATTCCACTAATTCTCATGTATTTAAAAGCATTCATTTCCAGAATATAGAAGTTATTATAAAAATCAGAGTTAAAAATATAAATATTGCAGATCAGCAAGAAATTATGCTCAAGGGTATTAAAAATATACAAATATATCGCATAGAATCGATAATATACCATAAATTGCTGTGTATTCAATCTAATTATTTACTTTAGTACACATCATAGGCCATATATATTGAAAATGGTACTATATTAGTTCTTTTTAGATGATTTTATACACTTTACATGTCGTTATAAAAATTTATGTAATAATGATTAAACCCTAAACTTTTAATACTGTTCTGTAGAAAAAAATTGCATTAAAAAATTTCGATTTGATGTTCTTTCAGGCCTATCTATAACTACATGTAATACAAAATTCATATTTTGTATATACCCCTTTATGGAAATTATTATTTTTATCACTTGAATATTTTTGTTGTAAATTTTTATTCTCTTCAGTTTTTTTTTACGTGGAATGTGATTTTTTTTGTAATAGTATAAAATAAACTTATTTCTAAATACTTTCTTAGGTTTAAATACTTTTCATATCAGTCCATTCTCACTGTTTCATGTGATTTTCCTGACAATAAAGTTTATAAAAATGTCAGATCCAAAAATTTCTCTTATAGCTACACACAGCATGTTACTGGTATATTATTAACCCTGTAAGTGGAATACACACATCGTGCATATACTCTCTTGTTGACATACAATTCCATTTTATATTTAACAACATTTTTATAAAAAATGATTTTTATATATCTACACATGTAACAGGGATTATCTCATGCTGCAAATATAGCAATTCATATTCATTATATTTTTGCGTTTTCGCAATATATGAAAATCATTCAGATTAAAATATAAGGACTCTATAAATAATTACTGAAAAGCTAAAAATTTGGAGGGGTAATTTTTGGTTTTAAATATCTCAATATTTTAAAAAAAGCAATTTAGATAAAAGAAGGTTAACATGAAACATTATATTCTAAATAGTCTTTCAACAGATCATTTGATAAAAATATTTGTACACCAAATTGTCATAAAGATATTTCATTTTTAAATTTGTTGTTTTTTTTATAAACATAAACAGTCTCAAAAAGGTTAGGAGTATGATATAAATTCAATTTGTTCTATTTTTTATTATTCTTGAAAATCTAATAATACTGAATTTTATCATCTTCCCTCCAAGATCATAACTTAAAACATCTTTTATACAAATTGCAGTATGAATACAGATTAAATTACGAATATTATTTAAAAACGCATACTTTGATTATGGATACCCCTTATAATTTTACATATATCCTCGTTTTATATCTCCTTGAATATTCTTTGCGGTTGGCCTGACAAATCTAGGTGCTGGTATGCGTGATGGTGGTCTAGGAATAGCGCTCATAAGATTTGAAGGTCTATTGCCTGTGTTCCAATTTGTTGGTTGTCGCAGTCTCGTTTTATTTTCAACTTTCATAACTGGTTTATTAAAAGCCTGTATGATAGTGTAACATTTAACAAGTAGTCTTAAAAATTATTCGTAAACAAAGTTTATATACATAAAACAAACAAAAAACTCACTTCAACTTTTTTTACCATGTCTACTTCATTCTGTTGTTTCAATACAGTTTCTGTAGATAGATCTTAAAAAGACACATTAGTAAGTACTTTTTATATAGTCGAAACAATCAAAATTATATGAAGATTGTTAAATACACTATTGTAACTTACCATCAGTATTTATTGACTGACTAGATCTTGTAGGACTTAATATTGGAGAGCTTGTTTTAACATTGAAGTCAATACTTAATGGTGAATCACTGTCACAATTATCAATACCATTCTTTAGTATAGGAGAAGACAAATCTTTTTTTACACCAACCCAAGCACTTTCTAAAACTCGTCTATTTAATCCAGATGTTGCATCTTGTTTCAAACCTAAAATATAAGGAATATAAACATTATGTTTTATATAACATAATATATTTTTAATATCATGATATAAATATTACTAACTTTCTTCTTGCATCCGTACTATCTGATGCAGTTGTTCAATATTCATTGGCTGTGTTGTATATGAATTGTGGCTACTATCCGAACATGTACTAAGTCTATCATCTAAATCAGGTGCACTATGAGCACTATGTGTACTTTCAATACTTTCTGTAGATCCTGCAGCACCTAATACTTGAAGTTCCCCAACACCTGTATTCAATTCTAAAAGGCGTTGTTCAGAACCACTTCTCATTTTTCCGAGAGAATACAATTTGTTTGCTAGAGTTTTTTCAACATCTCTTACAATGTTTGGTTGTGAACCTTTCATGTATCCATAATTAGACACATTTGTACCTGTTATGTTAACAGTTTTCAACGAATTTGATACAAGATTCGGATTAGACTTTTGAAGAAACTGTGGCAATTTTGAAAACATCCGCGGTACATGTTGCTTCCGCTTCTGTAATTTTGAAATTGGTTTTACGAATGTAGCGTCCGCGTTATCAAATGATTCTGCATTTTCCATGTCAGTTTTGCCACCATGATTACTACTCTTTTTTGTGAATGTATAATATTTCTTTTCTGGCGAATTTTTAATACAAGCTCCTGCCTCGTCTGCTATTTCGGCATGAAGTTTAATTTTGTTAATTGGTGATTCCTTTTTATATGTATTGTATCTATTTTCTATAGGAATATCATTCTTGACATTCTGGCTTAGAGCCTCATTGATTTCCTTCTTAGTTTTCCCAATTTGGTGTTCTTTAATTACATGATTGAAGGTAAAATCCAGTCTATGATCTTCACTTTTGTGTATTTCCGATAATAATTCTTTCCTCAATGTCGGCGCTTTAAAATTTGAATTTAAAGCTGTGTTGTATACTCGAGATGATTCTAAAGGCTTAGACTTGGTAATCGTTCTATGCGTGAAATTTAACATGTCTATACTTTTGGGAGTTGACTGGTTGCAAAGAGGAATAGGCAACTTGAATATAGGGTTGAAAGCATCATCGTGAAGTGTAAAAGAAGAATCTGTAGAAGGTATGGAAGGTTCATTATCTTTCAATACATCATGAACTATACCTTTTTGCAAATCGTATACTCGATCTTTATCACATTGCATATCATTTTTACCAGTTGAAATTATACCATTAATTGCTTTTTCAGTATCTGCTGTACAATATGTAGTATCTAAAATATGCGAATTTTCTGCTTTTTGAAAAACCGAAGGATATGTAGTGTTTAAATTGCATAATTCTTTTCTCTCACTATTTTCTGATTGTAATATTTGTGTATTAGTATCATCTTTATTTACATATGTGGAAGACAACTTAGTTATACTAAATCTATCTTTATCTGAACTTGATAACACAACCATTGCAGAAGCTTCATCAGCATTATAAGTTTCATTTAATTCTCTTTCAATGTCATCAGATTTATTCGTTGTGCTCAGGCAGTAGCTTTTGTTATTGTCTGCTTCATTACTTTTTAAGAAAGTTTCATTGACATTTGAATCTTTAATATCTTCACACTTGTAAATTTCTTGACTGCACAACTGAGTTATATTTAAAGATTCCTCATCTCTGTTACATTCTGTATTATGTAATGAATCATCTCTAGGTAATGAAGTGATAGATGAATAAAAAATAGAAGGTTGTGAAACGTTCATCAGTGGATCACTAAGGCCAGGTTCCATTAAATTAATAAATGAGTCAATTCCCTTTGATTGAGACATATTTAAGAATACTTCCATGCTTTCTTGGCCTGATGTTACAGGCTCATCAGGGAGAAAATTAATATTTGTATTAGGTGCCATTTTTAACATAGGAGGCACAGCTTCTTCTTTGTTTGTAGTAGATATGTCTGAATATTTGTTTAACTACATACGAAAAAGAAATATACTTAAATTTAAACTTATACTTTGAGCATATATACTATATGTATAATATATAAATATAAATAAACTTACATCTTCCTCTATATTTGAAAAATTCGAAGTTTTCCATGTATTTGACACAGGTGAAGATAAAGATTCCAAAATAGATTCAAAAGTAGTTCTACTAGACCGCTTTTTCGATCTTGTAAATGTTCTTGTATCAATAGATTTTTTATTAGCTGAATAAAATATATATAAATTAAACATATAAAATAAATATATTGTAAAAAGATAATGATTGACATTTTCAATACCTGAAAAATTTAACTCTGGTTCAGTTTTTAACCAGGTGTACAAATCATGGACAGTGGATTCCATTTTATATTCTGATGGTATGTACAACCTAACAAGAGATATAATTCATAATCATTAGCTATTGCTTCAACAGAAGCTTACATAGACAAATATAGAATCTACCAAATGATTCATTAAACTAAAATACATATTCTTGCATACATTATGAAATATATGCTTCTTAAATTCTTAAAAGCTGTTATATTTTTAGTACTAAGAATAAAAAAAAATATAAGCTTAAAGAGTATTTCTATAAAACATCAGCGAATTTTTTAATTTTTTTTCAAAAAATTAAGATTTTTAATGTATGATAATAACAAAGTATGATAATCTTATAAGAAAATGACAATTCTTTTGAAACTTAAACAGTAGCTAAAACAATTCAACTATTGTAAACATTCGACATAATTATAAATTATCTTAGAACTACTTACCAGCCATCACTATCATCAAAATCAAAAACAGACACATCGATGATTTCAGTTTCATCAATAAGGCTCGTATCGTTTGTATACTGCTGCCGCACAATTTCTGTATCCACTTTCCTTTCTGACATGTTTTGCTCAGATTACGATATTAAAAGTTTCGATGAACACATATTTTACCGTTAAAGTGCCTTTTCCCGTTTAGCTCGATGACGTGGTAGATATATAAAAATAGTGTCACGTTTTGCCAAGTCATTTACAAAATTCCTCGCTATTCGGCACCGTTTACAGTTTAAAAGTATATATATTAAAATGAATTGAACCCTTGACAAACATAACCACAGATAGGACAATAGGAACTTTTATTCGGGATTTTCAATTTGTTTTCAAGAAGAATCAACGCAGACCACGGTACAAAATAAATTCATAGAAGGTTCGTTTTATTGCGTTTTCTTTCAACTTCCCTTGACTTTCCTTTTATAGATATCACTTTATTGTGGTTTAATATCTCTTTCACAATCTGTTTTTTCCAAGTTTCATTTGCCCAATAGAGTCTTAGCAAATCTAGGGAATAATGAGTAATAGCCTTTAGTTTTTACTTCAGAACATGCCTTTAAAAAACAGATTGTAAATTTAATTACCGATAGAGGGTAACAATTTTTTTGCACTAATTATACATATAGTTAAGTAGTCTTTTATTTTTCTCTCAGAATTCTTTTTTAAAATTTTTAAAAATTTTATCCTAGTCTATGTAGAGATCGTGCTTTAAGAAGTTTAATTATATATTAGTATTCGTTCGTTTATGATATTAGCAAAAAGAAGATTAGATAATAATAAAAACAACAATAAAAATGTTAATAATCTAGTAGAAAATATTTTTAACGTTCAATTTCTTTCTCTCATGTGTAGTATCTTATCTTTTAAACTGAAACCAAGTTCGATATATATGTACTTCCTCCCTGGTTATATAAAATAGTGAATATAAGATGTTCGAATTTCTCCGATCGAAGTCAATTCGACTTCAGAGTTTGTTAGGATCAAAATTTATTAGTACATTTTGTAAATATAAATACAGAAAAGATATTAGATATGTCTATATAACATCGTAAATGTTTTTGCATGTTTTTGCATATTTTATATTTTATATTTTGTAAATTAATATTAAATGATTGAATGTAATTAACGTAACTAATAAAATTTAGTTACTACAATAAATTATTTAATTAGTTTGCAACTTCTTATGTTCATTAATAATTGAACTTAAATATCATACACGTTATATTAGACAGTACTACAAATTCATTTAATAATTATCGTTTGTGATAAGTAGTTCCAAATAAAACTAGTAAAGTGAGAAATGATTGACATGCATTACATATGTTTTAGTTTAATGTGGATGTAACCTAACTTTTTTCATGATTGTTTATTGTGGTGTTTATCTGTGGTAATAAGTGTAATTATATTAAGAAACAACTGATTTTGTGCATAACATAAAGACGTAAGTTTTAAATGTTACTTCTGAATGATCAAAATTCCTTAAGTTTCGTTAATCTTGTAATATAATATTTTGTTTCTAGCGAAAAAAATTGGAAGAAGTTAAGCAGCAATATTTTTTAAAAACAACAAATTGGATTAACTATATAATCTAAAATGTACATTTAATGTACAATATCTACCTTAACTTTGTTAAACGAGCTTTAAATAAATCTTCACACTATTAAAAATTTATTATTTTAATAATGAATATTAACTCAGATAACAATGAACCAGTAGAAAAAAGAACTAAATCTAATGATATAGAAAATGATTCATTCAGTGTTTTAGAAGATGAAAGTGACACAGATAAACATTCTGAATGTCAAAAAATGATGGATTTAATAGATAATGAAGATGAAAGTATTTTGCTATCAAATAAAGATGATGATGATGATGATGATAGTTTATTTCCATTTCCTCCTGACAATGATGTTACAGACATGTTGGAAGGAGTAAAATATCATGGATCATTTCCTACAATTACAGATCGATATTTTACTGCTTATTATAAATTAGATGTACAAAGTCCCGCAGATGACATTTGTATTTTAATGCATAGTAACCGAATTTGCATGCTTACTCTTGCTCCGAGTCACGCAATTCTTCAAGATGATAAACATATAATAAAAGTAGACTTCAAAGTTAGCAATAAATTAGATAGAGTTCAGAATAAAGTTTCTGGTAAAAGTAAACATGGTGCTCAACCTTTACAAATGAATTCTAATATTTGCATAATTACTTGTTCAAACGAAAAAACGTACGTTATAAAATGTTGTATAATTGGCAAATTGGTAGAAGTAAATGAAGCACTAATACAAAATCCTAAGCTCTTGTTGGAACCTCCACATAGAGCAGGCTACTTAGCTATAGTACTGCCAAATATAAAACTTTTAGACAAAATGAAAAAATCCTTATTAACTCAAGAACAATATGACTTGAAGATGCTAGAGCGACGAAGCACTACAAATCACTTGGAAATATCAGAAATATGCACATCAAATACTTTATTAAAAAATGACCTAAAAATAATAAATAAGGAAATTTAATTACTTACTATAGTGAAAACCAAATTACATTATGTAATCCTATTTCTAATTGATTTCATTTGGCTAAATAATATTATACCATTTCATTTAAACCTTCAACATGTATATATATATAAAAGTATTTACTTATATTTTTGTCTATTATAATCAATATTTCAGAACAGTAGTTCCAGTAACTGTTTTCTATCTACACTGCTGTAATCTTTGGTGTACCTTCCAGTTCATAAATTTGGAATAGTATTAAATAAAAATTATTTTTATTTAAATTACTCCGAGTTGAATTGTCAATGATACTAAAGACACCTTGGTAAACATTGTAATCAATAATTATTTTATGGCACCTAACATATAATTAAGACTATGTAATTCCTTAATTTACTGGAACCAGCCAGTTATTTACCTCGTGCTTTCTGTCTATTACATATAATTTGCCTCTGTAGTATCTCAGTTCGTATATTTAATAGTCATTTATAATAGCGATGCAACTACTCTTGCTTTTCTTTGATAAAAGTAAATTCGTTTTCTGATTTTTGTACGATATTGTCATCTTTTTTACATTTAGTATCTTTTATGAGATTCCCTAAAATAATTCCTGCAAAGAGAATCATTCCTATCCTGTGATTAGAGATGAATTTTTTGGCACAGTCTGCAGGATTGTTGATATTCAAACTATAAATCTAAAAAGATATGTACATTGAATATTTCTTTAGATTATAACTTTTCCTTATACACTTGTTTCAAAATTATATAATGCATACCTGATTAACAAGATGTGTACCAACTAATCCTACTGCAGTGTAATATGGCCAAGTCTGTGCAGTTAATATACCTGATGCAAGTAACCCTGTTATCATGATTGTGCTGAATCCAGATAAATAAAGTTTAGTCTTATTTCCGAACTTTAAAGCTGTTGATTTTATGCCTACTATAACATCATCCACTTTATCCTATAATTAGAAAGTAGAGAATATATGAAAGCACATTAAAGTAAATTACATCAGTAAATTATGTAACATATTAAATCAAATATATCAGAAAGTTGAAATTTACCTGATGTGCATATATAGTATCATACAAAAGTGTCCAACAAATTCCAGCAGTATAAAGTGGCAAGCATACAGACCAATTACACGAACCATGCACTGCAGACCAACCCAAAAGAGCACCCCAGTTAAAAGTCATACCAAGGATCAATTGTGGCCAATATGTTACTCTTTTCATAACTGGATATACTATTACTAAGACTGTAACAAAAAGTTTAGTGATTTAAAGATATTTACTTTAACAGTATTTCTAAATTTTAATTAATAATTTTCTGAGAAAGACTAGTAAACTGTAATCATGAAACACAATCTTTTTTATATCCTCTATTACTAATAAGATGATCTCCAGTTGCTTCTTTATTTTTATATATATGTAATAAGTTATAATAAAGATAATGCTTTGAAAATTGAAAATGATTTGGCATTAATTAATTGATAAAATTAAGAAATACTGTTTTATATAAACTGTTTAAAAGTAGTACCTAGTGAGCTTGCACCCAATATAATACTATAAAGATTTAGTTGCAACAATATAAGCAATCCCAAAGTTAATTGGCTTCCAAGGAAAATCAATGATTGTAGGGGTGAAATTTCCCTAGTAACCAAGGGTCTATCTTTTGTTCTGGCTACCTAGCATTAAAATGTCCTCATAATATCTTATCTTAAAATATTTGTCAAGACAATATTACCATCCCATCAATATCTTGATCCCACATATCATTTATGATGCACCCTGCTCCACGCATGATGAATGCACCCATCCCAAAAAGAGATAAAAGTTGAAGGTCTGGTAAGGCACCTGGTGCTGCTGCCATGGCTATACTCCAACCACATGGCCAAAATAATAACCAAGATCCTACATTTATAAGTTACTGATCATTATTTGTATAAGTTACATTCATTTTATATTATGATTGTAATAATAATAATTTTTAACTAACTTCTTTCTTACCTATTGGTCTATCCAATCTTATGAGTTTCAGGTATGGTTTTATTTTAGGTGGAGAATTATTTACTAATTTTGCAAATGTGAGTTTTTGTTTTGACTGAACATTTGCTGCTTTAGCAAATTCTATTGTTTCATCACCCGTATTCGATAAGATCTTAATTGACTTTAATTTCTCTTGCGTTGGTGTTTTATCATTTTCATAATTATGTTTATCATACATGCAAGATATGGTATGAACCGTATTGCAAGAGTACAAATAGTTTACAACACATTTTCTTTGATTAAATTGCAGGTAAAATTTTAAACATTTCCCACGTCCAAATAATTGTTGATACAATTGCATCATTATCATAGTTTCGTGTTTTATTAGTTGTAAATAATATTTAGGAATCTGACATAACCTCAATTTCCTTTAATTCACGTCATGTTGTGGTTAAATATAAATTACTGCAAATACTAATCGTACATTTTGCTTAGTAATGTTACTAAGTATATCTTTTAAGTCATCTTGATAACAAACCTTGTGGTACTTTTTACATTACATAAGAAATGCAATAAAATGTGCTATAAAATTGAATCGTCATACTTTATAGCTGTATTACATGGATGTAATCTTGCATAACACATACTTCGCATGCGCACAATACGCAATCGCGTAGTATATTTCGATACGCCGATACTTAAGATGATATTGTACTGTCAATATAATAAATACATGGTAAAGTAACATTTCAATTATTCTGAGTCGAATCTGCTGGCATATTCAAGAAGATACTGTTTAATTGTACATAATATTTTCTTAATTTGAGTAAGTATAAATTAAGTAAATAATAATTAGATAATATAGAAATACACTAAATAAAAATATACTTAAATATTGTGTTATATAGAAATAACAAAGAGATAAAGATGCCTATAATTCTATTTCTTTAAAACGTATTTCATAAAAATATTGAGATTTATATACGCATACGTCACCATACATGTATGTCATAACATATGATCATAAATAAATTTAAAAAAATAGTATTTTTTTATACATATATAACACTACACTATATATTAATATATATGATAATAATATTATCAATTATATATATACATTAATCAATTAATATTTCACTAATGCTTCTGATATTAGTTGTAAATGATAGGATTATGATAGATAGATAAATCTTTAGCAAATATGTGAGTGGAGGGGAGATCCTGCCTCTCCCCCTGCATTTCTCTTTCTTTTGTAAAATATAACCTAGCCTAATCTAACTATCTTAAAATCCTAACATATCTACCCTGTAAACGTTAATTTCATAACACGTTAATCTCATAGACGTAGAAATATAGTGACCGAATAATAACTGAGGGGGGTGAAGCGACTTCAGCGGGAGAGAGGGGTAACATTTGTGACATTTGTGACCGAAAGCATGGATATGTTCATGAGTAGAAGTGAATCCGAAAATTGGTCAGGACAAAGTTAGCACCTCAGCGGTACTACCAGATAGAGCTACTATGGCTCATATACTCAAGTACTTACAATATCCCGCTCTCCGGAAGTGACATCACACCCCACACCAGCCAATCAAATTTGTACTAGGTCCCTGTATTTCTATGTTACAATTAATTCATCAAAATAATGATTGTATAAACAGGTTTCGACACTCACCAGGGGAAACCTAGAAAATTGGGCAATATTTAGGCATGAAAAATCAACATAAAAAGTCAACAAAGTCTGTGTTTTTGCGAGATAGACAGAGATGGGTGGAGTATCTCTGTCTCTATCTGAGACATTTATAACATGTCACGCATGCGCAGAACGAAAACCTTCTATGTTGATTTTTTACAACCAGCCACGGCTCAATTTTCGAACAATTTCCCCTAGGCTTCAGTATATGGGTGTCGAGACCTGTTTATATAATCGTGATTCAAATTTATTTATCTTATATCATCTACATCCTATGTTAGTAGAATGATAGGATAATTAAATTGATATACATATATTCTAATATATAGTATACATATCAATGATTTTTCTCGACTCAATTTTCGAGTGGTTTTCCCTAGCAGGTGTTGAGACCTGCTTACAGGACCGTGGTATAAACTGAAGAAATATTATATTTTTATTTATTTTAACGAAATAAAAAAGATTTTTAATCTCATGCATTTTAAAAAAAAATGACAATAACTATACTATTTTTTCGATCTTCCCCGATTGAGTTCTTCTTGTAATAGTAAAATAAAGCTTCTTAAAAAAAAAACTGTAGTGAAATAGTCAAAATTGGGAAAAATCGTTGAACTGTATACCAAAAACCTTGTTCTTGAAAAACCCCCTTAATATCTCCATGTTAATATTCATAGGACGATAGATGAGTATAGGTACTTATTACGTGTAACGTGTAACTGATTACGATTACTGGTATTATTTTATGTTCAAGGTACTTTCAGGAGGACTGCGGCTTTTTAAAATGTCTGCAAAACAGAAATTCGAAGTTTTATTTATTTTGGGTGGTCCTGGCGCGGGTAAGGGAACATTGTGCAGGTACATCACTAAAAAATATGGTTATGTCCATTTGTCAGCTGGAGATCTGTTAAGAGAGGAACGTATGAAGCCGAATTCAAAGTACGGAGAACTTATCGAAAATTATATTAAAGATGGAAAAATTGTGCCAGTCGCAATTACTTGCAGTCTTCTAGATAATGCTATGCAGACCAGCAATAGTCCGCATAAAAGGTTCCTGATTGATGGTTTTCCAAGAAACCAGGACAATGTTGATGGTTGGAATAAGGTACAAAGATAACAATAAGTATCTTGTTTAAATAATGAAAGATTCTATACGAGGACGAAATTGTGTAATGCTTACCTTCTTTTGTAATACCTTTTATTTAATTTAGGCAATGTCAGAAAAATGTGTAATAAAAGGGGTATTGTTCTGTGAATGTAGTAAAGAAGTATGTACCCAGAGATGTTTAAATCGTGGTGCAGAAGGAAGTGGAAGGTCTGATGATAATGAGGAAGTTTTAGTCAAAAGACACGAAACTTACATCACAAATACATTACCTATAATTGAGTATTTTGAGAAGCAAAACTTTGTATACAAAATTAATAGTATGCAATCACCAGATAAAGTATTCGAAGATGCTAAAGAGGTTTTATCTAAAATTGGATGGTTATGAATTAGTAGGGAATGTTAATTGATCTCAGTGAGATCAAGTTATAATCCATTTGCATTTAATGTTATTTCATAAAAGAAAAAAAATGTACATATATATATATGTGTATTGTAAGAAAATTTAATTCATACTAGTGCAATATATTATATTTATACTGTCTTTAATTACATGTCGAGAATATTAATTTGCTTTGGTTTCAATATATACCCTTAGTATTTTTTAGTTTCTTAGTACAGGTAGCATAATGATCCATATGCACACTTTTTTAACATTACAATAATTTTCTACAAGAATCTATAAATATTTTATTGCGATTTTTGTTATTATCTATATGGGAGAGCATTTGTAATAAATTTGACATTTGTTTAAAATGTTTGTACTGTTCTCATTTGAATGAAATGTATTATACTATATAAAATATATTTTTGCTGCAATAGTAACTTGTTTTTTACTAGATCTTTATTTATAAATCTGATGCTTCAATTACACTTTCATAATCGAACATTATAATCGAAAATATTGATTTTATATTACATAGCATTCACAAAAAAATATTATCAAGAGTTTCATTAATTGATATTGAATTGATTGTTTTTTGAAAGTACGATATCTTTCTCATCACTTTTCAGTAATCATTCTTGTTATAATTTATAATCTCTTGGAGGATATTTATATATGTATATGTATATCATTACATAGATGGTTATCATTAAGATAAATGATCAGTCTTTTCATGGTTATATATTCCATTTTTAAAATAAGATAAATATGTGATCGTACATATCGAAAGATTCTTTTAAAATTTTAACAATTTGATTTAAATATTGAGCTCCTTTAGAGAGGCAACCAAATATACGTTTGAGTATAAGTTTCCCATACTACAGGCGATAATGGTTTCGTATTTTTATTTTTTAAATATCTAAAACAACTATTATTTACTTAAACAAATATAATTATTTAGATAAAATATCAAATATTTAGAAAATTTAGGTACAAAAACTTAACTGATTATTAGAATTCTCTAAAAAGAATGCATTTTATTGAAAAAGAGTAAGAAAGAATAAATTCACAACGCAATTATTTGAATTATTGTAATATAGATATAAAAGATTTTGTAGGAAGAGAAAAATTTATTTGTAAACCCTGCATTTATCGACAACCATTTTCGAAATATTTTTAGAATATATAATAAACATACATAATATATAACAAATATTCATAGAATGAAGCATATTACTAATGAAAATGTAAACAATATTAATTGACAATGACGTATCCGTTCCGAGGTCACGTATTAGCCTATGAATCATTGAACTCTCAAGATATTGGATATTGTGTAGCACAGTGTACACAGATCATCTCGTAATTCAGTTCTTGTTGTAAAGAGGATGATTTCTTGTCCTAAAATAGATTGAAAATCTATTTGAATAAAAATATCTTTATTGGAATATTTTTAAAAAAACTTATTCTTGAACATAAAACTTTCATAAATAACATTCTATCAAATACATTTCATCACCACTTTAACTATAGCTTTCATAGAGCAGAATAAAAATGTTATTCAATAATAATTCAATAAAAATTCTTATCGAAGATATATAATTTTACTGAATGTATAACATGTATTTTATTTAAATAAGTAGAATTTCTATTTATGTAATTTTTTTTTATGATAAATGATTTTTGTTATGTTAATCTTTGATCGTGAATTCTGAATAAGAAAAGAGAAACTGAGCAGACGAAGTTTAAAATCTAAGGACAGGAACCCGAATCGGCTGCACGTGTGTTCGATTTCGAAACACTTTCCATACAAAAGAACTTCATTCGACGTCTTCAAGTTTTTTTCTGGATGAAGAATAATCTCCCGTTAAAGCTATGAAGTTCACATTACGTAATCTCTCATGCTTTTAACCTAAAGACTAATTAAGTTTTAGATATATTGTTAAGATCTTTAATAGATAAATACATATTTTATTATATCTATATATATATATATATATATTAAAAGTTGAGAAAAAAGTAACGTTTTCTATGTGGAAAAAATCGTTTATAAGATGGGAGACAAAAGGCAAAGTAGAGGTTGAAATTCTGTATTGAAAGGGCATTGATTTCTTTCCTTGTTCGATTATAAACTGATCCCCGCTCCTGTTTTAACGTGCCTTCACCAACGAAAGATTGACCCGTTTTCAACTTTCTCATCGAGGTAGCCGAAATATATATCGTAAATGAGCCACCACGAACCAGAATCCCTGATGTGTGAAAATAATCCTCAACAAAGCTGCCAATGCCTGTACGTTGGCAGTAATTTCATGAAATTTTCCACAATTCATATCTTTATTCAGTATCAAATCACTCGGTTATCAGAGTTTTGCGTTTAATAACCGCGACTCAATTTCCCTGTATCGATTATCTTGGAATAAACCGTATTTCTATTCCACACGGTAATCTTTATCGGTCATGCTCTCTATGATCTCTGTAATTTTCTTTATATACCTTTTTTCATTAAGTATTGAACAATTTCTGAAACCACGAAAGAGCATAATAAAAAATAGATGAAATCAAAAAGTTGATTGTTTAAAAAATGTTTCTTGTTTTTTAAAGAGAAATATGAAATATTTTTGAAATATTCTATCTGAAATATTTTTTATTCTTTATTCTATAAAGAATCACATAGTTTTTTTTAGATCACATAGGATTTTTTTAGATTTAATAATTATGTTTAAGTTTCAAAACTCATTTCCACAATTCATTTCTTTCTACTGCTGCGGGATACCATACGCGTCTAAAGCGACAACTTTTGTGAAATTTTAAATCGCGTGATAGATGTGGTTATCTATTATGAATTGTAACAAAAGTATCTTGGTTGTTTTATCATAATTATACACGTAATCAACAACGTGACTCCTACAAAAATATCTGATTGGATCTACAACCGAATATCTTAAGATATTCGATGGAGATTCGGTAACTATACGTTGACATGATGACAAATCGAGTGAGCTATCGACGAATTTATGAACAAAGTCCGTCCAGTTCCCTCAAATTTATTGTTAATATTTGTCTTCTTCTCATATTTACTATGATTTTTCTGAAGTGACTAATAGAAGTTTCTTCGTCTAACTTTCTTAAATTTCTAAAGATAACCAACTCTCTATGAAAAGACAATTTCCATACGTAAGTCGCCACAGTCGTCCTAAATTCTATATCAGATGTATCAGAGGTTCCGTAGTAAATTCTTGTTCGAATGAAAACTTATTCGTCATTCGAATAAAATTATACCTGTCACTGGTACCAAAAAACCATATCGATCACGCTAGATTCCCATTCAACTATATTTTCTCTATGGTCAAGTTAAGTCTCAGGATACTGTCCCCAGTGATTCACTTGAGAAAAGAAGGGGATTCATCTCACCCCTCTCTATTCTAGTTCCCTAGATATGCGCGCGTCTATTCCACCATGTTTCCGCCTCGACGCTATATCTACGTCACTCGCCATTTTCCAATTAGGACGTCAAGCACGTTGACTTCCTTTTTTTCCCACCAGAAACATTCCCTGGTACACGTGATTTCGGTCAGTGAACTTGTCGCGAACTTTTCCGATATTTTCCTCTAGTTGTATACGGCAATTACATTCTAAACATGTGCCAATTCCACAGGTTTATGTAATGCTACAATTTTCTTATATTTTTCTTTCCACAATTATCTTCAAACGTTGAGTTTTCCTGCATAAATAGACTGGGCTGATAGAGTTTGTCGAGTCGTGATATTTTTCTCTACAATCGAAATTTTCTATAATAGTGTCTATCCTCTGATTTTATGTTTGGTGTGTCGTCTTTTTTCTATTAAGTATACCAGAGCCAATTGAATTAATATTATTACCCTATCTATAATCTGTAACTAGGAAATTCATTAATAATATTAGTTAAATTATTCTGCAAAAAAGAGCAGACAAATTTCATAAGTTTTTGGATTTTCCACAAATACATAAAAATTGGCAATTTAGTTATAAGATATCTATAGTATAGTTGTCGAAAGGAATTCGAAAGACTCGATACAGGTTAGTTCGCTAATGGTCAGAAAGTAGCAGTAAAGTTGACCAAACGTCACCATCAAATTCTACGTGTTTGTGTATGTAAAATATAATAAACGGGATATTCTTTTATTACTTCGGGTCCACTCTAAGAAAGCATTCGATACTAAAAAGAGACAATAAAAAAGGTTCACATAAACGTACGACCTACTTATCCTTGTCATTGGGTTATAGCTACTTTGTGGTTCCGTTGGTCCTCCTTGAGTAACTGAGCCTGAATAACTGAGCTTACTGAACCGTATGCAATTAATTCTTAAACTATAAAGAGAGAGATGTAAGAATTAATAATCTGTGTAACATTCACGAGTATGTTCAAGATCATATTAGGTTAGGAAGAATATACGAGTGTGTACAAGTTTCTAAGTTGTTGTTATTATCCCGATATTAGCACTGTATACTCTTAAAGGTCAATTGGAAATAATAAAAATAAACGTTATTTTCAAGTACACTATCTTCTGTATCACAGATGAAAATGGAACAAAAAGGGAGTCGCAATGATCTACATAAAATTTAGAGATATCCAATTACAATGATTAATGTACAGATACGTTATAAAATTAAAAATACTTTTGGGATGCTATATCTTAAAGAAAATGCATATTATAAAAATATTATGATTTGGATGATAGTTCCTCAGAAACTTTTTTTAAATCACATTAAGTTCCTATATAATTGTTATGAAATTTTCTAAATTTGATTAGCAAGCTATATTGATGAAATTCTATATTTAACTCTTACTGTATTTATGTCATTAAATTTAACCCAGTAAATAAACAAGTAAACAAAAAATCTCGTTCAGGAAAGGAAGGAGAGGAGGGAAAAGTCTCGTTTGTCGGGAGTAAACAGTCAAAGTCATCTCTTTTCACGACTCTTCGTTCGATCTTTCTTCCTTCCTTGTTGTATTCCTTGGAAGAGAGACAGATTACTGTGCGCGTAATCCTCCGGTCGCATCGATAAGAGGTGCCCATCGTCGAGTCGAATGCTTTTACCCCCATCATCGTGCCAGCGCCTCGAGCAATATATAAATGCACCAGCGATTGACAGAACGTACAGTTCACGTTTCAGCGCCTTACGCTCCTTTCACGCGTGTACACCTAGGCCAATAGTGGACACGTGATCGCGTACGCCACGTGCTTCGGCCGAAAAGACACGTGTGCTAACTTAGGCCTAACTACCCGTTATTATGGAGTTCATCGGTAATTTTCTACTTTGTAAATTCGATATTCTCAGTTATAAATCGGGCTCCTCTACCTCGTTCGTTGGTTTTTGGCTTCTATTGTTATTGTCGGTCGGGTTTGGTGAGTTAACGGGAACGGCTGATAAACCAGAAACGGTGTTGTTGAATTTTCTCTCAAAACCCTTCGCACCCTCCGATGGTGCATCAGAAGAGTGTCTTCGGGACAGCGCCGTTTACTTGAAGGAGCTCAGTCAGTACATGCCATGGGCTCTTCAGAGTAAGTCCAATTTGTTAGTTTTTTACTTTTCTCAATTTCTTGTGTTTCATTTTATCTAATGATTTTGTCTAACAATCTAATGATTTAATTGACATAGGGTTAATTCTAATGTTCCAGTTTTATATATGTATAACAGGCTTGATTCCAACATAACTCTAAAAAAAATGTATTTTGTACGCTTAGTTTTTATGAGTTAAAAATAGATAACTAACTAATCGTTGAAAGGAATAGAAAAACAATAGTGACTCATACAGGGGAGGTATTAGATTTGATTCCAATCTTTTAAGAGGACGTTCAAACACATCATTCAGAGATCTTTGCCGTAAGAAGAAGTTTTACTAACTGTTCTATCAACATTTCAGGACATTAACGAGTTAATGATTGCCTAAGATAATACTGGAAATGGAATCGATTCATGTATTTATCGACATTTATCAATAATAGATTGATAAACGTATGCTAAATGTACACATCATTATCGTTACATTCACTGCATATTATCGGTTTCGTTCATCAATGACGATTAATGTAAATCTCGAAGCTCCAAAGTTCCCATAAATTCGGGGAGGGACTACGTAAGAGGTTAAGGCGGGATTTTTGTAAGGGTAAAATGCGTGCGCAGGATGTGCTGCGCGCGCATGCATTCGATGCTTTCTACTAAATATGTACTACGTCCGCACATTTCACAAGACTTGCCATAGATGAGCAATGCACCGTTTTGCAGTAACCCTATAGAATTTAACATTTTTTTATTTCAAATATTGACTGAGATTCAATCACTTCCGAATCGGTACTGAAGCGCGCATGGTGGCGACTATGTTGGGAACGTTTTTAGGACGCGCGTACTATAGTTTTCTTTTCGATGAATAAAGATCTCCGAAATGGACAAGAATTGGTAGAAATCGCCATTCATCATTAGTATTTATTTAATTAATTTAGTAATTATTTATTTATGTAAAAGGATGACAATTATTTTACTTTTAATTGAATTACAATAACAATAATAGCTTGTAGTAGATGACACTGTTAAGTAACATACAATTCTGTAGAAGAATTAATTATAACGTAATATAAAGGTAACTTTACTAATTATTAAATATCACTAATCTTCATTGACTATAACTAGTGTCTTCTCATTTATTTATTCCGTGAAAATTGAGTGAAAACGACGTGAAAATCACAACAGTAATTGATAGTAGATAACACTGTTCGATAAACGCAAATAAATATCACTGATTACATGTAATTTAAGGTTACGTAAGCGATTTCTAATTCTGGAAGAAGCTAAATTACGGAAATGAAGTAACGAATAACGGAAGTTAGTAGCAAGTTTATGAATTTGAGTGAGTGAACATTAATTTACATAATCAGGCAAGAAGATCATGTACATTTCGTAGTAGTTCAAATGTAATGTGAAAGATTAAAACACGTAAATTTTGTACAACATGGAATGAGAAATAAGTTAAAATGGATTAAATATAGTTTGATACAGCAATGCAATATACAATATACAAAGCGAATAAAACAAAATTTAAAAAGTGTAGTGAGATTTTCAAATTACATGACCTTATAGGGACGAAGTTTTGATTGGTACATAGTATGTATTTATATATTTACAAGTATCATGATTAATTTTTGATCTCCTTAAAGTATCGAATGAATTCGAAAGGAGATCGAGAAACTGGATCGAGACGACTCTCTTTCTTTCTCCTTTCAATCGAGGTGCAACAGGTCGTTCACCTGCAGGAGAATATGTTTCAATTTAAGAATTAGACATATTTTGTCCATATGCCACTTTTTCTCCAATCTACAAAGGACGAACGATTCTTTCTGACAATTCGAAAAGAAAGGAACCGAATGTCTAGACCGAGTGAAAGGTGCCTGGGCCGATGATCAATGTTGTTTCGATAGAAGAATTAAGGGAACTCCCTCGAATTAGAAATGTTATTTCGAAACCTAGACATTAATCATTCAGCCAAACGATTTCAAATGTGTCTTTTGTTCAAATTGGGTATATTGCTAATTACGTTTGTTTGTTATAAAGAATAAACTTTTCAAATCTAGCGCGCATTCGATAGTCTGTTTAAAGCAAAATTTAATCAAGTTTTTTTGTACAATTGAACTATGATAATATTTATATTTGACTTAAAATTGTGAAATTGTGAAATATAATATGTACTTATAACTTGTAAAATTATTAATATTATTAATTAATAACTTATTATGCAAGAGTCCAGGTATGCCATGAACCAAAAGAATCACTAAAATACTAAATAATCTGACAATAATTCTCATGATAATTGTTAGTCAATATTTGAACTTGACCTTAAGTTGCTGCGAGTAGACATGGGACAGGCACGTAATCGCTACAACATCATTATAACAAATGGTGTTACGTAAAGTGATCATTGTTGAATCACGTAATTCCCATAAAGAAAGAAACTCAATTGATTTTAGATAGCAATTAATCATTTCTCCCGGTTCGTCACGGTCAACGTCGATTTCATGAAAATGTCACAAAATTTGTCTTTATAAATTATTTCTGTACAGAATATATCAATTATTAATTCAGCTGATAATGAAAAATGAAAAATTAATGTAGCAGTGTTTACATCCTTGATTGTAATTCAATTAATGAAATCGATATAATATAAGGAAATTATGTCGAGAAATTAAAACAATACATTGTATAATGAAAAACAATGTTTATTAGTCTTATTTTCATGTCGATTTAATTATGCTGCGCTTCGCTGACCCGTAAATCCATTAATACAAAGATAAGCTAAAAATTTTCGCAGATGATAATGTTCTCAAAAGATCGCATTAATTACATAATCAGACATAATGCGTTGTGTTGATATTTGTTACATGTTGTATAACATCTCATGTTGTATAACATATATAAATGTATTTCCATACAACTATTTCTTTATATAAGTCATTTTTTTGTTAGGTTCTCTATTTCCATATGTACAAAATTCCATTCATAGAATTAAATTTAGTAAAATATTTTTAAATGATAAAATTTTCAACCCACTTAATACATTTCTACTTTTTTAGATTTCTGGATTTCTCCATTTTATTTCGTTATGTCAACATTTTGTATATGACTCTTGTACGGTAATTTACCAATTAATAATATTAGTGAATTGACGAGTCACGAATTGTAGGTTGTAGATTTTGTAAATAATTTGTAAATAAATTGCTATGACGCAAACTAACTTATTTATATTGGTAACTTTTAACCTAAGGCTTGTAAAATTTCATTAGTAATATTAGTTAAATTGTGCAAGAAAGTTAAGATCTAATGGGGTGCAAAAATAAATGACCATGAAAATCGTGTTGCTGCAACGTCTTGGAGATTAACAAAATTGTCCTTGAGCAATATGTGAACATTGATGATGGATGCTCGGAATCTGAATTCGATGATACAATGTTGATATTGACGTGAAGCGGGAGCAAAGAAAAGATTATGAATTCATCGCGATTACAATTACGTCATAACATTGCACGTTTATTTGCAGATCTTCGTAAGTCACTTTATTTTCGCGATGTCGAAGTCGACTGGAAGAACTTTAAGATAACCTCGTATGTCCATAACACATGTTTTAATGGAGGATTTGTTAGGCATGTGAGAAAGATTGATCGATTTACCTGAAGCAATTTTTTGATAAATTAGTCCTTCACTAATCCCCTTCTAATCCTCATAATCTCTTATTACTAATCTCGAAATAAAAGATTTCTACAAACCAACACAGTCTAAATCGCTTACCTCCTCCAAATTAATCGTCCCTCAAATTATTGATGTAATTAAACTATCAGTAACGACCGCAACAAGGAATAATCAGATCCGATTGTGCAATATCGACAATAATAGTTATCATTAGTTCACGTAACAGATGACAGTACATTTCTGTTTTCCCAGTCAGGACTTCGACCTAAACAAAGAAAATGCACGTGGTGTTTATAGGCTTAAGCCATGTTGTGCATTTTTCTATCTTACAACCTTGTATTTATCTCTGCAATAAACTACTTTGAATGCTTTTCAAAACATATGTCTTGATAAAAATCAAGTTAAAAGTTTCGTCATCAACATACTACAACAATTGTTGCTATATTGCTACATTTTTCCACGACTAAAATAAGCTAGTGAATAAAATTTTCATGTTTATTTCGATTAATAATGGTAATAAAAGGTATTAACTTCTTGTTAAATTCTTACCTTTGTCATAGAATCCTATGATTTTGTATTTCAAGATTTCACATAATTATCGGCGAATCTGTTAAGACGTTAAATGGTGTTAACCTGTGATTAAGTTTGTGCAGAAATGGTAGTTACTAGTGACGTCATCTGGCGAAATGTTAGTGAACTATCGAGGACTCATAGAAGGAAATGTAGAGGATGAAGAAAGGGAATTGAATGAGGAAAAAGAAGTGTTTCTGAGCGTCGGTGAATTGGAATGTGCGTCATGAGGCGAACACAAACTGGGTCACGAAGGAATAACGTCTGTGGCGATGACCGTCCTTGTGTATCAAAGCTGGTCTTTTTGCTCACTGACCGATGATCGATCAATCTTTTCTCTTTCCGATCCATTCTTAGACTTTTCTTACACGACAGTGCTTAGTACACATGTACTTATAAATAGGAATTGTTGAAAATATTGACCTTTATTTATTATTGTTATTGTTATTTTATTCTTGCCGACCGGTTTCCTAAGACTGATTTTTATCTTAACAAATTAAAAATTGTTTTTATGTGAAGTTTCGTTCTAAGCATAATTGATCATGCTTTTTTTCAATTTAATGTTCATTAGTGATATTATAGCTGCATTGTTTGCCAACTCTGATACCATTATCTGTGGTATCACAACTAGAAAACGTCATTTTGCTGCACCATTTAAAGATTCCGATATCATTATCCATTGATAATGATACTGTAAAAAAGAATCTTTATTTTGACACGTTGTTTCTTGATTATGATGTTCATTAATAACACGCACTATTGTTCAAGATTTAATGTAATAGTTTTTTGTTTAGAAAAAATTTGTTGTAGAAAATTTTCATTCTAATTTCGTATATAATCATAAACAAAAAGACATAAGGCGCATATCCCATTGAGTTTAAGGTTATCTGTTTAAAATACCATATCATTTTGACACATGTTTCACTGATTACTGTTATCCAATTGCAGAGTCTGTGAAATTTTAATGAATCTCTTGCGTACCTTCTTTACTCTTATTCTTTTGTGGCGCTACCACCAAACGGCTAACGGTTCGAAGCACTGTTTCGATAGCTCTGATACGACTACTGGCACGTTCTAATGTTATTATTACATCGCCATAGCCGATGAACTATTTCTTGTGTTCTCTTTACGGAGAATATTTGCCTAATATTCAAAAGAGAATTTTTTCAATAATTTCGTCTATTAATTGAGTATGAAGATTTCTGAATTGTAACCTCCAAATTGACAGCATCGACATTTATCATTTTGTTACCTTGATAAATATTCATTGCTCAATGTTCAGAATTTCGTAATAAAAAATATATATACTGCATTTGGCCAGCTGTGAACTCCACGATGACGTATATAACTTGATTCTCGATTTTTTATGCGAGTTCTTTCGTAAAAACATTTTCGATTGGCTCTTGAATCGGCATCTGGTAATATTCATTTCGTAGAATTAAAGAAAGGAAGAATGACCTGTTAAAAAATGAGGAAACGAAAAAAAATCTTTCATCAAAATCAATATTAAAAATTTTTCATCATGCGGGAGCTCCATCATGGTCATTGGTTAAAATAAAGAACTATTAAATACGACAAACTGGCAGAGATGTTAAATTATCATGATACGAAGGTAAGTAGCGATTCTTCGAAAAGAGTTTTTTATCTAAAGTTTCAATTTAGTGATATGTATGTTAACCGAAAGATATAAAAGGAACAAAGTGAATTTTTTGTAATTTGTAATTTTAAATCATAGCTTCAATACTACTTAGGTATACATACTTTTTAATGTTATTATCGTCTGAGATCATAAAATATCTTTTAGAGCTTTTCTTACAACGCCAACTTACAACTTCCAACTTACAACTGGCGTCTTACAACTTACAACTGGCTTCTACAGTCCGAAGAAACTTCTATTTTCCAACGAGGAAGAGGAAAATAGAAGTACGTTTGAAATGCGTACGGTTGAAATACAGTAGATCCAACACGCATAACGACGCGTACATATGACATACAATGGCGCATTGAATACGTAAAATTGCAAGGATCTGCCATGTTAAATGTCAGTCGTAGCTAGCGTTCACGATTATCTAGGAAATTTTCCTCGAGAATCGCTCGAAAAAGAATACTTCTCGCAGCGATACTGAGAACGTGACTCAGCTGTCATTGATCGGGAAGTATCGATGGGGAAGCAAATGAACTCGTAACCTTAAAATGCTAATTCATTGCAAATGCGCGCTTAAACAATCAGCCTATTCCGGAGATGCTATTAACCCTTGTCGCTTCTAAGAAAAATGTAATTGTTTTTCTAATTTCTTTCTGCAGTTTCTTGCTAGAGCTGCAAATAAGAACGTTCTTCTTATTATTGTATAGTTCAATGAACTAGAAATTTTTTAAAAAATTAAAAAAATATTTTTTCTGCAGTTTCTTGTTAGAGCTGCAAATAAGAACGTTCTTCTTATTATTGTATAGTTCAATGAACTAGAAATTTTTTAAAAAAATAAAAAAATTTTTTATATTATTCAGTACTTATTGCAGTGTAATTTTTTAAAATATTCCATTTTTTAAATCTGGGTTAAAATCTTTTCAGAGTCACATGTAAATATATTTCACTAGTTTCATATGTTTAATAATTTTAAATATTTCAATTGTTTTATATTAATTTTAAATGTCTTATAATTTTTTTCAAATATCTTAAAATTCTTTTACTTCAAATCAAAGTTTCTTATTTCTATAACATAATCGTTCTCCTTTGTCCATTATACTTTGCTTGATCTTTTTGTTTTTCATAGCCTTACTCTCTTACATCACGAATTTTTTGTCAAAAGACATTCTTCATAATAAGAGAAGCAAAAGTTTATTCACGAAGAATAAAATTGCAACGATTCATGGAAGTTTGCGGTTGAAGGTTACTGATAGAATCCATTGAATGAACTATCCTCAAGGTTCTGCGAAAGGTAAAAGACACAGCTGTGTGGATTTCTTTGAAGCTGACGCGCTTTCTGACGGCACTGTAGTGCCGATACGGAAAATTTTCATCAAAAGATCCTTTAAAATATGCATATAGTCACTGTTCATTTGCATCATAATGTAGATTAAAGAAATATAACTAGATAATAAGCGGAAGTGCTTGAGTCTTAGAATATTACAATTGAGGCATTCATAATAAAAAGGACCCTTGTTTATATGTGGCATTTTTCGGAAAAACGAAAGAATACTTTAGTATCTTTAATTTCTTTTCCGTACATTTCAATTTTTTGTATCGAAATATTCATCATTGACAAGGGTCGCTTTCATCAGTCCTTTAACTGTAATTAAATTGAAGTTGAACAACTCATATAACAATAGATCCTTTTACATTGATATATTGCAATGGCATATATGGAATATGAGTAGGGGTAAATGTCTTCTGTGAATAGTGTGTTTTTCTCGTGAGAAAAAACAATGAGAATTTTGCGACTTCAACTTTGCGCAACGTCTCTGAGCTGATCACTTTATGTAACATGACATATGTTTACATGCTACGAACATGTGTTGTGTATATCGATGCACTTCGTTTAGATAAATGACACTGTATAATCGTATAACTCGCATAACGGTTGTTTGCGAGTAGCCGGCATGTCCTCGCTATCGAGCATCAATGAAAAATCCGCTCTATCGCGCAGTCACTTTTTCTTTCTTTTATCCCTATCGGCCGACCTGTTTCGCAATTCACGCGTTACCCGCACTGATTACAGTTCCCGTGTGTTTCTCGACTATCTCACTTCCGTGTAAGAGAGGTGTCGGCATTGAGTTTATTATAATAGTTTTAATTCTCTCACAGATAGACACATGTGCTAATGAAGAAAAATTTTTTAGATAGAATTGAAAGATAAAGTTAAGAATAAAAAGGTACGTTTTGGAAAATAGTGTAGGAAACTTCTATTTTCACGATTTTTTTAATAATTGTAATTTGGAGGTTAAGATTAGCATGATTGTTGTAGATATAAATTATATAAAAAATTGCAAATCTTTATGTTAAAATGTATTTTTAACTTAAAAAATTGATTTTCAACTGATCAATCATTAATTTCAAAACGTGTAATTAAACGGTGAATCGCATAAAAGTTGTAACAGAATATTCTGTCGAATAATAAAAACAAATTAACAGACGTTAACGCTCTTGTTTCAAGTAATTGTGGGCAAGAGTACTTCAAAAGAAGCATGACTGCATTTGATCTTACACGTGTCTCGGTTTTATCATACATACACATGTGATAGGTTATAGTAAATACCTCCGGACTTCCAGGTGTATCTCCGCGGTAATACGATGTGCTTCTTCATAATTGAGGTTATTCACTTTATGTACTTTGTTTCATAATTTCCAACGCATATGTATGTCTTTTTCTTCCGAATTTACATATACATTTATTTCTTCCACAGTCTACCATGTGGTACAACAATTAAAATGTATAATTCGACATATTAATCAACCGATTCTCAATTTATGCATCAGTGAATGTAGATAAAAATAAAATGAATGCAAATTGGAACATTTAATTTTTGCTAGTTAAATTATATTTACTTTTCAAAGATCTGTAGTGAATACGAGATTTCATTCTGTTTACCAATTTTAAAATGAATATTGGCGGTGAAGATGAGTATGCACTCGTATGGCAGTAATTTATCGAGAGAATCACAACGTATCTACTAACCATTTAAGTAGATAAACGCATGAAAATTGAACGCGATGTAAAACGTGGGTTGTACACCTTGATTTCGAAACGCGCTTGGGAATGAATAGATATTGGATAAAGCGCCATTGTCAGATGAAAAAAATGCATAATTAAAATAGTACACGTGAAAGACAAACAAACGATCAATCAGTGAAGAGCGTTGCTAGAGAAAGAAACCTGTTGCAGGCATGTATGTCCTCTCACAGAATCATGCTTCACGACATATATTAATAAGATAGTTGATAATTTACGGTTATTCATTTAAAACTTAAGATTTGTTTATTCGTATAATGTTATGCAGTAAAGAAAAACATCTAACCAATTCCTCACGTCAACGAAACCTTTCAAAACGAAAAATTCTAATAACTTCAAATAATATATCAGGCTGTAGAAATTCCTAAAAATTATGAAATAGCATGAAAATATAAGTGATGAAGATATTATCTAAAGGATTAAACGAAACGAAAGAGGTTATGAAGAGGACGATGTAAATATACACCATTAGTATTCATACGTATATAGAAATACACAATTATAACATTAATGGCAATTAGATAGCGTGAAATACAAAAATTTATTTTGTACTATATTTAGCAGATAAAATAATCTTCTCCTTAAGTTCCATTTTTTTAAACTTATTTATAGAAATATGAACGGGTATAACTATTTCACATATGATATGTCACATATGATGGCATATGATGGCATATGAAAAATACAAGAAAATGTAGAAAAAGAAAATCTGAAAAAGGACGATTACAGAGAAAAGTACAAGGAGCTTTCTGTGGATTCTAGTGTACGACGCCTCCGTGAAAATTCCACCGGGTGTAATCACGGGCAATTACCAGCAGTTAGGCAATTATGACGAGTGTCTACAAGTGAAAAGCAAATACGGATTCACCGGAAAGGCGTGCAGTGCCACGGTGAATTTCGAAATCGCCAAGGACAACGGTAAACCACGCCAGCCTGATATGGGTGATCTGCTTCTGAATATAGCCGTCGCCTCGGTGAGTAAAATACTAGTTCTAGTCTATTAATTCTTGTGGAGAAAAATTAATTTTTGATCGTCTAGAAAATATATGTAAAATAATTAATTTTAGTTTCCTTTTTAAGCTGAAGTTAGGAAAATTTTAGCATGAAAAATTACACATAATTAATAAAAATTAAACCACGGATTTTTCATAATAATTAAATATTATTAAACAAAAGTTATAAGAGTGGGAATGTTTTTTCTGTCAAAAATTAACTAAAGTAATCGGAATTTATTACTGGATATATTGCAAACGCTCAATCAAGTTATGACCAAGATTTCGCAATTACGTCACGTTTCTGAAATTACTCCAAAAAATGTTATGCAATTCTCGGTAGCATGAAACATACCATATTGAGACTGCTTTTGAAGAAATTCGCCCGTGGAAAAAGATATATGTATTTATTTATTGGCGAAAAATAAATGATTATTTATTTATTTATTGATCAAAAAGCATCTTTAACAATAGAATACCTCTTTAGTAAACTTTTTTAGCAGAATATATTAATTTACATTATTCATGCAAGTACAATTATTATGATATTATACATTGTCTGAAAGTTTTTTCGTAGTTGAGTTATTAATGTATAATTAATAATGAGTGTAGTTTGCATTGACACGACATGAAGCGATAATGATTAATTTGAAACTAAAATGAAATTAATGATTTTAAAGTCACATATGTATATGAATATGTTATAATTATTTAGACGAAGGCTTCCCAAATTTTTATGGGTCGAGACCCATTTGCGAAAACGGTAATTGCTGTGAAAAAAAAGTTGATTCATAAGCTGATTCATAAGTTGATTCAAAACTGATTTGATATAAATCTGCGAATTGAGAGAAACTAGACTTAGTTAGTTAGACAAGATAGTTGACTTTGGATTGCTAATCTGATAATTTTCAATGAGTAAAACTGAAGAATTCCTTAAGAAATAAATGTATAATTTTAATATTTAAGGCTATACACACTTTGGGAATCTATGATGTAGAATCTAAATGATTAACAGATCGCAAACAAATTTTGCAAAATCTAGACTGAACTTTAAAAAATAATAACAAGACAATAATACCACACTCTATTCTTCACCACGATAACACACAACTCTGATTCATTTAACAGTTTATCGGTCATTGCTCAAAAGCATTATCACTATTCGATCTTATTAATCATTATCGTTATCGTACCATTCAGCGTCTATCACATCGAGATTACCGATCTTCAAGTTGGAAGTACTGCTATCAGTAATATTTAATGGGTTTCTCAGGTTTATCAAACAGATCCAAATTTTCGTTTAATCATGAGATCTCCTAACCACTCTTGTTTCGTGTCTCATATCTCAAAGAGTTAAGAGTGGCAGTCAAACATAAATGAGAACTTATTTTTATTCTCCTTCACCTACACGATTGCAATAAAATATTCGTTCTATTTGATTCAGCAATATACGAAATGGAAATCGGGGCGTTCAGTGAACTACAAGTGGATGTGGTGCGTTCCATCGAGTTGCAACCACACAGAAATCCAGGAGGCGCTCGAGCTTGGCCTCGACCCTCTGAAGGTGGAGGAACGCGTGGATATGGTGATAAAGGTATCGTGTCGCACCGCAGAAATGGATCGGCCGATCTTCGACGTAACTGACTGGGTTTACATGTAGGTAGATCTGCGCATATTATCGTGTTCCAACACGCGGCGCGGCAGTTTTCGCAGTAACGTAAGACCGTGGTGGCATGGTTGTTTGCTCGCTGCTTCGAGGGCAAGGCTGAATGCGTGCATTGCACGGCAAACTTCGCAATTAGAATTTTATCTCTGTTACGTAAAAGTACCGTAACTTTTATTGTTTACGGTATTGACTCAAGGTATGCTTATCGGATCTTTCTCAGAATAATATTGAATTAGGATAATCGAGAAATAATGTATGATTTTTATAAACCATAAATATTTTTGCGATATATTTAGGGAACTGCAGCTATCTTGGATTTCGATGATTTTTTACTGTGTTGTCCCGGGAATGATTCTAAACAATTTTTTCCTATACATGTAACCGCCGTTCGGTCTTAGTTTCCGAGATATTCGCAAAAAACTGTTAATACTACTACACACGATGAATTCTGTTTACAATTGTGCATCGGTAATAACGTACGCGTTAGTATTGGTCGTCGGCTGCCTCGTAGCGGCCGAGTTAAAAAGCCAAACCTAATTCTTATCTTTTATTTATTTGTAGTATATATAAACGAAGCCTGGATGAGCTTGGATATCCCACGGATTCTTCGGATTACAGCTTCATGCACAATTGCTTACTAAAAATAATTACCTTTAACTGGTCTGGGTTAGGTGATAGATAATAACATAATTACAATACATATTAAGCTTTATATTTTATTATTATTGTCTGAAGTGGGAAACCATCTTAGCCATGATATCAAAGGATTTAATTATTCGATTCTCAAAATCGTGTTCTCGTCGGATCAAATTTTTGAAGACATTTCTTCCAGTCTTGTATGTGCAGTTGTGAATGATTATTTAGATTCGTAAAATATGGTACAAAGATAAAGAGATCAATGGCTGATGAATGTAAAGTAATGTAAACGGATCGACAAGCGGCGAACGAAGAGGCGAATATGTCGGCTATACTTGTAACTATGTAGCTGTGTCACAGATACACACATGTGGGCAGAATTCACTGTAGTGGTATCGACTCACTTTCTGAATATCTGAAAAACCAAAAGCGTCCAGCGGTAACATGCAAAGAAAAAAGTTGTTTGTTCCAGAGCATGGTTTCTTAAAAAAAAAAAGGAAAGATAATATATTTAGAAATTTGAATTATTAATAACTATATGACGATAAAATTATAGTGATTAATCTAATTATAGTGATTAATATAAAATTATTTAAAAAAATGAGCAAGTATTTCGTTCAAAGTGAAGATAATTAGAAAATAGAATTATGTGCTAAATTAAAATTCAATAATCTTTGCTAAAATATAAATTTAGCTTCGTAATAGTTTACAAATTGTACAAATTCATAATTCTATATTTTTTGCATAATTTTGCAAAAACAACTTTAATTTCTTTTATTATTATTAAATTAACATAATTAAGATTAAAAATTGTACAAATAATGTTTTCATATATATATATATATACCTATCCACCTGTTCCGTGACTTGCATGTTAATATAGGTCATATCAAATTTCAGATCGATCCTGACGATATTCGTGGTAATCATAATTGCTAGCACGAGTTACGACATCGCTACACAAGGCCATCTGAGTACATTGAACCGAAAAGGTGAGTTGTGTTCGTTCTGTTACGTAAATGAAAATTCAGTGCAAATTCGTCGTTTGATCGCTTTATCTCGTTGTTATTACGATTCCAGAAGAAGGAACTCAGGAAAAGATCGGTTGCGAGATTGCATCGCATATGACCGATAAAGATTCTTGATCGCGCGATAAAGATCAGTGTTAAGGACACTTTATTTGTCTTGCATAAGAGCATTATCGATGCTCTTGGTGATTGATAAGTGTCGATTTCCTATATTCTTTTAATCTCTTCATACTTTGTAGAAAAATGAAAAAAATAGAACTAGATGCAGTGAAATAATTGAATTAAGCTTTAAATTTATGTATTTATTTATTTATTATATACAAATAATGTTGCACACTATGTATGTTTAGATAAAAGACACGTTCTTCTAACTTCGTTCTCCATCTACACGAATGGAAAAAATTTGTTGAAAACGGACAGACACCGTGATTCGATCAAATGCCTCGATGGACTGCGCTATATCAGTATTTGTTGGATCATTTATGGTCACACTCATTATACAGAGGTGGTTGGTGTTAAAATGAACTTGAGCGAAATTCCACAGGTAAAAAAATTATAAATGTTCTATTGATGTCTAAGTTGAAAAACAAAAATTATATGACGTAATCATATACAAGTATATAATAAATTTAAAATACACGAACTAATTTTATAATTTTCAACAAATTAATCTCTTATCTTTCAAGATGCATACAAATTGGGCCAACATGTTAGTACTCAATGCAAATATCATCACCGACACGTTTTTCCTTATAAGTGGAGTTCTAATGGCATACACGGTCCTAAAAAAAAACGAGAAAAATTCACAAGGCTATCTCGACGTAATTGGCCTCTATCTCCACCGTTATTTAAGATTAACCCCGGCATACGCTATGATGATCGGATTTTATGCCACCTTGTTTTACAAAGTTGGCTCAGGGCCTTATTGGGATGAATGGGTCGGAGCTAATAGAGACTATTGTCAAGAAAACTGGTGGATCAACCTGCTCTACTTGAATAATTATATCAATCTATCTAGAATTGTAAGTGAAATTTAGTAATGATGCAATTACTGTGTGTACACTTTCTAATGGAATAATGAATAGATATTTATAGAACAATTTTTTGTATTCTGCATGAAGCGCATACTACCATGTACTTTAGATTGATTTGAATTATTTAACTGATCAATTTTTTTATCGAAGTACGTTGTTTAATAATGGAAGATTAAAATTTAAAATTTTTTATTACATGTTTCCATTGAACTACAAACTTCAAAGAAAATTCTATCGCATTTAGATACGCGGTTCACGTTTTTTACTAAGTTCAATTTTTAATCCTTTTATTCGTTTCTTGAAACTCCAATGTTCTTAACCTCAATTACGAAGAAATGTATTTGCTTGTTATCTGGCATAGCTTCCTAAGTATGTTGCATGACAGATAATTACTTTGAACTAGGCACTCGTGCATTTTGTTACAAAATGTATTATTACATTTTATTTAATCAATTATTGTACTACCATTTAATAAGTATTCTTATTTCGAATTGTTTATAACAAAAAAAAACGTTACACGCTAGGAATTTAGAAATGGCTTGTCCAATAATTGCTTATTTCTTACTTCTGTTTTTAGTGCATGTCTCAGTCTTGGTATCTGGCGACCGATATGCAACTCGTCTGGCTGTCACCGATCTTCTTGTATCCTATGCTCAAGTTCACGCGAAAAATCTTCTTCTGGCTCGTTTTCGCGTTAGGCCTAATTATCTCCATTCTAATACCATTCCTAATAACATTCAGTCTCAGGCTTAGTGGAACTATGCTCTATTACAAGGAGTGAGTGTGGATATTTGCCTTTTTCACTGTCTTCCTGTTTTCTACATGGCGTCCACGAAAAGTTGCACCAAATTTTTAAAATAGATCTTATCTCCTAAAATAAACAAATAATCAGTAAATATTTGTATATAAAAATCATTTACTTTTATTTTAACGAATATTACATGCCTTTAAAGTTTGACAGAATCTTTTCGGAACGTCCTGTATCTCTATTTCTTTTCATCTTGCTACTACGCCGCGCCGTATTGTACCGTCTGATTTATTCCACACACGACTACTTTTTACTTTGAAATAGATATTCCACTCCGTCCTTTCTTTGTCATATTCATATTTCGAATGTTTGATATTCATTCTCAGTACTTTAATATTATTGATACTTTTAAATTTACAAAATATTATTTGCTATATAAAATATATTTTGATAAATCTGTAAACATCGATAAAACGATTCAGGGAATATTAAGTATTTATAATACGTCATTCAAGATCATCTTACTGAAACCAAAATTAAAATTAAACGAATGGACCATTAATTTAATCTTCATATTTTTTTGTTTTTGTTAGTAACACGGATGTGGCCAATGTTTTCATAGAAATTTACACAAAAGTTTACAACAGATACGGATCTTATATTATTGGTCTGGCTCTTGGTTACTTGTTGTATCAGAAACGATCAAGAGTTGTGAAGATTCGTTATGTAAGTATGCCAAGTTCTTCTACTTAATAAGTATAATTGCATAATTTTATCATGAAACTTTATCAAACTTGAATGGGTGTTGTCTGGAATCTACAGTTAAATAATATCTTGTGTTTTTGTTTATTTAAATATCTATTTAATTTATTATTCTTTAATAAACTTTTTAAGTATTATTCTTAGTTTATTTTGTATTCTTAACGTTTTGTTAAAACTTTTCATAAATTTACTTGGCCCAACTTAAATTTCGTTTTCTTCATTTAGAAATGAAAGAAGAAGAATATTACGCTGAAATGAAGAGAAAGTGATCGTGACATATGAAATGTGTGTTCATCAAAGATAGTAGCAAAATATATTTGAACGTTTTTTTCATAATCGACATTTTTTAATTAAATCCAAATGATTTTCTGCAGATATACGTGATTTTCGGTTGGCTGGTAGCGGCAGTTTGCGGTTCATTCATATTCATGTGTCCTCGGTGGATGTACTTCGACGACTACTCTTATAACGAATTAGAAGCAAGTTTTTATGCAGGTTTCCACAGACAAATGTTTGCTCTTTCTATTTCTTGGCTTATCTTTTGCTGCGTTCATGGCTATGGCGGTAAGATTTAATTTTGTATTAATCTTTTGTTTAAACAAAACATGACACATTTAGTAATAGTATAAATGCATGGCAATGCATCATTTGCTCCTACTTTCTACACATATTTTGAAATATTAATTGTTAATTATTAGTAATTATAAAAACAAAATACGGGATAAATATATTCATGCGATTATAGAGATATCAATTGTACTTTTCTTTTGTGCAAGGTTTTGTGGGTCAATTTCTGTCGTGGAAAGGTTGGGTTCCCTTCAGTAAGTTAACTTACAGCGCTTACCTGTGCCATTATGTATTTCTCTTAGTAGAAGCTGGATCAGTTCGAACTCCGGGCATAATTTCAACTATGGCAATTGTAAGTAATCTGATCTTTAAATGCATTAAAATAGATCTGTTCTTAATTTTTTATTTTCCAAGTTCTTAACTTTGGTGGAATTTAAGTTTGAACTTAGATTAATTTAAAATCCAACCTTTAAATACTATAAAAGATTCTCAAAGATCGTAAAAAAATTAAACTCAAGCCTAAATCAAATTTTAAATTATTGCAACTATCTTCCTAAGCTCATTTTATACGCAAGCAATTAATTATTTATCGAAACTTGCAGCTTCGCAGTTTCTTCAGCAACCTCTGCCTCACGGTACTGCTTTCTGCGCTTTGGACACTGTGCTTCGAGATGCCTTTTATGACGTTAGATCATACCTTTCTTTCTCACCGTCAAAGTCAATCAAAATCCTTGAACCTAAACCAAGAAAAAATATTCGGTTCCATCGATTCTAGTAAAGAGATCTATCGTTCCACGGAGGAATCTTCTGCTACAATTACACAGGATTGTGAAGGCACCTTTAACCAAAAGTCCAATAAAAACAGCATGTATGATCAGGATTTAAAATCTGACGACAAAGATGACAAGTGTCCATTCATTTTTGTAATTAAAGCTGAAGACAACGATTCATGGGCACAGTTGAGAAATGTTCATCAAAATAATGGTTTTGACGAAGACTCGGATCAACCGTCGAAATCTAGAACAAAGGAAAGAATGGATTGTTGTTACGAATCGATCGTAAACGAGGAGTTCATAAGGAAAGAAGGATCCAGGGAATCGGATCAGGCCACCAGTAGCTGATCGACAATTTACCCGTGTAATATCGAATCAGCTTGCTGGCCAAGCGTTTATAAGCGAATAGAGGCGAGATTAGGAAACGTCTTTAAGGAATTATATAATTGATATAGTGATATCTATTTGTTGATTCAGGCACTCTTGTAGGTAGTGAGTGATAGCCATATCGTAGTTTTTCTCTGAATATTTGTCTGTTGCAAGTATTTTGTGTATTTCTTAGTCGTTATTAAGGAATATCGCCAGGTATGTGGTGTGATTTAAGAAATAAAGATTCTTTGTACGATGATAAATTAAGAGTACGTATGGTTTAATGATAAGTTTAGTGGTTTCTATCAAGTGAATCTTTGAGAACTATTTAGTGCATTATTTTAACACCACATTTTAATATTACATTATAATATTACATTTTAATATTACGTTGTTCTGGAATGTTGGGATTAGATGGACAACTTGGGACCATATTTGACATACTTTGTCTATTTCATTCCAACATTTCAGTATATTTATATATATATATATATACGTAGATGTACCAAATTTCATATAAGTGGATTCATTATAGAAAATAATTTGTTATCGTACGGAGGATCATCTTTTTTATAATTATATATTATTTGACTCCATTGTGTACTTATAGATTTAGTTCGAAGTGTTTCTCACAATCCGATGTTGATCCATCGGTGTGAAAATAATAATTTAATATGAACGGGTAAAGGTTAGTTAAGAAATAAAGGTACAAATTAGCTGTGAGAAATCATCGACTATCATTAAGTGTAGTTAAGAGGTGTTTTCTCGATGGTCAGTTTATAAAAAGAAATAGAACTTTTACAAAAATAAAAAGTCAGTAAGGTTATTTTTCATTATGCTTTATAGTTCAAATCGAAAGTGTACGTATTACATTCCAAATTCGGAAATCTAACAGAATCAGTGAATACCGTAATTATGTATTCCAATTTCGCTAATGTTATCTAACTCAATATTTTGTTAAGTATACTAATAATACTGCTTAATAATGAACAATGCTCTTTTATGTGGTTATTGTTAATTCAGGATATTAAGATCAATTTTAACAAATTCAGTTAACCTCTTATCCAATGTTTATAAAACAAATACTACTTAAGTCAGATATTATACATACTATTAACTTTTAACTTTTAATCAGTAAAATTAGACAATACAGTACAAAGTACAGTATTACAACTAATATTAAATACTCTAATTATAGATTATATTATGACCAGGAATTAAGGAACAAAATAAACTTGTTAGATCGCTTTCGTTTTGTTGAAATATTTCTTCCGCCATGCTCAACTTTTCTACACATGAAGTATACAATAACTAGGAACTAATTACCGACATTCTTTAACACCAATGATATTTTTTAATGATGTTTGTTATATCGATATTTTATAATATATATATTTAGACTAATCGCTCTTATATTTAGGCTCTTCTTATCTTGAATACCTTGGTATATATTGTTTATGAAGAAAAAAAGATGAATTATTTAATGTATAATACAATTATTCTTCATTTTTCCTTTTCAATATTTCCTAAATTGTTTGAATTATTTTATGATATACAAATACGTAAATATAATCTATGATATTAGGACGATAAAATAACAGGAAAATAGGTCAGGATAATTTCTAGTTACTGCAACATTAGCCTCAGTTCGTGTCACTGTTTACTTAGGTCTAAGTCTTCAACTGATGCTTTTACCTCGCTTAACGTTTTCTATACGAACACATTCTTTTCATTTTTCTAACGCGATCCACGAGAAGTAACAAGTAAGCCGAGAAGAGAATGAACTGCTTGTTTTATCCGTGGAAGAAATTGATACCTTACGACTTGCAATGTAGAAAATCCGTCCTTTTGAGAAATCAATTTTTTTTTATTCTTCTTTGTACTTAAATACATTAAATTTTTACAAAGAAAAATAAAATTTATTATAGAATGTGCATTTAGAATGTATATTTCAGAGATTTGTATAATAAAAGATAAGCCGATTTTCATCATCGAGTAATACAATGAAAATTGAGTCAAAAGAGGGTTATTAGAATTGTTATGAAATATATGTATATATTGGTTAAGCGACAATGAATATGTGGGAATTTGATGACATCATTAACAGAAAACGTTCCAAGGGTTGCAAGTGCACTTGCAACACGTGCTTAAAGCGCCCTTGGGACGTTCGTCCTTCCGTGGGAAAATCAACCCCATATTTTCGGTCAAGTATTTAAAAAGGCATCTGCGTGCTTTGCAGATGATTAACAACTTGGGTAGGCAATTGAAGAAGCCTCACAACTTCCATAAGGAAGAGAGGAAAGCTCTTAAGAAATGTTCTTCTTTCTTTTTAGGTTATACATAAGTATTTACGCATGCATTTACTAAGCTAGGTTAAATTTAGGTTACTAAATATACATTAATATTAGTTCAATTATCTTAAGATGAGATAAAAGAATCCATTAATCTATAGAAATTATAATTTCGCCATGCCAGCTGTTAATGTGTTACAGTCCTTCGCCAATAATCTAATTAATACAGTCCATCAACAATAGAGCCATCTACATTGATAGTATCATATCCAACCGCCAGCACAACCCCTATGTAGAATGGAATGCATTTAGTTATTACGGAGTGCGGAGGAGTGGATGGCAGGCGTGATTCGTGATTGCGTAAATTGGGGTTAGGTTCTCGTAGTCGGTGGAAACGGTAGACGCCCCGTTGTGAGAAATACAGGGAGCGGATTTCAGTGCTGGACCGTCATCCACGTGTGGTCGACATCTGCGACGGCCCATCGTTTTTCCGCAATGAACTAACGCAACGGCGAAACATTTGTCCCCTCTATTCTTCTCGTAAACGTCATTTATGTCCCTGCCAATATAGTCTGGTTTCGATACTAGTTTCCATACACAGCATTCAACCGTTCTTTCCACGCTTTGTTAGCATGCACAATGAACTGGTAAAATAAGAAAGAAGCTTTGAAACACGGTAGTTACGAGTATCGAGAATTTTTGGGGTTAGGTTGGTATAGAATGATATAGAAACAGTTTTAGGAATTGTTATGTATACAGTATTCTATTTCTTTATTCTTATCGTCTGCATGTATGATATTTGATGTAATTCGTTTTTCAGTTTTTAAATTAACAAGATTTTATAATAAAATTACTACAAATATTTTTTTATCTTCTTTCTATATTAAATTCAGATTAGAATTTTGATCAGATGCTAATAAATGTCTAGAGTCTCTAGAATTACAGTAATACGATGATTAATGATGCAATGATAAGGTAACTAGAATAAGATGTACAACAAGATAAACTACATATTATCTTATTAATGCGTAATGATAGATTATGTTACCAACCTTATGATGCAGAGGATAGAATTAAGTAAATTAAGTGATTGAACGAAAAGAAGAAAAAATATTCTTTCCGAGTTATCTAAGTAAAAGAAAAAGGAAGATGCTTTTTCTTTCTCAATTTTTCAGTTTCCTAGAATCAAACATACTGTAAACTCTTATAATCCAAGTTACAGTAACAAAAGAATTTAATTATAATTCTCAACGAGAATTGATTGTAAATAGTCTACCAAATAAAAAAAAAATTTTTTTTCAGTTTAAGAAGTCGTAGTGTAAAGTAAATCTTGTATATCTAACTTCCGTTTGGTGTTTCAAGTTTCAAAGACATAAAGTCGAATTCCAGACCAACGTTTTTCACATTGTGAGTTAGACAGTCTCCAATTTCCTGGACACCGATCCCTATATTTAAAGAAACTGTGTCTCTTTCTGCGATATCGACGGGATCCCGTGATGAGACTGGCGCCGACCTCCTTCGTTGAGTTAAGGAAACCAAAGAAATGAAAGAAAACTGTCTTCTTCAAGACAGCTTAACCTGTGTCACGCGCCACCAAGGAAAGACAATCTGCGCAACAAATGGTAACCCGAAGCTCGAGGGCGCATAATGCTGAGCTCACTGAGACCGCATCTATGACCCTAAAGGTTAGGTTAGAATACAATAAATCTGTTCTGTCTTTGTAATTGACCATCGAACTTCCTGGGCAAACAGGAAACATAACTTGGCTTAACAAAATTCTACCAAATATCCAAACTGGACAAATTGTGGGTGTAAAGAATTAAATAAAAAAAAAAACGGCTTAATATCTGGCATCTATGTACATCCTCCTTTTGGAAAAATCTGCGAACAATGAGTAATGAATGCATGATAAAACTAATAAAGAAATGAAGGATAGAAAGAGTAATGTCGATGCGTGGTAAGAATGCAACAATTCATCTGCATTATTGTAAAAATCTGTAGATGTATTAATTGATGAAATAAATTTGAAGGTAGACTTAAAAAAAGAAAAAAATAATTTTCTTAAAAATTAGAGAAATTAGGATAATTTGACTATTTCTAACAGTCAAGACCTCATAACGATTAAAAATTTTCAATATTAAGAAATATTTTTTTTTGTCTTATTAATTTAACTATATCTTATTTATATTCATCCTGTCACAAATTTTATATCCTTGTTTCATTTAAAAAGCAATCATCCAAATTATGGTCTTCCTTTATCAGACTAAAAATGAATTACAACTTTTCTTAAAAACTATATCCGATAACATACCTCTTTCATTATCGTTTTATTTATAGCAATGCAATAATTTTTTTAAAATTATTATTATTATATTCTACTTAAAAAAGAAAAGGAGACATTTCAATGAAACAAAAATAAGTTTCGCAAAGGGACCTACAGGTCGTGAAAAGGTTCGCGGAAGAAGAAAGAAGATAAAGTAAGAAGGAAGACGAATCGGAGGTTCGAGTGTGAAATATGAAGAGGCACGTAAAAAAGCTCAAGTGGTTGCACATGAGGGACGAGACTTTTACCTACGTCAACGATTATTTTCTCTTCTTTTCTTACGGTGTACGAAACTCGAGGAAAACTCGTAAATTTTCTACGAAATCCATAGTAAGAGACTGGCGCCAGAGAAATTCCAAGGTCAACTTCAGCTATTATGTCCCAATATATGTAGATACCATTTTGAGGACCACGTGAGAAACTTATCCTCTGCTCCAATTTCCTCAATAGTTTTCTAAACATTTCCATTCTTCTTCTGTTCCATAATTTCCTTGCGAAGTGATTAATAAAAGCAAGATCTGAATTCTCTTGCATAATCCCAATTTTTGTCAAATAGAATATATAAGTAAACTGACAAATTATAGGTGAAAGAGATAGCTGGGTCCAATACACATGTCTTTGCTATATTTCAAATTCGGCAACTCAACAATAGAAAAATGAATAAGCAGTAAAAGGTTTTGAATAAAAAGTTCGCCAAGCATTTAGTCGTTAGAAAAAAGATCTGTATCGAGTTTCATGTAAGAGATCCTACCGATCGACGCCCATTGCCGCTGCCGATCTCATCGCCAAGTAATTTGAAACGAGGGCGTAACCGGCGACTTCTTTCCCTTCTTGACAAGCTTCTTCTTCGTCTTCTTCAGCGGCTCTTTTCGACTCTTCTTCACCCATTAGTACCAAAATGGCGTGCTCGACATTGATCAATCCCGTTTTTTATTGTCGAGTACAAGATAATTGAAATATTGTTGTTTAGACTTGTCATTTACTAATCTTTATTTTTTCTGTTTTGTAGATAACAAATAGTGAAATGTTAATCGGAAATATGTAATCAACAAAATCAAGTAATAAGAATCGAGTAATGTAATCAAATGAATTTCTGTTAATGGAATTATACAGTTTAATACGAATGAAGAATAGATGAATGTAGGTTAGGGTTAATTTGATAACTTAATTTCCAAATATTTCATTATTACATTACATATTTTATTATTTATATTTATTTATTTAATATTTATAATATTTCATTATATATTTTGTAACTATCATTAATATTTATCCCTAATAATAATTAAAGTCAATTGTCATCAGTAATATTTTACTTTCAGTAAGAAATCCAGAAATATGCAAAATATCATTTAACTTTTAATTTCTTACGGAGGGGTATACACGTAATCAATAACCCGGGGAACATGTGAAAACCAAGATTTTTCAACTTTAATGCCCACGATTTCCGGCATGACAGAATTAATTGCAGTATTTTCGATGTTTCGACCATAGAGGTTAGAATATCCTGTAACGTCAAAGAGATTCACCCTAAACGGTAGCTATCCCTAGGGATAACCTGTGGCATAAATACGTAACCTGGCACCTGTTTCCTTGCTCTACAGTCACACGTGCTGTTCCGACATGTCGCATCAATTAATATCTAATTAAAACAAATTAACAAAACAAAATAAATATCGCTTTAATAGCCCCATTTAATCACAACTAAAAATATTTTTAGAAACAATCATCAATCTTTAATATATCAATCGTCCAACAATTCCGTGATTGTTTTTTCGAAAAACTTCAAAAGTATGTATAATGCTTTTAAATGAAACGATGTATTACACAAGTATGAGTCATTAAGTGGCTGCACGGATCAAAAGCTACATTATCGAAGAATGTTAATCGAATGAGTCAGGCTCGTAAACCTACACATACATGTACGACAAAGTTCGGAAAAGTTGGAGAGAAAAACTGAAATAAATTATTAGTGATAACAGAAGACATCTGGTTTTATCCTCGATTGTTGCCAGACATGGTATCCATGCTTAAATAATTAGTTACAGTTATCAACAGCGCATAATTTCTAATTAGGTACATATATTGTTATGAGTATTATTGCCTGAAATACCAAATAATTGCCTGAAATAAATTCCAAATTTGTAAATTTCCAAATCAATTTTTGAATTCTTAAAAAATATTCTCTAAGCTCGATCCAAGTGTCTAAATTTTTTAATTTTATAAAACTTTAAATTTTTTAATTTCCAAATTGACTATTAAAACATATCTATTCGCAGCTCTGTTCTTTTCCGGAATTCTTCCTAAACGCTTACTATGTTCGTTTTTTCCTTATATTATTTTTTTATTTTTGTTTCTTCTTCTAGGGGATAGGGGAGAAAGTGATTGGTCGAGTGGCTGGCTGCCAGTCTGGTCGCAGAAACTTCTTGACAGACCCCGAGATGTTGTCAAAGGGAAATGCCGCGCGATCGACCGACCACTTCTGAACACGACTAATTTCTTCTCTTTGATGCTAGGCGGCCGATTACCACGCCTTTCCTTAGAGCCACACTTTTCCGGGACAATTTCTTCAAATCAACTCTTTTCTATTCTTGGAAGTAATACAAGTAATGGAACCGCAAAATACAAGTATATATTAATTTAATCAGGGAATAGAAGATATGACAATCTATACTAGATACACACTAAGTACTAAGTCATTAATCAACCAGATCTGCGGATCAACCATAAACTACGAATGTTCATGCATTTATGAAATATTTAAAACTGAAAAAACACAAAGGATACACATAATGTACAAAAATACGTAAAACAATTTATGGGGTGAAACTTTCATTCAAATTTAATTTCCTCTGGCATATTCTGGCATATAAATTTACATAAACATTTGCAGTCTAGTTATAAAATTTACATATAAAGAGCGTTAATCAGCCTAATGTATGTTCTCCTCAGATTTGGAAGGGAACAACACTCAAGACAATATCTTTCCCTATAATCTTCAAATAAAACCATCCCACCTCTTTTCAAGACCATAGAATCGAAAGGCAAGAAAAAATACAATAAAAAAGGAATGACTTATCGGAAGGGACAACTCAAGTATATTCACAAATCACAAGGTGGCGCCTATGTAGATGGTGTGTGGTGCGGTTTCCCACAAATATAGGTAGGAGCGATTAGAGGGTGATTAGAAGAAGGTGTTCTGGATTGCGTTCCAGCAACGCAAAAGCCGACGGCGCGTCGTTTCGGTGCGGTGCGTGTGTCCCCTCGCCACTTTTACACCCCTGTGTCGAGTAGCAGACACCGAATTGGACGACCACGCACCCACGGGACTGATACGAGACCCTGCCACTCCGTGGTTGGAAGCTGCTAGTCCCCACTTCTTCTTCTCAACCATGCGACGCACGCTCCTTCAATTTTTTTTTCTTTTACCCTTCACGAGTGGAGCTGTCGCGATTATTACTTAAATAGATATATGTATCAAGGTTTAAGTGACTTCCGGCGATAACGAGAATTGAGAGGTAGAATGTTGATTAGAAGTATCATGGTTAGTTAGCTTAGGATAACGGTGGCTGGTTTTGGATCTTTGAAATTGAGAGTGAGGTAAACATATGAGAAAAACCATGTATGGTTTTGTTGTATTTTATTGCATTCTTTTAATATTTCAGGACAACGATGAACGAATATCTAATCGAGTCATTTTTAAACAGAGTCTGATAAATATACATAATACAATAACAACCAAAGTATACATGCTTAATCTTGTAACTGTTCAATAACAATAACGATAATTTCCTAATTTCATTAAAATTTCGTCACTCTGATGTTGACATAATGAAGTGACCCATTTAGGGGACAATTTTTTCCGCGCGAAACGCGTGCCAGTCTCGTGGCTTCGAGTTTCTGGAACGGCCCGGTCTACTAATTATTATTTCCGTCGTTAAGTAGGCTATTTTTTCGGAAAACGCCAGCAGACGTAAACAAAGAGTTGAACCACGGTGTTCTGCGCTCTGTCGGTAACGCAGCAACAGAAATTTATTTATTTTTCTCGCGATGACACGTGGTTCCTCTTCCCATCTTTCTTCATTTTTCCCCTGACGATCGCACTTCCCGTGCAACTTTCCAAAACAGACATCAATTCTCGATTCGTCATTGCTTCTTAAGAATAATCTTTGATTAATTCACAAAATTCACAATGACATATTCAATATGACAAGCTTTTATTTAAAAAAAAAGAAAAAAAAAGTGAGAGTGTCCTAACCTCAATTGTAAACAAATGAAACTAGTTCCATCCACTTAATTTATATACTTATGTCACTTTGCCAATCTTTATTCACCTAACCTAATCATCGCTTCAGAAGGAACTTCGACCAATCCGCAAAAAAGTGGCAAGAAATTTTAGAGAGATTTATAAAGAGATCGATGGTCATTAAAAGTTAATCTTTCAGAGAGGAGCACGACTTACACGGCTATATAAATGGTGAGCTACCAACAGAAAGAAAAGGAAAGAAATGAAAGATCGAACAGAAAGAGGTAGAATGAAAGGGAAGATGAAAAAAGGAAGCGAGAAAGAATAAGGTTAAGACAGCAGTTGCGGAGAGGAAGAGAGAAATTCAGAGGGGCCATGTGGCGTTTCAGGAGATATCAAATCATACTACGTGTACGCCATGCCGCCCCCTAAATATAGTTTATTGCGTTACCGAGTATTAATGGAGCTCCTATAGGAAGGACGAAGACAGACAAACTATCGAGCGTTACGGATCAGCCACGGAAAACCGAAAATAAAACTTGGTAATAGATCCTGATTGATTGAGTAATTGAGTAATTAAATAATTATGCGGATACGTGTGAAAATTTCGATTTTTTATGAATATTGCAGGATAATTGAAGCGTTGATTAATTGATGTTAATATGAGAAATAGCAGACAATGTAGCGTCTTATTCTAATTACCTTATTATTATATCACGAAATTATTGTATTCAATCGAGAAGTTATATAGGTAAAATCATTTTTAAAAGAGCAGAGGAATTTTATTGTTCTGTGAAATGTATAGGAAAGAATTATTCAGTAACTTCGTTTTGGCTAATTCTTGTAGACTGGAACGTGTTTATTAATTCAGCCTGATTTATGCAGACTTTTTAATGTATCTGCCGTATCCCCTATTGTGTACTGCCGAATGTATTCCATTAATCTATACATCTATATACATGTTTTAAATTAGTATTCTAAGAAAAACTCGCAAAATATACGATAAATACAGAAATAGAGAAAGAAGTTAAAGGTTAGAATATTGAAATCAATCAGCATTTCAATTTCCTGTATAGTCTGGATTTCAGTTTATTTAGTGGCTGCAGTTTTAAAATAGATTTATCCAGTTTTCGAATTATCACATTTCAAAAATTTTCAAAATTAAACTTCCAAATTTCCGCTTTCAAAATTTCAAACTTCATAATTACTGCTTTCATATTTTTAAATTTTCGATTTTCCGCTTTTGAATTTGTATACTTCCAAACATTAGATAGTTCAGTTTACATCTTGCAAATTTTTCCTTAAAAATTTCACAAAATAATTGACACAAAACCTGCAAAGATGCAATATTACAACAAAAAATAATATACAAAATTATCTTGCACAATTATAACGAAATTATATCTTTAACATACTTTCACCAACTTTACAGAAAGAAATTCCAAGAAAATGAGAAATCTTCTAGGGTGGAGGGTCAAGAAAGAATACAAATTAGTTACGATCGTTAGGCCAGGATGACTTGTTTAAAGAGATCCACAATCATGCCAGATTTCGGATCCGTTCCGGTGTCACAAATTGAAAACATAAACACTGGGATCGCGTACACGTGTCCTCTGTATATCATAAACTGGTAGACGATCCTTAAAACCGGTTGCCTTTTCCTCTTGCTACGTCCGCTCGCTGGGTTCATTCATGAAAATCCGGTAGCCCTTTAAACCGTGAACGGGCCATCGGTAAGCATACCAAAGATATCCCTTCCTTTTTCTTTATGGTCTTTTTTTTTTTAAGGAAAGTACCGAATATTACAAGCGACCCTTCTAATACACAGTTCATTCATACCGTATTCATATTAAAATCAAAATATGCTATATATCGTAATGAAGAAAAATAAATTTGTGAAACGTAGAATTTTTATTCAAATTTTTGAAAATTGAAAATATCTCAAATTATAAATATCTAAGATAGTAATGTGTTATAAAAAATACTAACGAGTTGTATTTTTAGGGAAACATGAATTTTGGAACGGATTTAGAAGAAAGTAACGGTTCTACAAGGCGTAGAAGAAATAGACATTTTTATTTCATTAATTTCAAATTGTTTCGATTTAATTAATGGGAGACTAAATATACTATATAATAATATACGACAATATATAAATATACGTATATAATAATATACGTATCCTATATAACAAATGGAAAGGATGAAGACAACGGAGACTTTGATTGGTAATGAACGAGTGGTAGCCGAAGGAAAGGTTACTCTTGGCTGTTGGAATAATAAACAAACCCTTTTTGTTCGTTCCAGGCCGACATTCACAGTAGCTCGTTGTCAAGGGGACGCAATCCCTGATCTGGGTTAATAAAAATTCGAACGGTGTCGCATTTCAAGAAATACCGACCGAAGATTCTCCTTTTGACCAGGGAATGAAGGGTGACCGAAAAAGACCTGGTTCTCAGAAAATTGCCTTTAAATCATCTTTATCGTCGTAAACTTCACTTTGAACTAGTCGACTGTCAGACGTGTGAAATCTATCGTCAGAACATGTAATATAGCCTTCGCCAGAAATCGAAAAGGGAAAAAAGGAAGTTTGATGATGTAGAATATAGAAGAATGATTAGTTCACTGCACAGAAAGTAAGTATCAAGGATAATATTGCGCATAAAAAGGTAAATCAGAATCTCAATAACAAACAAGATAGATAAATGTCAAAGACCCTTCTCTTATTTTCTTCCATTCGAACCAATCGAGACATTGCCCTGGAAATAAAGTTAAATCCACTTTTAATCCCTCAGATAACATTGGGCGTAGCTTCAAACTATAGATAAGTATGTTAATTTATTCGACATTGAGTCGCGCGAGCAAGAATCGGTAAAAAAGTGGAGCGACGACGCGTTGACGGTAACGCACACTGACAGAGGGGGCTTTTTGCCATCCGGAGAAGCATCGGCCCTGGGAAAAAGACAGATAAAGCCACTTAAAGTAGCTCCAAGCTGTGGAGGAGGATCGTGCGCTGACCACTACTATTTTCAGTCCTTTTTGCCGCTAATTACGACAACCCTTTATCGAAAGCCACTCGAGCATCCCCCACCCTGGTATTGCTCCGACACTGCGGATTAAAAGTGCGCCAACGAATTTTAAAATAGGACGCTCTTGGATGAAATTCGTGGAAGTGTATTTATTCAAGACGGATGCACCCAATTTTCTTTGACGTTTAATTATAGATTTAAGGCATGTTCACGAATAGTTCCATGATCCTCTTGTTCTTGAATTTAGCAATGTGACACAGAGGCAGTCATCATTGGTCGAAACTCTAATCGTAATGAAAGTTAAGTTATCGCATAAGCAGTATCCACATTTATATAAATACTACAAAACCTGTCTAATACGTATAATATAAAACCACAATCCTTTGCGAATAGATGAAACTTACTTATTGCATGGGGAAGAAGAAAATGAAATGGCATGACCAGAGAAAGGGGGATAAACAAATAGAACTGAATGTTAAATTCATTTGAAGAAAAAATCATTAACAAGTATTAAGTGTCTTCTAGCAAGTTCTAACAAAAATTATCAATTCAAAAATATTTTATTATTATAATTAATTATATTTTATTATATTTCAAGATTCCACCACCATCACCATCCACTAAGGGAAAAACAAGGAAAACAAAGAAAAGGAAGATTACTATAGCGTGTCCAATATATCTCAGATCCATGGTATATATCGGATCCTCTGCGTTCACTATTTATATAAATCATGCACTCCGGTGTTGGCTGATTCCCCGTTCAGTTCAATTTCTTAATTGAATCGAACGATATGCGCTGCATGGGCGTAAACCAGCTCGAGCTCCGCCCTTTGATTCCTCTCCACAAGCTTCGACTCTCTCCCTCTGGAGTCTGCGTGTACACCCACCAGCGTCGTGCTCGAGTACCAAACGGAATAACCCAGCCACTCGAGGCGACCTCCGAATTCGGCGTTCTTTTCTCAGTGGCACTTGGACCGCATCCGGAAACGCAGTGACCTCGTGACCAGTGAAACGCGGCATCTTTCGTCGCATCCCTCATGCCTTCCTTCGGATAAGAAATATTCCAACCGATTTCTCAATCGTTTCGGGTTGTTAAGGAAGAGAAATTACAAGAGTTCTTACAAGAGAAATTACATTTTCGTTTAGATAATTGGGCTTGGAAATTTTGTGTAATCTCTCTACAATTTTGTGTAAGTTCTCAACGAACGAAGATTTTCAGAAAATTGTTCGGAGTCGATTTCAAGAACGATCTGTTGTAGAAGAATTGCGATTGATGGAAGAATTAAATCAGGGTTAAAAAGATTTAAAAAAATCAGACTCCACTTTGTACGCGATTGATTCGCTGATCGCTAGTGAGATTTTTATTGGTGAAGTTATTGTGACAGTGCGAGGAAAGGAAGTGAAGGAAAAGAAGTTACAATGATGCTCGGGGGTTACGAGGCGCAGCCGGATTATTATCCGCAATGGCATCAACCCTACAATTACGTCACGCAATTACCATATGGTAAGTTCTATTCTATAGATATTCATTTTTTTTATCTACTTGTAGCTTTTATTAATATGTTAGTTTACGGTTTATTATCTGGGAATCATAAAGAGAATCGTATCAGAATTTTATAGCATCGCTATGCGATTTGCCTACAAAAAGACTAAAGAGTACTTTTAAAACTGAAAGAATGTAGAAAACAAATTTCATTACGCAAAATGAAATAGTTTCGAATACCACTTGCATACGTGTGTTTGCTTCGAAATGAGATGACTTCTAAATATAGATAGACTAAATTTCCAAAATTTTGAGTCGTTCAATTTTTTTTAGTGAAACACGGAGAATTTTGCTTGTAGAATATTAAGTAATCTTCAGATTGTAATGGGATTGATAATTCAGAAGCTTTAATTATTAGAAAGAAAATAGTACAATTAGGAAGATCTTTAAAGTCTAAGAAAGTATCTTCATATTAACATTCAATAACTATTTCGTTATTCACATTTATATTATATTATCTTACAAAACTTTCAAAGAATAGATTAATGAATAACGCAGGCGTTGCAAAAGATAATTGATATAATAGTAAAGTAACACGATAAATAAATGAATAAGAAAAAGAAATCGCTGAAATAAAAAGCGCCACAAAAAATGGTATAAATCCACTAAACGCATTCGCAATTGTAGCATAATAATAAAACGATATTCCCTAAACGAGATAATAATTAAAATCTAAAACAAAATATAGTAAAAACTGTTGCACACTTCGCCATTCGATATATAAAATTCTCCATTTCTCTTCTGTAGGACCGCTGAACGTGCCCGACGCGGATAGCCAATCGACGTACTGGGGCGCGGATTCCGGGATCTCCGGGGGTAGTTCTGGCGCCGGAAGTCCCACCGCCTCGACGCCTCCCCTGATCGAAGAGATCGGCGTCCAAGAACCAAGCTACTCATCCCTGCAACAATATCCACACCCTTCTATCAGTCAACACTATCCCAATTTGCCTTACCCACCTCAACAAGATATTTCACATCATCACCTACATCATCACCATCATCATCAACAACAAAATCACAGAAGAGACGGCGATTATTCGACAGTTTCTTCGATGAATCAAGTTGATGGATCGCTTCAACAACATCTCAGACAAGGAACTAGAGACGGCGGAGTTGTCGTTAGGCCTAAACGAAGGAATACAGCGAATAAGAAAGAAAGAAGACGCACACAAAGTATTAACAATGCGTTTGCCGATCTTCGTGACTGTATACCCAATGTGCCGGCGGATACGAAACTATCGAAGATTAAAACGTTGAGGTTGGCAGCTTCGTATATTGGATACCTGATGGCGGTATTGGAAAGCGACGAAGGAGAAGAGCCGCAGACCTTTCGCGCTGAAATTTTATCTAATGGCAGAAGGAACAAGACGGCTCAGGCAAATCAGGTTAGTTTTTAGAAATTTCCAGCTTTCACGGTGCAATTAGAATTTAAAAGGCTACGATAAGGAAGCAGCTCTACTTTCTAGCAGTTTGAGTAAACCGACAAAAATCAAATTATATACATTCATGCTATAAATTCGCTGTCAGCTATTATTTGTAATAATGAACTTCTGCACTTTTTAATGTGAAGGTTATATCTTTTTTCCTCTCCCAACAAATATAATTTATATAAATATCGTAGCTGCCTCTTTAATAGAATCGAAACTTCCGGGTGAAAATACGTTCAATCGTGTCAACCGAATTCTGATAAAATTAACTGTACTACTAACAAAACGTCAGAGTCTCTAGAAAATTCACACTTGGAAGCTTCGATCGTGAAAATGAAGGCCAGTTTTATTTTATCGCGAAGTTTTTGTATTTTGATTGATTGTCGTAAAGGAGTATTGTTTAGACATAGTAATGTGCTCTAGACATGCTGAAACTTGTCTTAAAACAATATAGCGGAAGACAAATTTCCAATATAAATATTATCATACGCAGAATGTATCGTATTGCATGATAGACTATTTTTTAGCAAGTTACTGTACTATCAAGTAGCAGCGAATTTGATATCCCATATAGGCAGATTCAGACAAGTCGAGACAGGTTATATTCACGTGTTTCATATTCGATATAATAACGTGAGAAAATATTGGTTTATTATGTTATAATCAATAGACTATTTCGTCTACTATCCATTTGTTTATCTCTGCGACATACTTATTTACGTATTTGTTAATAAGACAGCGTTACCATTTTGTTGAAAATCTTGCTTGTTAATATCCGTTTCTACATTTGAAGTATGGAAATATAAATATTTTTTCATCCTGTAATAATAAATAGGTCTCGTTCTATGACCTAAACATCTCAGATTGTAGAAAGCGATAAATAAATACACATCATCAATAATTTAAATCTCTTTTGGAAAACTTCAAAATCAAGAAAATAATCATATTCTGATGTCTAAATTTGAAAATACTCTGAAAGGGTCCTCGAGCGTACTTCCACAGCGAAAATCGGCGGTATGCACTTCAACTACGAATTTATGCCCTTCGTCTACTTTCCTTTAAATCTCCTGGAACACTTTCGTAAGCGTTGCCTTCGAATAAACATCGTTCTCTTTAATTGGACGTCGTTCGTCGACGCCTGAGAACTCGACCTTAAACTTGTCATACTAAAACTTTTAGATGAAGAAAGACAGAGGAGAAAAATCTCATCGTGTTCACGTGCCATCGAAACGAATATTCTCAATTCAGCATATAACATACTTGTTTTCCGCATTGTGACAAAATAAGTTTATCGATGCCAGGCAACAAATAAATTTTCATCCATGTAACTTGTTCTGTTTATTTGAAAATGAGAAATTTAGTATAATCTTGACAAATTTTAGCTGTACACAGAACTGACTATTCCTTTGATTAAATGGATGTTTAGTAACCATTCCCGTTAGAGATGTCAAACAGCCTAATCAGAGATGTTGGAGATTAAAATTTATTTCGCTCAGAATGCTTCCAGTATGATTCCATACGAATTTTATATTCCTGTATATTTCAAATATCATTTTAATATCGATTCTTTGAATTAATTAATGATAAGTGGAATTGGCAATATAGAATTGTAATATGTCATACGTAAAATGTTTAGTTAGACAGACAAGTGATTGGTACGTTTAAAATTCGACAGAATCGACTAAAAATTTAACGAACGAGAAGAAAAGAATTTTTGTGAAGTGGTGAATAAACTGGATTGCGGTTAGATCACCAGGTATCAAAGGTTCTTCGACTATATATTATAGCTTAGATCGTTTCCGTAACTTAAATTTCGAAGATGACTATTGGACCACCCTGTAGTTTCGTGGTTTCTCCTGTTTTCTGTAATTCCTCGCCACCCAAAGAGAACTTTCTTTGTTTCAATCTTCAATTGATCTGCCATATCTACCATATAAATTTCAAACTTTAGGTAACTAGAATTTACATAAAAGTATAAATGTAAGCAAAGATTACAATTGTAAAGTAATAAATATTAAATGTAATAATAGACAACGATATAAAACATAGTTATAAAATATTTATATTCTGTATATATTAAAGTTTAAATAAAAAATATGAGGTATAAAAACATAAATATGTATATGCGACAATAAAAAAAATATAAATAATATTTAAATCTAGAGAATATAAATATTTTATAATAGACGTATTTTGTATGTATTCAATTTTTCATTGCAGAACGAGTCGTATTTACACCAGGCATCAGGCCTCGGGTCTGAGGAATCATCGAAAAGCAAAGGCCGAACTGGTTGGCCGCAGCATATGTGGGCCCTCGAATTGAAGCAGGAATCGCCTACCAACCAGATGCAATAAGATCATCGATTCCCAATCTATCTATTTCTGACACTTTATGGCTTCTGTTCTTCCGTCGTTATCGAGAAACCGAACAAATTGAAGTTAGATCAATGTTGGTGGCTAGCCAGGAAACTTCGATTATTCTCAACTTTTCCTAGACAGCTATCAAGTATTTCGTGGAACATAAATAGTAAGAAGAAAAATATTCGTTACTCTTTCATTTTACATCATCGACGAAATGTTGCGGTATAAAATAAGATTAATTTATTCACATAGCTGCGAGATAAGGTTAGTGTAAAAATTACGCTAAGTATTGTGTATGTGTATGAGTGTATATAAGCGGGTGAAAAATCGAAATCGTTCTTTTAGTCCCTTTACTTTTCCTTTTCTCTTTCTAAAAGACTTTTTTTAACAGATTCGCACTTTTGATGATTTCTGGAATTTCTGTTACGAGCAGAACTTGCTAAATCTCAATAAAAAATAGGGCATTACTTTTATTTGAACGCAGAAAGCGTCGATAAGTCTATTGTAAAATACAAGCGATTGTTTGTAAATACGCGTCTGCGAGTATAGGTCTGCCTGTAAATAGGAGTATCTTATTTCTTGGTCGATAATAATTTACGTCAACCTCGTTATCCTTTCACATTTTATTCTGCGTTAACCTTTAACATTTTATTCTTCATTGAAGGAAAAATCCGAAAAAAATTGAAGGAAAAAGAAAAAAAAGTTTGGATATCAGATATTTCATCGAAAATCAAAATTTCATACAGTTTTTATCAGTTAAAGAATTTAAGTGATATCATTCTTTCGTTAGATCTAAGCAAGTCAATTGATTTAAGATGCTTGTAAACTTTTGTATAGATTATCTTTAACAATGTATAAAAAGTAAAAAGTCACTAGTAATAAATAGGGTATCTAGTAACTTAAGCTCTCGGGTATTCTTTCTCCCCCCCCCCGTACATTTTATATGTTTTAAAATTATATAATAGTAAATATGTAAATATTAAGTAGTAAGAATTAAACGGAAACAATCCCAAGTCTAGCTTGTAAACAGAGGAAGAGCTCTCAATCTCAGTCAAATAGATCTTCCCCTGGCTCTTGTGTTGAGGTCTTGACTTGTCTGAAAGATATGTTTTCCTTAGTTACATGCTGAGAAAGCATTGTTCCTCGGCGACGGTTTCAAATTTCTTGGATTTTCTGGCGCCGGTACTTGATCCACGTTCAGCTTCTTAATTTGAGCGTGTTGCTGATACATCTATTGAAAGGAAAGAAGATTCCCCTACATCCATACAACATCTGTCCTTCGTTTCTAGGAGAAAATCATGCAAGTATAGTTTGAGAGAGTTGCGTACAGTATATTAATTTTCATTGGTTTATAATAAATGATCTTTAATCATCCTTGACATGTTTGTCATTCAGTACCATTCCACAGCAGATTATTTTTCTGAGTATCAAATAAACAAGTAGACGCGCCGCGATTAATCAAGACTAAATATTTGCACCACTTTTATCTGACAACGATACGGTATTTAGCTTCATCGATAACTGCATAGTGACAACATTGTCGACTTTGTATATTGTAAATCTGTTGTCCTCGATCAATCGAACCACGCATAAGAGGAAGCCAATTAATGGACGAATTCCACGTTGATATTTAAATGAAAACACAAAATTATACTAAAAATATCGGATATGTTTCATAAATTGAATGATATTAAGAAATTGAATACCCAGAATCAAATATTTTTAAAAATTCAAACCAATTTGTAGAACTGTGAAGGTTAGGTTGAATGATGAAATTTATTCTAGGTACTGGACTTATTTTTTTATGGCTAATTATCCTCATTCTGTGAGCGATGATACGAACATGTGAGTGATATCATCCGTATACCAATCATAGCATGCAATGGATTATGTTATTCTGTTACGCTGTTAGAGATCTTTTGTGTCCTTGTCTAGTAACGCATGCACATTCATATCATAAATATGTAAGTGTGACACTGATCAACAAGCGGCGGCAGTGTGCATGCCTAATCGGACAAGGGCAGAAGGGGCTTCTATGGAGCATTCTCTTTCTATCCTCATATTGTATTCATTTACATACGTACGATTTGTGTGCTTCTATCTTCATATCTCTATGATTATATAGCACCACTCGACGTTCATTCCAATAAATAATCATCGATCAGTCTGTCAGTATTGAGCTTCGAGTTTATTGTCGTTCTGTAACATCTACATACTAGGTCATCGCAGAGCGCAATGAAATGAAAATATTCTAGAAACTCAATGTGTAAATAAAAAACAACAAAATGAAAAAAGCAAAGGCAGAAGTAGATACTTTTTTGGAGAACAAAGAGGCACATGCTTTCCCGGTAGAAGGTGTTAAACACGAGGAGGTGAATCGGTACCGCTTTGTAAACTCTTCGGTTGATGAAGCGCAGAACACCTCCGTGGCCCGAATCGACGATATAAACACTCCGCAGTACCTAAGGAACTCGGTTATTCTCGGTAGCAGCAAAGAGATCGTTGCTTCCTTGTCAAAACCTTACCATGAAGCCCCTGCTGTGCTACTGAGACCATGTACGATTCGTATAGTACGAAAGGGACCTTGTATACATATGCACGGATCCGTATATATTATTATTAGATTGCGGATATTTACAATTAAAAGAGTGTTACCTATGTAGGAATTTAATTCATCTACTAAATGTTAAACTGGTACTATAATTTCGGTTATTTTGTATATTTTTGCATATTATACAAAATTTAATACATACATATGCACATATGTATATGTATAGTGAGGAAATGAATGACCCAGGGAAAAAACACACGAGATGGGAAAATTATAGGAGAAATGGGGAAGGAAGATTTCCAATTCTCGCATCAGTCAGAAATAAAAAGAGATTAAGATCAACCGGGAACATTACATTGTTCTTTCAATATTATTTTTGCTATTTTGTCGGATAAAGATTTATGTATATATTATATTTTTCTTATTTTTTATCTATAAATGAAATAATGAGGTAATCATTAAAAGAATTAACTAGATGCAACCGAAATTTATTATATGAAAGATTGGAATTTCAATAATTTTATATATATACAACACTCCCGTTATCGATTCCTCTCAAACTAATTTCATTGATACTCGACCGAACACGAAAACCTAACCTTCTTCCCACTTCCATTATCATCGCCCTCTACTTGCATTTCCCCTTCTACTTTTTACTACCACTGTTTGGTGATTTGACAAATGAAGATGTAACGAAAAGAACTAAGAAGAAAAGAAAAAGCCTTTCTTACGTGGGAATATTTTCGAAACAGCATCGCGACCGAACAATCACGCGTGGGTATATGTTTGTATAAGTGTATGTCAACGTGAACACGCGTATCAAATGTGTATACGAGGCCAAAGGAAAAAAGTATGAAGCGGACGTTTGTTTGCTTTGACAAGTATCGAAGGTCCACGTACATATATACTTACTCGCGAGAATGTCCAAGTACGGTCGACCACTTAGGCGTCTTGTGAAAAACTGCCCTTAGCATGTGTCGCGCAAACCTTCTCTACCTAATTGCTCCTTTTGAACGTTACTTTTCTTAATCATGGGGTAAAAGAATGAAAAGAAAATCGATGTTTTCAAGTTCTGGATATTTTTATTAGATACATAGTAAACTTTGGTAGTTCGATTAGGGAATATATTTTCCTAATTATTTTTTTAAGATGATATTTTTTCTTTTATCAACAAATGAGAAAATTAAGTATAACTTGATTCTTTGAAAACCATAACTAGACTTTTAATGTTTATATGTATAAATTATGCATAATTATAGGAAATTTAAAAGTATAAAAATGTATGTGTGGATCATGTTCAAAGATGTAAAAATATCTGGAAGAGTACTCCTATCATAAACAAATTAGGGATATATAAATGCATAAATACATAAAAATCTGCAGTCTAATTATAACATTTAAAGTATAAACCAAATTTCTATTTAGATTCCATTTCTTTACTTGTATTCACAGAAATATAAATTTGTGTAAACGTTCGGGTCAGTCTAGTCATAACATTTTGGTTACATTATTTGAAAACTATTGTACCGTATATAATTTTATCGTAACTTATGTGTCGATAAAGTAGGAAACGGATTGATTAAAGAATCGGAATTTAAGATCCGAGTAAATTCATTGAGTATTGGAATTTATCAGACAAACATTAGAGATATTACAAAAAGGAGCAAATGAGCTACGCTATGCTAGTACGGCTACAAATCTTGGTTCAAATTGTTTACCCTTCGAAACTACTGTGCGTCATATGTAAACAATGCTGTTCTTCTCTAAGATGGATTATGTCTTCTGTCCGAGTGTTCGGATTTAGTATCTCGCAAATACCCAACGGGAATGCTTGCTGTGATATACTAGAAGCTTAATGTTTCTTACATTATCCCGTAAATATATTTATGTGTAATACATTACTCAAAATTAAAATATCTTTTCAACTTACACAAGTACCTTGTATTTTTAAGCTCAAGTACCTCTTGATACCTTTCTGTAGAAAATAAAATTACACATTATTTCGTATATAAAAACATCTATATAAAACGATAGCTCCGTTTAAAAAAATGGAGGCTATCTAGAAAATTCGGTAAATGCACGTACTTTCAGAATAATTACATTTCATTTAGCTTAATGAAATTTTTTCCTACTTTCTATATGTTTCAAAGTTACTAGTCTAATTACTTACGGTATCTTATATATTCATGTACAGACGTACTAGGATATTAAAATACCTAAATACCAAAATACTAAAATATTTAAATATAAAAATACTAGAATGCCAAAATACCAAAATATCAACAATTTTTTAATTTCAAAATAACAAAATACAAGATACTTACTAAAATTTCAAAACTTTAAAATATTAAAACACTATAGTCCCATATAAATATACGAATACAGATTCTCTTTACAAAGAGATTCGCATAAAAGCAGTCTTCTAGTCGCATTTATATAAACTACGCTTTTACCGTAAATTAAACTGCGTGCTTCCAAGACGACCAACCGATAAATGTGTCGATAGCCAGACGCACAGTCGAGCTTTTATACGAACGATGCCCGATCTCCTCTCCATGCTCCTCGGTCTCATTCGTCCCGAAATTGAATTGGTTAATTGACAGACTTAATCGAGAACAGATTGTCCGACTGATCGCCTGGGGTGCCAAGTTCGATCTGTTACAAGCGACAGGGAAAACGCCAAGATACTATGCTGACATTTTCCGATCTGATAGGTGACATTTTATAAATGTTCTATATTTGCAAATCATTCGACGTGCATTTGTCTTTGTTTGAATTCTGTTAAATCACTAATTATATAGGAATTGTTTTCTGTTAGGATGGATTTAATTCATTCTAATTTTATTGAGATTTTATTGGAATTCAAGATTGATTGAACGTTCGCAGCTGAACAAATGACATTAGCGAAATTTTACAGGTTATAGGTTACCAATGCTAATATAAAAATTCTTTTACACAGAAATTATCTCAGTAAAGCACAGGAGGAAGTTCAAATTAAGAGGATTTTACAGTATACTAGCCTAGATTATCCTATTGGACATGGATTTGTTAAAGGAAAAGTAAAAGTATATAACCTAAAACTTGTCACTTGTCAATTGAATAGAATTATCAATTCAATCATTCTATAAGAGGTTGCCGTCATTTAGGTAATCCTACTGTATCTTATATGTGAATTATTAGCCTTCTGTATCGATTATCTAATAATTCATAACCTCTAATAAGTAACTACATACAAGTAGTGATAGATTTTTAAGGAAAGTTTCAAGAAATGTTTTTTAAGGTAGGTTTTTCTAATGGAGAAATCTATTGCTATGGACAACAAACAAATGAAATTCTAAATAATTTAATTTCAAATAAATGAGAATTCAACAACTTATTCTCTACATACACTCATCATCCACGTAAGATTTTTTCCACTGTCCACAATTGATCCATTAAAGTTACTATCCTATTTCCGTTAGAACAGAGAGAAAGCAGAAGAAGGAAACAATAGAGAGAGAGGCACAGCTTCGGAGATTGTGTTAAACCTGTTACAAATCCCGGTAGAGTCAATGAATCTATCCGTACGAACATTTCCGTCTTGCGGTGACGACAAAGAATGAAAGTGAGGATAGGAAGAGAAAAAGAGATAAACAACGATGAGAAAGCGAAAGAAACGATACGGGGGTGGTTGCAAAGGTTCTCCCAGGACGTATCCACGATCCTCATTAAGTATGGAGGAGCGTAGATCTCGATTGAAATTGAGATGAATCGCTTCGTGAGACGTCAGGATTGGCCTCGGTTGGGGGTGGGTGTTTTTTCAGTTGAACTTTATTTCAAATGAAATCGATACTGTCAAGGAAAGGGAGAAGAAAAATAAGGTTTACTCCATGGAAGCGACAATTGGATGAAAAAGAAAAGAGAAAGGAGAAATAGAGTAGTGTAAGGTAGCTTGCACCCCTATAAAACCAGCGACTGAACACCGTATCGACATCATTCGCCGACAACGTTCCGCGATAACGTGCCCTCAAACGAAGCGATGATCGGTTCCGTCGCGTTTCTGTCTTTCAACCGCCTTATGACCATGGCAATTTGCGTACTGCTATGTGTGGTCTATTTGGTGTCCTGCGCTTCCGGAGAATACGGTACGTTCTACCGATTGTGAATTATACAGGAAGTTTAACAACCCTCTGACGGTGTAATATAACGAAAAATTCAGGATGATTTAGGAAACAATTATTCCTTTCTTGCAAAAGTTTTTGTATTTTGATTACCAGTTAGAAGAGCTACATTCTTCCAACTTTTCAACCATTTCAATTTTTTTATAAGTGAACAATTTTTTATAAGATGTGGAATTTGTGATAAAATGACTCAGTCTCTCTCGTGATGCATTTCGAAGAGATATTAAGGAAGCTAGGTCAAAGACCGAGAAACTACATATACATACGTGTTATTATTTTACCATTTCCACATGTATCGTTATTTGTACGTGTTATACTCTTTCAAATAGAAGGTAGAGATTCCTCGAGTAGCACGAGCAATGACAGAGCACCGAGCAACGAGTTTGGCTCGTGCAGCGACGGCAAGTGCATCAAACGTACCTCGCAGGATATTACCAGCGGTATGTGGTTTGGCCCACGATTGGGGCGACGACGCAGGACGGACAGAAAACCGGAGCTCGATTTTGACATTGAAACTCTGGCCAACGCGCTCGATGGGTCACGTTGGGCCATCATCACGATTCCAGGTATATATTTATTATGCTTGAAATACGTTTTTTATAGTTTCATGAATTTCTCTTCGTATTTTTAGTGTATTTTTGTGATTGTTTTTTTTTCCAAAAAAAAAGATAAAAATAGTAGCTTTCTATTTTATATAATTCACGGTAATATCATATTATTATGGAATCAAATTTTTTACTAATTTGATAATGGAATATATCACACTATTTTCTATAGAAGTGATGCAACTTGAATACCTAACTTAAATATCTTTCCTCTGAATAGAATATTCATGCTTTTGCAAATCTATATTTCTTTAATTTTGTTTCCAAGATTTAAACAATAACAAACAGATTAACTGTATGATTTGAAAGAATCGAAAGATGTGTATTTTTTCTTTTAAAAAATGGCAAAGAACATCGATCTATATTTGATATTTCAATCATTGAGTTTTTGAATAAAATTTGTTTTCAGGAACAGATAGGCGTCAAGCAAAGCAGTTCACACCCCGTTTGGGGAGAGAATCAGGCGAAGAATATTTCTCATACGGGTTTCCAAATGATCAGGAAGAGTTGTACGCGGAGGAACAAATTTTCCCACCTTTGTTTGCACCACGTTTAGGACGTAAAGTACCTTGGATACCAACTCCAAGGCTTGGACGTCAATTGCACAATATAATTGATAAACCTAGACAGAACTTCGATGATGCACGCTTTTAAGACTGGTTCGACCTGCTGGATGATTAATAGCTAATGATATAGTGTAATTAAGATCATATTTAAGAAAATAAAGGACTTGTATTTATTTGTATTATAATCGAGGTATGCTCGATATTTTTCCTGTTTCATTAGTTTTTATTATTATTCTTTCTCTTTTCTTTGTGAAATGAAGATTGGTTTTCCATGTAATTGATTAGAAGTTAGGTTAGGCTTGAGGCAATGGGCTAGTATACGCATTCACTTCTGTTATAATAAAGGGATTGTTAGCATTGTTCTACTTTAATTCAGTAAATTCTTTTCGTTCCCGTCGGAAAAAGAACCTGACAATGTCAAAAGTCAAAAGAACAAAGATATTTATTTTATTTTTAAATCTAATTGTTGGTACAAAAATAAATCATCGGAAGTTTACTCGAAAAAAATAATCTGTCAAATATCGCAAATATACTATAATTAGGATCGAAAGAAACAAGATGTGTCGTAGCTATAAAATTTTTATTTTCATTTCGACTTTCATATCATCAATATCCCACCTCAAAAGATAGATACATATTTTTTAAACCTTGGTATAATTATTATTACTACGAAATACTTTTAAAAATAAGAAAATTTGTTAAATATGATTATAATAATTCTTAAATTCCAATTATTTTACTATTTGCAAATATAACAATTTCTACATTGTGATAAAAGATAAACAAAAAATGAAAGACAACATATTTTCAAATTTTAAAATATCGTGTAATTAAAAGAATAGAGTCGCTAAAACCGTGGTTGTTATTCCTGTCCGTTCTGATAGTAAATGGTTACTTGAGCAAGGAGAGGCAGAAGGTTAACTTGTATCTGCTGGATGTGTTTCCAAGCTTTATGGTTACGACCGCAGTCTACGCTGCCACATGGCCCACGGTAGTTCCGGTCGAGGAATTACACGCGTAGTTACGCTCCTCCCTTTGCCTCCTTCCTCTTTCTTTCACCGCAGCCAGAAATTTAACCCTATCTCGTTGCACTCATGGTTCCTCTCTGTGAAAAAATTGAAACGATCCTATTTTGGCTATCTCCTTTCTTCCTGCTTTAATTCAAGAAATAGTTCAATGGAAAAACTTTTTCTGTTCGTTGATAGATATTAATACTTCTAGTAATTTTTAGGTTATTTCAACCTGAGAAAGATAGCAAAGTCGAAAATTCATGCTTGTAATTTTATAAAAACCAGGATACGAATTTTATGTCATCCTTTAAAACTTCTTAACTTTATTGTTGTGAAAAGTTATTATTGTAAAATAAAATTTCCACTTCACCGAAAAAAAGTATTCAAAATAATAAATTTATTGTTCATTATCTGTGAAATTTATCTTAACCTAAAAAGATTCTAAATTATACGAGATATGCATTATGGAATGAAGAAAAAATACAATATTGTTTGCAATTCGGTTTTTTTCCTTTTTTTATTATTATTGTTATTATTATTATTTACTGCACTCATAAACGTTACAATCTTTCTACGCATACAAGATTCACAAATCGTTCACACGACAGCTCGTTTCATCACGTATAACACCCTTACTTAAATATCTCTAGGCGTATTACAACTACAATATGTAAATTATATATTTGTATATATATATAATATGTCTATATTTTTTTTTCATTTTACTTTCTCTATCTTCCTCTCATTCGTTCACACGCATACGATCTTCTATCATACACATATTACGTAAACGCACACGTGTTCGTCTCGTTTCTTCTATTTTTTATAATAATAATAATATTCGTACGCTATGAATGTATATCGTATTTACATGATCAACAGTTTTCGTTTTAATGGGATCTGAAATTGGTAATGTTATGCAAAATCATCGTCATAGCTCGGATTGTAAGAAAACGTAATCTACGCCATATGTATGCATCAGTATGGTTAATAAATCTGAAAAAATAAATCGGTTATTTTCACGAGGCCGCCAAACGGAGAGCACAATCGATATTTTCAATCGATTTATGATTCTATTTTATAAGTTTTCTAATTTCTCACATTTTTGCACGTTCTCCAAGTTAACTCATCGTTACGAGTAAATACCGTCGACCTTTCTCAAATTAAATATTTTGTTTTTTTTCTTCTTTTAATAATTCACTTTCCCCCTTTTATTTAGAGTATAATAGTAGGTTACCATAGTTATAGTCTTCGAAGGAATCTATCAGTTCGTTTCTATGCATGTTTCTTACAAAATTCGAATAAAATTCTTGATCAGTGTATTCTTTTAATCTAGGGTATTATTTTCCTCTATTGCTTTCAGTCGATTCTAATTATTGTTACTTTATATCTATTTTTCGTGTCATCTAATCATGTATGGTAGTGTAAAAATTGTTAAAATGTTTTACCTAGTTTTTTCCGCTCATTTTAAAGAGATAGTCGTTGATCGGAAGCTTATGGCGTAATAATAATCGATTGATAATTAAGGTTAGTGACACGAGGATTAAAATGCTGACATACTCCTTTTCCCAATTCATTACACTCATATTTATTTTAGATATTCTGAATGTATGATTCTTAAGTCACTTTGCTTCGTACTTTAATTTCCATTAATTCCTTACGAAATGATCCATAGGTTATTGCGTAGCAAATTCTCTAGGAAATGGTTTATCGATTATCGCACGATCGATATTCTAGTGAATGATTTATCGATTATAAATAATTAAAATTCATTTACAGTTTATTGAATAATCAATCCTCTCTCGAATGATATATCGATCATCGCACAATTAATGATTTGTCAATCGTCAGTGTTCTCCTTCTTATCGTTTTCATATCGTCCCAAAGAATTTTAAGACAAATTGCAACAGTTATTGAGCGAAAATGATCGCCGAATTAATTACAATATACAAAATTAGAATCGATCAAAATCACAAATTGAATTTTGGATATAAATTACATTTAAAGAAACGTATTCCGTTCGAAAAAATTTTCAAGTGGTTTTATCCACTTGAAAGATGAAACAACAGAAAGAAAATTTAATCGAAAAAAATCGATCTTTCGCTAGTTTAAAATTCAGAACGGAATTTTTTCCCGAAACGTTTCATGAAACTTCGTTGGATCGTTCCAAAAACCAGTTACAATAACTGCAAACGTCGTCAATATACCAAAGATTAATTTTCACGATCGATCCTAGAGAAAAATCCGAGGAAAAGAAATTTTAGTCTTCTAATCCTAAATATATCGTTATACGTAAATATCATATACTAACACAATCTTTTTTTTGTTTTAATAACTTTTTTCTTCAATCCATTACAGCTAAACAAACAAAACGGACTTAAAAGAAAAGATGAGTATAAATATACTATACATACATACATAAATACAAGAATTAATTAAGAGATCAAGATACAAGAAGAAAAGGAAAAAAAGTGAAACAAAGCAAGAATTAATTTTCCCATGAAAAAGATACGTTTGAGAAAGCAGTTTTCCTTCTTTTCAACCCTCACTTGTCCTTATCTTTTCTAAATTATGTATCCTGTGTATAACTGTGTAATTTACATATATATATATAGAATATATATGTACGCATATAAGTAACAATACAAGAATTTGCAATGTAGTGCATTTTCTTCAGCCGTTTACAACAGGACATCCGTCTACTGACGTGACTCCAAGGACTTCTGGTAAAAATTATTTACAGTATTCTACAAGATCGTCGTTCGTTCAAAGAAACAGCTTTCTTCCAGATACTCATTGGAAAAATTGATATACCTTTCAACTTGTTGTACTGACTTATTTTCGTTAACGGTAGAATTCACTCAGTTTCGTTGTATTCAACTTCTTAGAAATAAATCGCAGATAAAGTTTCAATGAAGCTAAGTTAGATCCTCTGATAATGATCCGGACCTAAATTTTGTATTTATAACAGAAAACAGTCGATGTGGTTTTTTTTACTAATAGAATCGATATAGCCGATTACTTTTTCAGAAACAAACAAAATTTAAATAATGAAGAGTTCATAAAATAGACTCTGAAAGATTAAATAAAATCACTCTTTATTATGCATATATACTATTAGCTGGTAAAAGTGAAGTGTTAATAGAAAAGTATCCTTCATATGTTATAGCCACTGAAACGTGATCACTTCAAAGATAAAGAAAGATAAATTCCCAAATTTCGCAAAAACGTCATAACAGATTACGTCCAGTCATCGTGCAAATGCATACATATAATCTCTTCTTTACTTCACGATCGTGCTTAAACTTTAAAACAGCTAAACAATAACACAAAAATAACAAAAAACATGTGTATATATATATATACATGCACAAGATTAATTGAAAAACCAATTACGACAAAGGAGAATGAAGTTGAAAAAGAACGACGATCGAATTCTAGGGACAGTTATCGTTACTCCTAACCTAAATTCGATTAAGCCTACAGTCATATCTTTTTTTTTTATTATAGCGATACGCTCTTTTTTAGTTTAAGTTGAATCACTCGCTTAGAAACTAGTTTTAGTTTAATCCTACGCCGTTGTATACGAAATGGCAAAATAGACTACGGACACGTTCTATGTACATAAGATATTCACTATTTAATTATGAAGTTCCCTTCGTTCGTCTACAGCTTAGTTCCTGGCACCATATTTTTCTTTCTAGTATTCGTTTTCGCGTTTATTCTCTTTGTCTCTGTTGCTTTGTGCTAATCGATCTTCGTCCGTTCGAAATTGCTGTATGTAACATCTTTTACGTTATCTTTGTTTCCTTTCGTTTTCATCGTACTCGCTTTCCTTATTGTTAATACCTTTATAAGTTGATCGTTTTATCGATTTTATTTTATACGTTTCATTATGACCTATTAACGAATTACTTTTGAAAAAATTGTCAATTTTATTAATACAGGTATTTTGAATTCTGTAATCTTATATAGGAACAATGAAAATGTTTGTAAAATGGCAAGGACCTGCGAGCGAAATACCTTAAGATAAACCATTGAGCTTTCGAATATTTAGTTTCACGAGAAAAGTATCGCTTCATTTTCTGCAACGAAAACATAGATTAGACAAAGGAGCGTGGAATTACTTGAAGATAAATTCAGAAACTTCTAACGCGTGTCTTAATTTGTATATGTTTTAAGTACGAATTACAGAAAATCAAGTCAAAATGTGTATATTGAATGAGTTATAAAATACTGACTCACGAAACACTTTGAAAAAGAAAAAAAGAGCAGGAATACATATCAAGTGACATAGAAGCATAGAAAGTGGCTGGTTAAAAATTGAATTTGTATTTCTTATATATAAAAGTAGCTTGATATCCGTGATGTACCTTATATGATAGTGACGCGTGATTTAAAATAAATAACAAAACATTTCGTAATTACTCGAAATTGTAAAAAAAAAAGACTGAATAATCGTTATTGCAAACGTATGTGTAAATATTATAAAAAATTCTAAGTAGACACGTGATGTACAATTTACGGGGTTGTTAGGTTTCGACCGATTTATTTCGAAGAATGTTTTTCAAGAAAATTATTAAAAATAGTTAGACTATGTAAAAATAATGGTATCTCTTAAATGCAACGTAGAAAATATTCATACGATTGACCTAAAACTACGTAGGGACATATATAATTTTTGTATTTTTTAATAAATACAAAAAAAGACATACAATTATCTGTAACACATTTCCTCAAAACACTACTAAAAAAATACCTAAATTTTTACTTGTCAAATCATGCAACGCTGTTACAAAGAATAATACAACATCTTGGACTTGAGCACGTGTCAAATGCTCATTGCAAGCACAAAAGTCATTCGAACGGACGTAGGAACTCTAGAATGATCACCTAAAGACAGGTATCGTCCTTTCTTTGTAATTAGTATGAGGTTAGGTTTTTCAAGAATCCACACGCAATTAATCATAACCTGTACAATTCTATAAAAAATGTCTAACTATAATTCAGTTAAAGAGCCAACAAATATTCGATTAAATATACTGCCAACTAAATAGCTGATCTGAAGCTCACTGACTTGATGAAAAAATCATAAATAATTGAAAAACAAATTGTAACATAGCAGTTGGTAAGGTTCAGCTTTCAGTTGAAATTCAGATCTGGCAAAGATACAAAAGGAAGACGATGAGAGGAAGAAACAGAAAGTACATAGAGAACATAGGGAGCATTAACCCTATTTCACACTTTATATTAGTTTAATATTATTGTTTGAAAGATTGTACCAACAGTCTTGATAAAAATAACCTGCTTCGTATAAATGTTTTTCAGCGTAGATGAAAAATCACACTTATAATTTGTAACGTGTCAAATAATTTACAAATGAATTTATAAACGGTCCTTGGGTCTAATATTTTTAAAAAATATACGGTCTGTTATATTCACTTAAATGAGCTTTTTCAATAGATACAATTTTCGGATTTTAAACAATTGAAACAACTTGCATGGAACGTTTGACTTATCGCACAAAGCAACACCTCCATAAATAATATTATCACGGAATCACTGATGAAACTTATGAACACATATAAAAATCACCAATTTTCAGAAATAGTTACGAATCTATTGTCTCTCCGAGAACAAAGTCAAAGAAGCAAATATGCTTCCTTTTTTTTTTAAAAGAATTACTTTACGAAGAGTAATCGTTGGTTAGTTCTACTATAAAACACCTTATACACTTTGCGTATAAATGATCTCTCCCTACTTTTCTTAAGCTTCCGATAATTTGAGAAAATTTCACATGATGAATGAAAAATTGAATTAATCCTTTAGCTCATGCATTCAAACTCGACAGATGAAATTTCCTCGGTGGCGTCCGGCTAAAGTAAACTCGGATGAAGTTCGATGTAACCCATTAACTTCAGGCACAATCAGATTTCTTTTAAGGCCACTGAAAAAAAGAAAGAAATTTCGTAGGATATTCCACCACTTTGGACAGCCCGATATCGTGTCTCTAATTAAACTGTTGCTAACTACTTGGACATTTCGAGTTCTTTTTTATGCACTTATATAACAATTTGTCTGGTTATTAGTAAACATTGTTTGTCACACGAACAACATATACAGTCGTGTGTCGTTAACTGGTCATGAGTTGGATTTTATTTGGCCAGTTATCGAGGGAGGTATATTTCTAGGAAAACCCGAGTATCTCTCTTTTCCACTAAATGTTAGTATAGATAGTGTTTATTCAGCCAGAGTTGATCTGTGAATGGCAGGGATTTGGTATTGATATATTCATGGATGTGGCAATAACGAATTTTCAATTTCGATCAATAACGAAAATTCGCGTATCCTATATCCTAAATTTTTATGATTGTGTGAGGTTTTATGAACTTTTCAATGCACTTCTGTTTGAGAAATCGACGTATGTCAATTTTTACTCTTAGGAGTAGAGAAGAAATATATTTATATACGTATCAACTCTGGTTATTCCAATTTTAAGCGGACGCTATTTTATTCTGTTTGAAACCCTAACTGAACTTCTCGAATGTACAATGTTCCTTAGATCAGTGTAACATTTTTATCCTTGCTCCATCCCCACTACGTTTTCCTGATACGAAACTCTGTCTTGTTCACTCTACACCAAAACAACATTACATTAATCCAGAAAACACTGCACAAAAGTAAAACCGTATAAAGCCAGTATGTATAAGAAATAAAAGACAAAGAGAAAAAAAAGGAAAATGCGAAACATAAAAAAATATAAAACACTTGGCAACTGTTCGGAAATAAGCCTTGTTATCTTTTGTGGAATTTCCATGAATATATAGGAACGTTAGAAAGAAGAAATCTTCTTGAAATAGTCTTTAAGGATGAAAAAATGCTCCAGCTTGAAAATTAGTACATACTGACATTTGTTTCATGACAGATGAATTTATGAAGTATAGGCGCTGTGAACGAAGATGATTCGATTTCATATGCGAAACACGAGTAACACAGAGGAATGTTCAACAGGAAATGTTACACTTTTGTTACAAAAGATTCAAGCAATCGTTCTGCGGTGCAGTTTCTCTTCAGTTATCACAATTTTACAAGTATGAAATTGTACGATACAAGTGCGATATGTAAAATAAGAAGAAAGAAAAAGATCTCTTCCTTTGTAACTACGATCATTATTTTTGTGAAAACATATTCGCGATGCATTGACTGATGTCAGTGTGTGACTAGTATATTAAAAGATGAAAACAGATTTGCAATGTCTCCAGGCACTTGTATGCAAGTTTAATTAATGTCGACTTCTCAACTCTTTCGCTACTAAACGACAATACATAAAGCGCGTCGACGGAAAATTGAAACGCTGCGTATAGAATGAACCAGCCATTCGTATTGTGTGTACATACATGTTTTCACTCGTGCATTAAATTTTCAATTTGTGTTTGTTCTCCTGAATAACATTGATCTGAATTCATTGATGTTTTGTTATAATAACGTTGTAATTTGCTTCACTAGAACGCCAAATTTGAAGAATAATTTTACTTAACCTCAAAACTTCATCCAGTCCAACTAATCTGTTTCTACATCATCACTGAACTATAATTTCTACGTATCCTACTTTTTTAGCGCGTAATATTGTATATAGTATACAAGTTGGCGTTAAATGTATATACTTAATGTTTCAAAATAATATAGTGTATTAAAGGTTATTCAGTATGTAAAAATAAATCAATGAGACTTATTGAATAGACAAGAAGTAAAATCTGTTTGCTTACGCTTTTCTTTTTTTAAAAAGCCGAGTTTGAAAATTCAATGCGTACACATGCACTCAGCTAACCCCAAATTGAACCCCATATAACTAACGACCGTTATTTCAAATTTGTTTTTCTTGTAAACGAGGCTTCAAAGATAACAATTTTATTCTATACATTTTATTTACTTCAGCATGTAAACTTCTGCCTGGTTTTATAATCCTTATTCAATCGAAAATTAGTTAAGTGCATGTGCACTTGATAGACTTTTCAACTTGATTTTTTTAAAGATGAGGCTTCTTGTAAAGTATCTATTATTCTAATACATTTTTGTAATTTGACAAAATAATGTGTACGTTTTTTATTTACGTTTTTGAATAATGCTGCGTTTATACGAATCTTTTTATACATTATTTGACTGTTTAGTCCGTAATAGGTTAATCAGGTTAACAAGAAAGAAAACTCCTTCATGTGTCCGAGACAACCGATCAGATGAAATCTTCATAGAATTAAAGAACCAATTAATGACTGTATCAATTCTGCATTACACGGATTAGTAAGTCTACATGAGAGTAATCATACATTTCTACAAATAGATAGTTATTGGTCAGTAACTATAAAAGATTGATTGTTCATTAGGAATGCAAAGGGGTTCAAAACAGTTAAATGACAATAGAATCATAGTTTCATTCCTATAAATAGCAAAAAGACAACATATGCAATATAACAAACACCTGAGAATGAACCTTCTAGTTATTACGTTAATAATTTTATATAAAAATATTAGTGGTATTAGAAATTGAACTTTAGAACAAGCATAACTGAAATTTATTTAAAAACAAAATTTAATTTGGAATTTTATATTATTAGCCCAAAAATTATAAGAAGAGTAGCAATAGAACTGAATCTTAATTACTGATAATGAAAGATAAAATAATATCTATTTAGAATCGATATTATTAATGATATTAATGTTTATCATCATTGTCTATGATACTACTGTTGCCACTACACTTTCTCTTTTTTATAGTATTAAACTTTCCACATAACATTATCAAATATTAACAGATTTAAATGCATATTTGTAAAGAAACGACTTTATAAGCTTCTATATATAAAATATTTCATTGTGCAGCGGCTACGTATTGTTCCATGTGTCAATATCGCATTTACTATGATTTTACACAACCTCCTTTTTCTCTTTGCTGTTTGATTCAATAGTTGGTTCATTAGGTATTAAAATTGTTTAAGAGTTTAGTCAGTGTTACTAGATAGCTAATAACGTACTACGATTTGCTAAAAAAAAATTTATCTAAATGAAGCCAAATCTTTGGAACTTTTCCATTCGTAATTAATTTAGTATCTTGCGCAAATTACACAACATTCATGGTAAGATAATTCTCTATCTAAAATGATAAATAATAGAATATAGATGTATGTGATGTTTTACAAAATTTAAAAAAAACAGAAATATACATAGATCATAAAAATTGTATGCGTTTTGCAACCAATTTATAATATCTTCCAATTGCTACCGACACAATTCAAATTTTGAGTAAATCTTAATGAAGAAACGATATACACTTCATTATCTTTTCAAAGAGATGACTTTTATGTAATGATATTAAAAGTAACTTACAACGAGATAAGACATATTCGCCAATTGTACATATTAATTTAGAATCTAGTTGATTTCTTCATATCAATAAAGTATGAAGAAACATGTCTAAATTTGAGAATTGTTAAAAAATTTATACTGATGACTACTGAAATATTTATACTGTGCGATCATCCATTAAACTGGAGTTTCAATTTTCTGTTTTTTCGTATCGTACAATTCGATCTTTCAATCATTTCCTTCCATGGATGCGAAAGCAATGATCGTTCGATGATAAAACAAAGGAAAATATTTTCTCAATTGTAAGTTTTGCGAAGAACGATAGTAATGCCGTAATAAATCTATACATTATACACGTAAGAGACCTGTAACCCAATTTCTTCAAATGAAACAGTTAGCTCGGATAAATGTTTTAAACGAACACGAATTTATCGGCAATATGAAATGTATGTACATGCTATCGTGCCTGGATTCTTCATGTGTTCGTTCATTCCGCGGGCGGTTCTTCTCTTTTTTCCTGTTAGGATTTTTAGCGAAAGTATCCTAGCGGATGAACCGAACAGGGCTTTGTTTAATATAAGCAAAAATAGCCGAATATATATATTCGTAAATACAACCTTAATGAACTACCTTAAAAATAGCTTGCTGAACTTCTCTCACGAACGAAGAATTCTTTCACCTTCACTTACAGTGTGTTTCATTATTCTTCTCTAACGATCCCCAACGTCAGAGAGATACACTTTTATAGATTCATCGTTTTGTATACAAAGAGTCTTGTGCTCATTGTTTTTATGTGATTCTAACACAATGCATAACTTCTCTATTACTTTTTCAAACGAGATTTTCCCTTTTCTTAGAATAAGTATTATCCCTATCCCAGGAGCGATGCACTTATCCAATTTAGCAAATCGAGTAAGTGCTTATGCACTTACCCATCAATTTTCAAGCTGATCTCATTTTTGAGAAATCGACGTGCTATCCGTCTTGATTGTGGCCGACTTCGTCTGCTCGGTCTTAGAGATCGCCAGGAAACGATCCCTTATGACGTTTTGAGACTTGCCACTCACTTCTTGAGCTTTCGTACATGAGCTGGAATTTTGCTTGTTTCGTGATTGCTGTTGTTGTTTACTTAAGTCTCGTTGAATATTCGAGAAAGAGGGACCAGCGTCGTTCCGTCTTCTAGGATGGCCTAATCGTCCAGATCCAAACGAATCGGCTCTGTTACGAAACTGCGAAAGATTCACTGAGTCCACACGAGACTTTTGCGCGACGGAATTATGCTCAGAATTTGAAGTTGGCAACGTTACGGTACTGGAACCACCAGATAGTCGACGAACTCTGTTGGTAGGTGAAGCATCACCGTCACCTGCACTTTCGGACACACTTCTGTTTCGTCTCTTCGCGGCCTGAGATCGTGAGTTTGCAGCAAATGCTTGCAGCATTTCATTTATTTGAGGCTGTAACATTATTAAGAACATTAACATAATTAGGAATGTTATTTAATGAAATGTGTTATCTTTTATGTTTAGATAGAACATTTACCTCGACCACTCTAAAGTCTTCGATACTCTTGAATTTAGACAAATACTCCTGTAATTTAAGATCTACTTGAAGTTGATCAGAGCGTTTATAATACTTTAAGAACGCCCAAAATTTTTCTAATCCATACAGTTGACCTACAAAGGGAAAATAAAATATTAGCACATTGCATTCAAACTAAACAACGGTTTTTAATTTAATTAATGCTTGTTGCTACGTTAAGTACCGCACACAAGACAAATTGATCTTATGGTACCAACTGAACATTTCATTTACTTTAGCACACCCTCACCGTCTAGTTAACAATAAATGTTATAACTAAACAACCTATAATGTGCATCAAGTTGGATGTTTTAGAAAGAAATACACTAACCACTTTCGTAATCTTGTATCGTTTCGACCTGGAAATCTTTATAAAGATGATGTCTAAATCTCTTTTCCAGACCGTAACTATAAAATCTAAAAAGGCATTCTAAACCATATCGGTAACCCTCAGAGGCATCTTCTTTGGCTACAGTCCTGAATTCTTCATACATAGTACGATTGAAATTTTCCCGCAAGAAGAATGACCAAAAACGGAAAAGTGTGTTCATTTCTTGAGATTGGCCAATTCCAAGTCTCTTACGTTCTGAAATAATATAAATACGATGAAAATTTGTGTACCCAAAGGAATTATAATTTATGTACACTAAGATATTTTCAGATCCTCTTTTCTCTTCATGATATCCCTCAGTCGGGAAAAGAAGACAAAAATAAAATAATTCATCACTATGTTTACTTATATAAAAAATATTAATCGTCTATAGTACTAATTTAGATAATGCCATTTCATGAATCATAAGAAATAATTTAAAAAACGAAAATTTATATTCACCTTTTAAGCAACGTGAATGATACTTGTGATAGACCTGCTGCGTAAAACCATTTTCTTTTAGAAGAGCATGACTCGGGTGATGAAATATTGGTAATGATTGTGGTGCACTTCCGTAACTACTCGCAAGGTAACCTTCATTTGGACTTGTTCCTGTGCTACTTCTGTACAATACAATAAAAATGTAAAGTTATTAAATTGTTATTAAACTTTTTTCGCTTGTTATACAACTTGTTGGCGATGTAAATTTACCCCGTAGAATATGTACGCGGTCGATGCTCCCGAACGTCCATAATCCAGCCAACGTGATGTTCAACAGGGGGATTATTGCTATGTCGTGTTTTTCTTTTTCGCGGTGTCCTAGGATCTACCGAAGGTTCGTCCTTTACTACCGCGAAGAAACGAGGAACCACTCCTCTTCTACTATCCCTTCTCGATTTATCATTCCAGCGACTTCTATCTACACGACGATCTCTTCTCTCTTGACCATCTGTAGTTATTGACATCTATGGATACAATAATTACATTAAATGTAAAATGTGAAGCGAACAAAATTAATATAATTAATGAGATTAAATAAATATGAAATGAAAAAGTACCTGCGTTGGAAGCGAACGAGACACTTCCATATCTTCTATTGCGGATGGTGGTGGAGGTGGAACTTCCGGATTAGCTTTTTTAGGCGCTTTAGGAGCCATTTTTTCAAAATCTTCTTGACTAATCACATTGACAGTTTTATAGCTTCCAATTGACGACGAAGATCCATACTATAAGGAATGAAGTAACTCAAACCTGTGTATACCAGAGAAATATTCTAAAAAAATGATTTAAACTTACCCTTTGACCATCTTTCATCCATAAATCTTCTTCATAATAGTATAATCCATCATTGATAGCTTGCTCGAGATCCTGGGTCATTTTTACTCTTGTTGTCCAGTCACCAGTTCGATCATGACCTTCGTGTTTCGGAATACGCGTCGACATGGGCACCGACGTTTGTGTGAAGATTAAAAGTTTATTGACATCTCTATCTGACAATTCATAATCTTCATCGTCTTCAGACCTACAATATATCACATGTTAACTTTTACACATACAGAGTAACCTGAGAAAAAGACACAATAGTTTAGAAGTATATAGTAATCAGTAAAATAAAAATATAATGTCGTACTAATAATTCAAAATAAATCAGGAACTTTATTTATAATTTCTTTCTAAGAAGATATTTAATTTGCATTAAAATGCTAATCTGGAGTTTGCTGTAATAGATAAATACTTTTTGCTATTTTTTATGAATACTATATACTCTTAAGTTATGAACGCATGTATAAAATTCATAATATAATCAAAAGAAAGTCAAACAAATAGCAACAAACCATTCAGAAAATGCATTGTGGCGGCCAGTTGGTGGTGGCGTATCAAGTTCCTCGTCAAATTGAAAGTCTAACTCCTCTCTTTCTTCGCTTTTAACGTTATCAATTTTCTCTTTTTCTTCGTTTCTTTCCTTATGTGACGGTTTCACCCTTCGCCTTACCTATCATTTTCATGAACTCAGTTATTACTTATCACTAATAGTAATAACTTGTTTGAAATAGATCCACAGTTTGTGTCGCAATTTTTATACACCGATGACGTTTCGGGCAAATATTCTAATTTACTTAATCGGTAACACAACATCCTATTAGACCATTTTATAAATTCATTGCATTCTTTATAGTTCTAGGTAAAAAAGTACAGTTCAATTTAAGATCTTGAATAAGTTGTAAAAGTGGAAGTGTTTTTTCTGTGGATTAAAAAAACGCGAATATTTAATTTCAATGTTGATACTAATAATACACGAAAAAAAGATTACCTCTTTCCAAACATCATTGACAGATTGTGATTCTCCGTTGACTTGCACTTCTGGTACGGAGGATGGACTAGAACATTTGACTGTTGTGGACATTTTATCGTCCGGTTTCGAAGCTTTGTTTCTTGAGAGCAGTAATGAGTTGTCACTCGATAGTACTGGAATGCTTCTCACTTCTACTGATTGTTTTTCTGTCTTGAATGATTCGCTTGTATTATCGAATACAACAGATTCGTTATTTTTGACTGTCAGTTCGTTCGAAATTGGTATGAACTCCGGTACGTCAGGATTTAAACTGTCGCCTATTAATGAGGATATACTTTCTGATTCACTAAGCCTTCCTATTGTTGGGATAGTATGGTTGGATTGAAGAACGCGCGGAACTGGGGGAATAGGAATTGTAGATAAAGGTCTCGCAGCAGGGCAAAAATCGGATTCGGACGTGGAGGAGAGTATTACTTCGTTTTGAGATGAATTCGAAGTATTAGACGGTTCTAAGAATACGGGATTTCCAGCCGCGTCCAAGATAGGCCACTTCAAAGGATCTATTTTCGTTCTGACCTAATAAAAAAAAAATAATAACATTAGTCATTAATAACAAATTAATAACATTAGTCTTGAAAATTATTTTAGAGATTCTGCAATAATATTTCAAAATTGATATTTCATAAAAGACAACAATAGCTGATAACTCGTATCTCAATTGATCGCTACAATACAGCAAAAAATATATTTTCCAGGGATGAATTTGTGAGGAGGCCTACTTTCAAACTCCATTCATTGAACTTAAATTAAGCTCGAATGGTGTCAGCGAATCCTCTTCCATTTTATCTAGCACAATTCTTTCACCAAAGACACAAAATGATGTAGCTGGATTCGAATTTCGATTTGTGCATTATTAGAATAATGAATATACGTTTACATTACCTTAAATCCATCCACTAATTCTAATTTATCGGATTCCATAATCGCCTCAATAACAAGTCCAACATCTGTTGTTAAGGTTTGTACGCGATGAAAAGAAGCAATTAAAGTAATAGGTAAAAAGCCTTGTGCGTCCATTTTACGACGCAAAAAGAAATCTCTTAAAAGGTTTTCTTCACTGAAGTAATATTCTCTGTGAAAATATAAATTACATATTAAAGAAAAGAATTGTGTATTGTTTTTGTTTTTCACTAATTTATAAAACTTACATTTGATTCCTCAGAATTTCCTTAAGCGCCGATGTATTTATGTTCATGAAATTACTAAAATAAAATGTTCCCATGTAACCCACCATATAATTAGGATCCAAAAGACCAAATTTATGCATCTAAAAAAATGTGTCAATTGAAAATAATTTGTTTAGAGATTTAAATTTCTTTATCTCTATATTAACATTCAATATCAGGTCTACTTTCGCTACTCTTCAAAGAATATTCTGAGAGATTCCCATTAGCTTATCATCATTATTAATATAATTTATATTATTTATTATTTTTGTTATATACGAAATGTAGGTAATAAGAAAATAGTAAACATAAAACTACCTGCATATAAACTTGGTCATGTCTGTGCCTGAAACCACCACGATAAGATCCTCGTCCACCACGCCCTCCTCTTCCTCTGTAACTTCGCCCACCTCGTCCACCTCTTGTAATATACGCTGGCCTATCATGCTCTCTATTTCTATACGAATCTGCTTCTGTTAAAAGATATAATTCTAAATTTAATATGCAATACTTAGAATATCATGAAATATTTATTAAATACCTTCTCCACTCTTTTCCCTCTGATTATGGTACTTTGGTGACCGATCTCTTTTGCTCCGATTTTTTGCTATATCTATTTCCAACGGTACCCATTTCTGCTTGTTCACTATAAAGGTGAAACAAGAATATTAAAGATTCAACTTAAAAAATAACTCTTCACTCATCTTTTATCATTTATGTCATAGCAAAGAAAATAAATCAGTGCTTGTTACCTTTTTTTTTCTTTTCATTACTATCCAAATGTTCTTCATCATCATGCTGACAATGGTTCTGCTCTTTGTTTTCTTTTCCTCTGCTTTCAACAGCATTACTGCTACTTTCTTTGCAGTTATTTTGTTCAATCACACCATTTTGCTTCTGTGCTGTTACAACTGTCTTCTTCTAAAGGAAAATATTTTTTTTAGTTAGTGACATGTACAAAGAAAATTATATTAAAGAAATAAATAATTGTGTGAATGTCAAATGATTTCACGGATAAGAAATACGTCCGCAATGAGATAACATTCGATTTTACTATAGCAAAATATTTACGCTCATAGATAAATACATGATATTACATTCTATGAGTTCTAGCTTTTGCATAGTACATTTTTTTACTTTTAAAACAATAACTGAGAATCTCAAATATAACTAAAGTAAATTTTAACAAATTTTGTTTAATTGATAAATTAAACGATGAAATATAGTAGCGATTAAATATTATTTTGTTAAAAAGTTGCGTTGACAAGATAACGTAAGCATTCCAAAAACACGACAAATAATTTTAACTAACCTCTCCTGAAGCTTCTAAAGTTGGCCAATCGCCGATATCTGAGAAGTCGCTCGCCTGTTAAAGTCACAAACTAGATTTTAGTTGTATCCAATAAAATATAATAAGAAATTGGTATCTTAAGAATATTTTAATTAAAAGAAAATTTTTATACACAATTACTATATTATACGATTACCATCAAACATTATTATTAATGTTATTAAAAATATTAACATTATTATTATTTTACCATACAATTGGAATCATTGCATATACCTTTTGATTAAATTTTCTTCTATCCTTTGACACCGTCACAATAGTCGGATGATTTCCAGTGTTGATGCCATTTTCTGTAAGAAAGTATTTTAATAGAATAGAATATTTTCTAACGTCAAACTTTTCAACCATAAACTAATTCTTATCGTGTCACTTATAATCTATTCGTAACTTCGTGACCTATATTATCTACAGAACACGTGCTTCATAAATCCTTTTATCTACGACCGTGTGTCCCGAAGAAAGTGCACAAAGAATTTAAACAAAAAATACGGCACTTTTTATTGGGTTCTATTATCATCAACAAGGTAATTTCTAGATTTTTAAGCAAAATGTTACTAAGCAACAAGTCCGTGAAAATATTTATATTTAGTATTATTTATTATTATTATTATTATTATTATTATTATTATTATTATTATTATTTAGTACTAATATTTAGACCATAGAACACTCCTGTTTAATAATAAATAATAATAATAAAGTAATAAATAATTTTTTATCTTCGTTAAATATTCAACAAAAATTCTACAACATTTGCATATACGTAGTTTATATTCAACATAGATGAATTATTTAATATTAATATAATTTTATTAGATCATAAAGTTTGTGTTCGTATAACTATGAACATATAAAATTCTGCTCGTAAAATTCCATAGTATGGAAACTACATTTGTAGCTTTCTTACTTATTTATCAAAAATAATGTTTTCTCTTCAAATAAATTATCCTTGTTATATTTCTTGCAAATGATCCCCTTCTCAAATACAAATTTATTAGTACGTCGTTCGTATTGTATATACAGCGTGTTTCAGTCTGTTAGATCTATGTCTTTGAGTGTAAATCAGAAAGAAATATAAACACAGTTTAAAATTTTATTAAATAAATTTTTATGAAAGAATAGACAAGAATAGCCTCCTGATCTATACAATCACTAAATGTCTCTTTCACAACGTTCACTATTTCTGTCGCTAGCTGTGGTAAAAAATTATATATTCAGTCCACATAGTTATCAGTACATTCAGTCCACACAATCATCAGTACATTCAGTCCACACAGTCATTAGTACAGTCAGTTCATATTTATTAATATTTATTTAATATATTTTCTTTTATAACTATCAATATATAAAAATTTAGTAACATGAAATCAGTTGATATTGGAAGCGTAAATATTGCTCCTTTCATGTTTTCCATCTTTATTATAACTTTTTAATAAAGTTTCGAATCCTGTATAAACACGCAATAACTGAAAACGCACAAACAAGAATTTGACACTATCTCCGATTTCTTTATTTTCTATAAATAAGCAATGCAACGTATGCGCTAGAAATGTACAAACGACTTCTCGAAACATAGGGCGCATGTTACGCAAGTGATACCAGCTGTAGATTTGCTTGTTGACCTGTTTTCGGTCGAGTCGATCTTTCGTTTGCTTCGAAAACACAAATCACCGCGAAAGCGAAAGTAACTCACGCATTACCGTGTCCTGCTTCTCGCGTTACAGTCTCGATGATCTAGACCTAACGAGTTTGACAAAAATTCTCTTCCATAATTAATTCCAGGCAGAAAGATGCCAATAAAGATAAGGAGATGGAAACAAAAGTAATCTTACGTATCTTGCACAATGATACATTAGAATAATGTGTAATAGAATTTGAGTACACTGAAAGATTGGTACTACCAGTAAAATATAGTAATGTTTGGTGTTAAGTTTCACAACCTGTTAAGATTCAAAATTCGAAACTGTTTGAAGTCTTTAGTATTGGGTTGCCAACGGTAATTGGGAATTTTGTCAATACCACTTAATAACAAAATCTGCAATCACTTAGTTGCCAACCCAATATAATACTTTTAAGTATTTAATCATGTTCTAATTTTCATAATATATGTTGAGAAACTTCGAATCGATTCAGAATCATTAGCCAAGAGTAACGAACGACGAATAAATTTATTAAGTAACACACGTAGGATAAATTTTTATAGTAGAAGACTTACTAAATAAAAACAAAATAAAATACATACTAAATCATAGAAAATAAAGGGGTATTTGGTAAGGATGTTGCACAGAAGATTTCTGCGATATCAACGTATAGAAAAAACAAAAACATTCCATTCCAAGCAATTCGATCTCTTCGAAACGTAATCTAAACATTTCAGGCTTAGGTTATCCTCGTAAGGACAGAAAAAGAATCGCGCGCGTATAAAAAAAGCCCCGAGCGTTCTTTTTTTCGACTCTGGTTCAACGGGATCTCGTTCTTTGTACTTTAGCATGCATTGTTTTCTAACTGAGAAATCGATTTCATAGCTGATTAGCCTCCAATTTTTCTGCATTCAAATTAATTCAACAGAAGTAAGCTTTTGTAAAATAATAATAACGCATTAGTATAAACGCGTCTTATAAACAATTATCAATAGAAGAACAATAAAAAATATTACAAATACAGAAAAATGTTTGCATTTTTTTCTCCAATATTATTTACTTAAAACTTAGTACAGATGCAATATAAATTTTCTCATCTTACAAATATGATTAATAGCAATAACCCTGAACAAAACATAAAAATATTATCGTTAGTATTGACTTAAAGAATTAATTAAAACTCACGTTGAACAGTATCGCCTTTATTTTTATTTATCTTCATTGTGTATCGCGTCTATGAAGACTCTGTTTTTATGAGAAACGTCTTCGTTAAAAATTCGGTTCTGCTCACTAGATTTCAGTTCTTCGTTGTTTACACGTAGAATAGAATACCTCAAACTTTTATATAACGTTCATATAAAGAGAGACTCGCGCGTAAGCTAATACTTCTTGACAATGATATAGAAGAGAAAAGCACATAACAGCTAAATTCGAAATATTATAATCGGATTCACGCACTTATATAGCGTTACGACGGTCACTTCACTTTCGCGCAACAGGTGCAATCGTGTACCTTCATTTGCCGTTTTTCTTTATACACACTCTATTGTATATAAACATTTATTAAGTAGAGTTCTTCAGAAATATAAGTTAATATGAACCTTATAATGGAAACTTCCTAGTTCGATATGACTTTCATACGATAGTTTTGCGATATCTAGTTTAATGTTACAAAATTTAATATTCACAGAAAGTTTTGTATTTTCAAATAAATTACTATATTTATCTATATAAGAAATGTTATTCTGATAAAATAAAGAATTTTAGTGTGCTATTATATGGTTAACGAATCCAATAAGATCATTTTAAATCTTCCCACCGATTTTGCGCGTACATAAAATAGTAACTAGCACCAATTAAAAACTATACAAAGTTCCTTCCATATGTTATGAAATTTGCTGCACCTTATATTCAAGACAATGATCATGGTTAGAGCACATAAATACAATTTACTGACAATGTTATATCTAAAAATAAGGCAACTATTAACCAATAAGATTTATTACTTCGAAACGAATAAAAAGATGCACTCTCGATGAACAAACTGTTACATCAATGAATATTTCTCTAATTTCTATACTGCACGAAATGTTATTATTTAATGTTTGGAATTAAGTGTTCACACATACACCTATCTTGCACTACAATAATTTTTTTTTTAAAAAGTTTTTAAATACATATGTTTTAAGGATAGTGAATATTAGAAAAGAATTCTTTTGACTAGAGACACAATGGAAACCCGCCATATACTATTTCGTAGCTGCAGCTCGAGAGTCAACGGTGCACTGAGCCACCAGGCAAAAAGGGAGAATCGAAAACGCTTGCAGCGACCAAGAACGGTAAATACTTGCAGCTGCTTCGCTAGTCTTTCATGTGCAAACAGCATTAAATCCAATTTTCATCTCCATTCTACTGGCTCCTTTCGTCTTCGATCTAGGAAGAGTCCGTTAGAAATAGATAGATCGACGATTTTTCAATCGAATGATATAGTAATTTTTTAAATTAATTAATACCTATTTCAAAATATGTAATATCTGTTGTTAAAAGATGTTTTAACAACATTGAAGACTGATTACTTCTAGATTGCAAATTTATATTTTTATAAATATAATTAAAGAAATGAAATCTAGATACACAGTTATTTTACATACTAAATATTGTAACGAATACTATACTTAGAATATTTTATATGTTTTTGTATACTATGTGTACTCTGAGTAATTTTATGTTATCTATGATAGTATAAGAATCCATAGTCTATTCCATAGTCCATAGTCTATGGCAAGTAAAAAGGAAACGTTGTTATTTATTTACTAATGGGGCCTACCTAAGTTATGACATTAGGCAAGAACTGACAAATGGCGTGATTCAATTTCATTTATAATATTGACATTGTTATCGCAAGGTAACAAGGTAACAAACAGTAAATTTTTCTCATATCGCGAGATATGCAAGAAATCAATATTTCTTACGAAACGGAGTAACCAAGCAGGAAAGCTTGATGGCAACCGATTTGTTCCATCTTGTTACATCGATAACTAACTAACACAATAACACGCGTACGCGCGCTCAACAACTTCCGGTCAATTCAATACGTAAATTTGTCGTAGGAACAACTCATGGGTGCCGCACAAGGAGGCCGGCGGTCGGTTGCGAACAGAGAACAAGGAGAACGGAGGAAAACTTGTTTGCTCGTGTCAGATCCTGTAGCGAATCGCTCAAAGCAATGTTAAAAATATAGCATGTAAAGTTCGACGTAAAAACGAATCAATATCTTTCTCTCTCTCTCTCTTAAATGCCAATGTAATATATTTTGCAACCGGCGAAATGAAAATTTATAAATAAAACAAAAAATGTTAATTAGCATGAAATATTCATTCGAATATTTAAAGGTAAGAATTTCAACGCGCTAGGTTCATTAAGTAACACCTTAACGATAACTGACGTAACATTCTTCATGATTAACCAGACAAGTCAACTACTAATGACTCTAAAAAAAGAATAATTTTTTGCATTCATTGAAATTTTAATTTTAGCAAGAAATGAGACAAAAGAGAGTGCAATAACTCTTATTAATATATTACAATATTTGTTCTAATTAGTAGAAATATAAATTTTAGTTATAGTATAGTACCCACACTACAAAATATTCGGCTTTTTGGAAGTTTTTGGGGTCACTGAAGTCGAAAGTTAGGTTCGTTTTTAATAGAAATAAGGCTTAAAAAATTTCGGTCAACTTGTTAATGTGACGTTCCTCGTGGATTCTGATGCTTCCTTTCTTAAAATTTGGTACTCTTAACCTATTGTGTGACTTATTATGCGTTTGAATCGTAAGTATTGGATTAGGTTATTTTCCATTTTTTGGCCGCCATGAGACGACTGGTTAAGCTGTGATCATACAGAGAACTGTATGTGCAAATTTTTTTTTTTTATTTTATTGATTACATTCACAATTTGTCCAGTTTGGACATTTGGTAGAATTTTTTAGTTGTTAGATTATCATGTAGGTGGCTACCCCCAGTGGGATACCATCTTCGTGTTTGTTAGGTTGTGTCCTTTGTGAGTGTGTGTGTTCCTACTCTGTTCTTTCTTTATATTTTCTTGCGTGTCTGCTAATCTCCTCTTCGACCGTTGGTATTCCCAGGTCCTTCGGTATATCCTCGTTTCTAACGTACCATGGGGCGTTTACTATTGTTCTAAGAATTTTAGCTTGTATTGCCTCTATTCTGTTTATATGGCTCATTGCTGCTGCCCCCCATAATGGTATTCCGTACGTCCAGATTGGTTTTATGATCGTTTTGTGTATGTGCAAATTTGAGCGGCAAAATTGACATTTGGAACATTGGCATTAGCTGTGCCATTACTTGCTTCGCCGCTTACCACTTACAGCTCTGTATGATCTTACATGGATTTGCATTTAAAGTCTTTGCCTGCCAGATGTTCATAAGACCGAATTTTCAAAATCGTTCATTTCCATAAAAAAATTACCCTCATTTTCGATTTTAACGATTTAAAATATATGTATAAACATGTATTGTATATATTTTATACAAGACAATCTTTGATGAAAGAAACTCGCTAAATTCTTATCGTTGCTTTAAATACAATAACTTGGAATATCCTACTTTAAAATTTTTGTGGAATTACGAGCTCTTATTAGTATTCTACTCTACTATTATTTTGATATTATCCACGTGTATTACGTCATGTAATCGCATTCAAAAGCAAAAGGAAGTGATCTTGACACTACGACTACTTTTTTCTATTTGTATTCTTATTTAACATAAATGCATACACGTTTGAAAGGCATTCATTGGCCTTTACGATTCTACTTTTATCGAAGGTAGAAGGTCTACAACTTGAAACAGGTTTCCCTCTCACCACTCTCACTTTCTGCGAAACATTTTAATAAAATATATGGAACGCTGAAATAATGAGGGAACCAACGACTATAATTTTCCCTCGTAGACGTGAGATTATTATACCACTCGCCTTGCAACTTTTTTGCAATGCGCATTTCAATCTACTAACAAATAAATAATGCGAACATATGTGAATACTGGAACCAGTAACGAAAAAAGTACTAATTGAAACATAGAAACGATCAGATATTTCTTTAACCTATGAACAGTGCACGAAATAAAATCGATTGTAAATATATTTTTTTAAATTCAGCTCATATCAGTTTTTAGCATTTGCTGTGATTCATAATGACTGAAAGTATTTAAACATTTATCCTGGCAAACTTTTACAAATATGTGTATGATGCATGTTATATAGATCTTTTATTCTTGTAAATGTGAAACTATTCACTCTTCTTTTGCAATCGTACTCGCTGTTCATTGGTTACATCCTAGAGAAATTCGAGAGTGAATGTCTGAATTACAACGAAGAACGTAATATCGAATACAGTTATGAGAGGGCCTATGAATCCCGGACTGCAAATTTTTATAAAAAGAAGAACAAACAGTATTCGTTTTTTCGCGACTGCCGATTCAAAATTTTAAGTTTTCTTAAATTTTCCTTCTTTTAAGAATGGATTGTGACCAAATTAACAAATTTTACATCAGCACTCCGATTGACATTTTTTATCAATTCCATAAATATCTCTTATTGCATTTTCTGTAAATTAAACGTTAGAATCGTTTGTCCAGTCATCGTTTTTAATAGTCCATGTAACAGAATTGACAGACATAGAAACATATGTCATTTAATGGACAATATTAGAGTGAGTAATGATACGAATTATCAACTAGATAGCGATCAGTCAGATTGCAACTGATCGGTTGATATTGTTAACCGTGAACGCTATTAACGCAGTGAAGGTAAATTAAAGATGCAGACTGATGTTATGTTTAGTTGATTTATTTGCACTGTCCAGGGATTGTCCTTCTCATCATAGTTTTTATGGGTTGGGAATCTATTCCTTCCAATCTTATAATTGTATACCATCGTGGGTGCATCTTGATACCAGATGTTTACTTCTGAGCGGACCTATTGAGCACTTAGGGTGTTAACTAGCCTCAGGTATGCATCGTAAAGTTTATAGCTTGAGAGGTAGGAAATTCGGACTTTCCCAAAAAGACAGATGTGCTGTCCGTATTGTAAACCGAAGGTCACCCAAAATCCCGAACAGGTATGCGATCTGGAGGACAATGTCAGGAGAGGTATGCTTCCGGTAATTCATTTTTGTAATGTATTGAAAATGATTGTAGAATTGTATTAGCACTTAGCCAACCTAACGGAAAGATCTCCCTTCTGTGAAGAACATCGCTGCGTGACAGGAGATCTCCCTTTTCAACTTCAGCAATGCGTTTTCTTTTTTGTTCTTGTTATTATAGTTATTGTTTATCTGGAATTGTTGCCAATTAATTGTACTACTTTTTCTGCTTTTATAAAGTACAGTATATAATAAAATGTAGCAATTTAGTGATGTTAAAATTAATTAAAAAGTTACACTATCAATTATGATTAAATAAAGTTATAATCGAACCATACCACACTGCAAGAAAATATTAAAATGTATTATACATTACTAATTTCACGTTGAAGTCGTGTTATTTGTCTTTAGTCATCTTTAATGTTCTCAATTTTACCTATATTTTTTTATACTTTTAATATATACTTTTAATTTGATATTTTATATAAACAACATGTGAAATCGTATAATTAACCACTTAAATAATTTTTAGACTTCTTTGTTTTTTAAGTAGTGAATATTAGTCTCCGATACTTGGAAAAATGCGCGGTGGACAGCGTATAGGTTGGCTTGTCCGAGCACGGTGGAAACGTATTGCTCTCTATGGCGAGCACGGTTGGCTAAGTATTAAAAAAAAAAACAAAAAAAAAAGAAAAGTTGGTAGAAATCTATAAGATCTCTATATATTTAAACACCGTAATAAACTAAGGATGCTTTTCAAATGTTCGTAAATAAACATAGTTGTTCCTGGGGGCGCTAATATCAAATGTTTTAATTTCGTCGTAACACTTTTTAAAAAAAGGACAAATAAAAATTTCGGTTGGACAAATGTGGATAAATAATACTGTTTGTTTTTTATACAAATTTGCACTTTGAAATGCCAACTTCACAGGCCTGGTTACGAGGCTTTTATAATTGCATCACGTGCTACTCCCTACTGTTAACCGTTAAAAATGAGTGTTAATGTCGTCTTGACGTCTTCACTATTTGCACATAAATCGAATAATTGGACTGATCGATGGCAACCAAATAATGAAACTTAATCTGCCAACAATGGATTCGCCAAATGAATTGAACTACGAAGTAACTGATTTCTTTATGTAGATCCATTACCTAGGGATCGTAAGTTCATTAACTAGAGAACATTAACTAGATTTAGATTAGTTTTGGTTATTAAAAACTTTAATTACTTTTCCTTCTTACGATAGATTTCGCAATTCTGAAAAGTTACCATGTAGTAAACTAAAAGTAACATTCAGCTAATATACTAGCCTTTTCTTTCAAATAAAAATGTATGTTATCAGTATGTTTTTTAATGTATTAATATAAACTAACAAGTTTTTACAGCAGAAGCTATGTTGAATAATAAATATACACCTGCACTAACTAATTAATTGCACATCAGCTTGCCATACTATACATTTGTTTTCATAATCGTAACTAATAGCTCGTTTACTAATCGCCCAATCGTTATCTGGTCTTGTATTTCTAACAGTTCGAATTTATTAAGTAACCTTATTAGTTAGTTTACCAACAACTCTACTGTCAAACATCTCTTTTTTCGTACTATATACTCAGTGTTACCAATAGTTCAATAGCTTCATTTTATTTTAATTCCTTCCTATTTTATAGCCCCTCTTTCATAATATAAATTATAAATAACTTTTCGATCACTAATATTATTGCAATGTCACGTAGCAATGTTCTACATTATATTGTACGTAATACTTGATATTTTCTTAAAATTTTACATTCATTTGAATGTTAATAAATTTTTGCTCTATCGCTCGCTACAATTTTTATTTTATCTTTTGTTCAATTTTAATTAATTTAACTATTTTTTGTTTTAATACTTTCAATTAAATAACGTGTATAATAACGTATTTTCTAAATAAATTAACTTGAAAAAAGATCAATTCGCGTAGATTCTTAATGGCGCTGTATATATCTTAAGTAATGCTTGAAATAATAATAAGATATATTATATATATATAGCGCTATTAATGTTGCAGCAATGTTGGATCAAATGATCGAAAGTTTTACGAAGCAGAGAAAGGACCGGTCGGGAAGGGGATCAAAAATTTGTTATGCAAATGAAGAAAGACTATAGGTGACGTGTGTTGTGCTCGATTGCCAACATGGTTATTTTCTGGCCACGTATACCGAAGACTTGTCAACAGTGTTCAGATAAGACAATCGAATCAACCATTCGAAATTCCCTACTACTATTGTTATAGTGATCGAACACCTGAATTACCGATGCGTATAACGTCCACCTGTACTCTTACATGGAGATGCAGTTTTTTTCCTAAATAACATTACATCTGACTAAACATTGTAAAAGCTGTTACATTATATAACGAAATTTGTTCACTTTTGCTAACATCGCGTATTCTTATGTAAGAATATCGCGTCAAACACGAGAAATAAATTGCAACTTTTATAAAAGTTACATATAAAAAGTTTCAAAAATTCTATTACCACTTACGTTTTAATATATTACGTATATGATTAATCCGTTTTATTAAATTAGACATGATTTAAAAAACTCGGTAAAAGGTTTTCTTCAGAAAGATTATATTTTTAAATTAATTAATAAATTTTTGTTAGAATTGGGAAACTCGAATATTAAAACAAGGAATTCCTAAGTCGCAAAATTAATGTAACATATCATGTTGATTTTGAATTTTTCTTATTATTTATTTATTAATGCTTCTACTTGTGTTCGAGATTTCGTAACAAGTCTCACCTAATATACACCACTCTGTTCGTAGTTAGGTCACTTTCTCAATAATTCCCTACTTTTATTTATTCATATAATATTTTTATAATTCCGCTCAAAACTAAGAAACTACTGACAATCTGCAAATAGAAATGTGTTTCACAAGAATTTTTGTAAAATTAATCGTCTACAATAATGTTTAAGATTGATCGTCTTTATGGTTAAGCGTCTATAACCAGTTTCAAAATTGGCGCGCAACGTAATAGCACACATTTTCATTTCCTACTTTCCATAGCAAATGCACGATAAGGAAATCGAGAACTCTCTTTTATTTCTTCGTTGGATTTTTAAGCAACATAGCTCATTTATGTAAGCTTTTTGCAATATTTTACAAATCACATTTCTAAAATCATTATACAATCGTACACATATTTTTAAAGAATACGTTCTACTAAAAAATTACATGTTAAATGTATGTTAGTATTACATATGATGCTGAAATGAATTTTTAAAACATATTTCCTAAAATAATATAAAAAACATATTCTGCATAAAAATTTGAAATAATAGTCAATTTTTTCGTGAGAAAGAAATATCTTTCATTTTCAGTCATAAATGGATTGAAAATGACCCGAAGCATGACAATATAACTGTGTTAATTGCAGTAAGTGATCAAAATGGTTTCTATTGACTTTCATGCATTAAATTAAATGTAAAAAATATCAACTTTGTTACAATTTTATTATTTCATTACATGCCGTTCTCTAATAACTGTATAGTTTGTGAACGTGTGCCGATTATACGGAGACGATAGAACGACATTGTTGTTGCGATTAATAGTGTTACTAATTGTAAAGAAAGTAACTAAGTCAAACCATCAACGTTATTGTAAATATTTTTAATAATTATTAATAATTATTAGCAAAGTAGGCACTAACACATCAAAATGTAACTGTTCTTCCAAGTTTTGGCACGAAAATTATATATTGTTTTAAAAAATCCCAATGACCTTGATATTTTACCAATAAACAAGTTAATAAGAAAATACATTTCAGCATCACTTATTACTTTTGACAAGGTGTAATTTTTTTAAAAAATATTTTTCTGTGCAACATACTTCTTAGAAATTATTTAGGGTCATCAAGATTTATAATTTATCCTGTATACTATATGTAATAATTTATAATAGCATTTTAATAAATAGTAAATATTTTTAAAAAGTAAGCTTTTTAGTAATTTTAAAATTGTTTTGATAAAATATTAATAAATGTTGCATTATAAGTATTATTTATGTAATAATAATTGTGTAAATACCACAGTTTCCCCTTCTCCAAATACTTTATCCATATCATCAGTACCTTTGAAAAAGTATTTCCATATACTCTGACTAGATAAGAATCTTTTTCATCACATGTATAAAGTACAAAATCATATTGATAAAAATACCATAAGACAGAAGGACTTATAAAAATTGATTAACTTATTTACACAGTAATTCTATTCACAATAAATTTGATAACCACCATGACTTAATCATGTTAAAATTTAAAAGAAGCAAACAAAATGAAAGTACCTTTGTAAAAGTATTTCCAAAGCTGTATAGTATATTTGGAATGTAATGACATTGAAATTTATGAAAAGCATGCAACCCTGTTATATTAGTATGTTAAAAAATTGGGACTTTTTTCTTGAACAAAGACTTGAATAGCATATAAGTAATACATATAAATAATTTCAAACAAATGAGTATTGGCACTTACCAACAATCCCTTGCTGCTGCTGAGGTTGAAGTACTCTTTTTTCTTTATCAGTCTGTTTTTCCATAGATACCACAGTCCCTGAAGGTACAGTAGAGACAAAATTTGCAGGTGTAACTGGTGTTATAATTTTACTTTTAGTCCAAGGATTGACTGCAGGTAAAGGAGCTTCTACATATTTAACAGGAGCTGAAGATTGAATTTCCGATTCTGTCTCTGTTTCTTCTTTATCTTTCAAAACATCTTTATTTCCCACAACATGCTCCATACCCCCTCTATCTCCACGATCTCGTTCCTTATAAGATCTTTCATTGCTTCCAGTATGACCACGAAGAGGATGTCTATGATCACGATGTTTCTGCCTTTCTCTAAAATCTCGCTGCTGCTCCCTTAACTTTTCTTTTCTTCTAGCACTCTTTGGTGCTACTGTCTGAAATTCTCCATCACTTCCTATGTCACCATTCATTTGTTCAACAGTGGCTTCTTGTCTTTCCTCAACTAAATTATCCTTCTGAATAACTAACTGATTCTGTTCAATGCCAGTTGGTAATTCGTTTCCATAACGTTTCTCGATTTTGCTTTGTGAGTTGATTCTCCTTCCAGTTCTTTGATAAGACTTCCCTTTAACAGTTAAATTCTGAGAAGCAATACAATCCTTGATGGGTACGGATTGTTGTTGAACCACTTGACTACCAATGTTCTCCTTGTTGTTACCTTTGTTAACAACTCGGGTCTCGGTGCCACTTTTTGGATTCAAGATACTTGCATAAGAGACTCCGGGGCACTGTTCCTTCTCGGCACTTCCCTGCGTGCCACTGGCCACCTTGGCCGCCATTTTGAATAGTACGCGCCGAAAGACAAAACACGAGGTCCGAACACGAGGATTTTGTTCAAAAAGGTTTTATAAGATATTGCTTCCTCTCAGGCGGTTGAGGAGTCCTGAGGAACGTCGAACACCCTCGGACACATTAATCTAACCGAACAGCCTCGTTGCCTGATTAGAGATTCGAGACGTATCGTGTGTCGATTCGGCTTTAAAACATCAATCTAAGGATATCCTCCATACTACAGACTGGACTCATGTCTCTTTTGAGTTCGTGCTCGACAAAGCACGAACACATTAAATTTAATAGAAGTTGGCGTTAAATTTAACACAAACGTAGAACATTAGCCGTTACTCCTTTTCCTTGACGAATAGAACGCCCACTCGAAACTCGTCACGAGGAATCGCTCTTTCCAGAAGGCGCGGCGTGCACACGCGGTCGTTACTGAATATCTATAACGTCTCTTTTTTTCTCTTATACTTTTTTAATTCAGCCGTACCAGAATATTCTTTAGAAATTCAACGAAGAACAAATTTCTGACGAAAAAATTTCTACTAAAATTCAATCGAATGTACGAAGAATTCTCGTTTTATGTACACGAGGCAATAGGTTGCGTGGTTAAGAACACGCTGACTCGGCGATTTCACTAGACGATCGAAAATCAGCCGGTACAAATATTTTCCTAACCGATGAATAATTAAATGATGGTTAATCTACCTTCTTTATAGATGATATACGTCGAAGAAATACAGGAGTATACGCAATGCGTACCGAGTAGAAACGAGGAAGTTAGAGTAGACAATCAGAATACACCTTGTTAATAAAAGTAATTTTTCTTCTTTGCGTTCTTCTTTATATTTTGCGTATCTTTCCTGGATTGTTTGATGTCAAAAATTTTGTCACAACAGCAGCGAGTTCAGGAGCACCGTTTCAACGTCACGTTACCACGGATTACGTAAACACGACATTTTCGGCGATCTTTTTCCACGGTAAAGCGGTCTGCAAAACACATGTGGCCAACGCTTGCTCCTGGCCTGTATGCGAGCGGCTACACAGTTTCCGGTTTAATCGATTTTACTAGGCAGTTCTGCAGATAGCAGCACCGTATTTCCTTTTTTTATTAATGCCCGCACGATTTAAATTAGTACGTTCGGGTCACTGCGAGAATTTTAAACAAAAGCTTTAAATGAAATAAAAAAGAAAAAGATCTGTTTACCTCTAATCCTATTGTCCATACTTGACATATTTTCACTGAATATTTAATACAATTTAACTTGTTTTCTATATGGCGGCCTGTAATATGTATGATTTTTATTGATAAGATAAATAATTCACATTGCCTATAATATTTTGCATTAATATTTTATTCCTTGTAAGCTTCCACTAATCATATATGAATAACATGATAAACAGATAAACAATGATTTAGATAATTTATTCTTTTTTACAGATTATGTTACAATTTATTCGCATTGCATAAAATATAACTATTTTATATAATTTTTATATGATAATAAACAACATTTTGTATATTATACAATGTATAAAGGATCTGTTCACATATACGATTATCTTCACTAGGTATTTTAGTTTGTAAAATCGATCAAATGACACAATAAAAATCGTAAAATATCTAAAAAATGATTTAAATATAATGCTTCTTAATAATATCATGAATAGTCACACAAAATTCCATTTCAAAAGTAACCACTTGCTCAGGCTATCTTTAAAGTCATCTAAATTTTAGACAAGACATTAGACATCTGCTGAAATTGCGTATGTAGATATCAGCTGACTTGCATAGGATATTTTTTCATTGATCGCTCAAACGCTTCTACTATAGTAGACCTGCAAATAGTAAACGAATTAAATACAAACCAAAAGTGTAACTTTAGATTGTAGTTAAGAAATATAGTACTTATTGCCAAATATATGTATATTTATATTTTCCTGCATATGACATACAATTGCATACCTAAATACTTTCTGATGAAGAAGATAGGCAGATACATGTCCAGCATCTATGTACCGAATTTCAGCTCCTGGCCAGATTTTATCCAAGCTCATACAATTATCACGTGGGACGTACGCATCGTTCCTTGCACAGACAGCAATAATCAGCTCAGTATCAACAGGCACTTCAAAATTTTTTAAATGCGTACATTCGTCCATTATTCCGCACATAAATTGCAATGCTTCTCGTTCGCGCCATTTACAATCCGAAAATAACGGATGTCTTGGAACTGGTAACAAACAAATACCTATTGCCAAAGCAAAACGTGCTATAAACGTGCTTGTACCAAACCACGCTTTTGTAAATTTAGCATTTAACACTGAGGAATATAGAAACAATATAAATATATTAGCAATGTAAATATCTATTAGTAGGTTGTTATCTATTATCACATTACACATTTGTAAATGTTGTGGTTAACGTTTCTTTGAATTATTCTAAATGTATGAGGACAACGAAATTCGTTACCATTTAGAATTATTAAATTATGGGAGACCAAATACATAAATTAATTTTTGAAGAATTTTATGTTTTTCGATACCTACATTTAAACCATAGAAATATTTTGTTAAAAAAAAAGGGAAAGAATAAATTTATCATTATTGATAATGATAATATGTTATAAATATACATACGAAGTATTAAATTACCTTATGGTAGATTACCTTTAAGTGTATTTGAATCTTTAAATCCCAATTTGTTTGATAAAATGTTTAAAGGAAATATCCTTGCTGCTTTTTCCTCAGCAACTTGATTCTTCAGAGTATTGTCTTGGTTTTGCGAATCACAGTCGTTATGTACTTTATTATTAATCACAGTTTCAGAGGTAGTTGTAGTATGTACATCTTCGGTAGTATTGTCAGACATATGATTTAATTCATTAACTCTTTTCATACTCGAAGGATAATGCTGTGCAAAATGTTGGCCAGCTAAAAACGCATCCTAGAAATAAACGAAATATTTTTTTCTTGCAATTGTGTATAAAAATCTATGTCTCGTTTGAGATAATTATCCACTTACTTCTTTACCAATAATTTTCACCATTTTGGCAAGATCATTTTGATATTGTTCATTTTCAAAATATTGGTTTTCTAAAAGCGTCCAATTAATCGAAGCGCTCATTACACCTTGAGTAAATACTGGTGATGCTGTTGACCATGAAAGGCAAGGGATTAATGGAATTGGTTTCGGCCAGTTAGTCGCTGCTAATGAAGCCATCTAAACAAATCAAAAAATCAATATACATTGTTAATGTTTACTATAAATAATTTAATTTATCAATATTACTGAACCTTTAAATTTAAAATGAAATTAAAGAATACAAACATGACCACCCATTGATAAGCCTGTCAACCCTAAAGGTCCAAAACCTTGTTGCTCGCACCAATTTAGTAAAACAATTGATTCCATTATTAAACACCCTCCCATGATAAAGATGTCACATACATTATGTAAACAAGATCGTCTACAAAAATCAAATCCACATTAATAAATAAATGTGTATTTGTTCTGGAATACAATATGTTTTTAATGTTACAAACCTTTGGAATATAAGTTCTTACATTTGATTCTGTGGTTTCCTTGAACCATAAAATGGATTTTCCAATAACAAAGATGCAATTCCTGATTCTTTTAGTAGTGGTTTGGCAATTAGATTTCTTCTCCTCCAAAAGAACTGATATTATGTTTTCAGTAAGTTTTATATTTAAAATGAAAAGTAATACTATAATTTATTTAAAAAATAATCTACTCACATGATCTCCTGTACCAGCAAGATGTAAACAAATGGGTTTTACTTTATGGGAATGCCATTTTGGTGGTAGTACTAATTGGAAATGTGCAGTTATTGTCTCATAAGGCATTATATCAGGGAGGTGTTTATTGAATGGACTTTCAAAACATCCTTCTATGATATGGCAATCTGACCATTCTTCATCCTAATTAAATATATATATAAATTACAGATATCATACATATATCTTTTTAGGAAAACATTTATATTATACCTTAGTTATGTTAACTGGATAGTCACGGGGTATAAGTTTATAACATGTTTCTCTGTTGGCAAGGAGTCTTCTAAATTCAAAAATCCTAAAATATAAATTTAATGATTAATACCTTATAACTCATATATGTTACTTTGCATATACATTTATGTTACTTTAAATTTCAGAATCCATCATTTTTTAAAATTCTGTTTATTTTCCTTTTAAAAATTAAACATTCATATCTTTCTCCCAACAAGACTAAAATATTACTTATTCACAAAATAAAAAATAATAGTTAACGTTATAATAAGCATTTTATTGGTATATATATACTTTAGAATATTCTAGAACACAGTGCAAATGTTCAACCTTATTCTAAATAGGATAAAAATTAAAGTACTCTTACCTTTTAAGATTGTGAGGACTACCCCAGCCCTTCGTAAAGAATTTAGTTAGCAAAATACTTCTGTAAACGGCATCCAAACGACTTCGTGGCATTATGAATCATTAATTTCTAAAAATTTGTAAACGCTTTTTATCCTAATGACGATAGAAATTTATTTGAGATAAAAACGTGTTAATTTTATTCGGATATTTGTTATTCGATTTGTGATTTGAGATAATTCGGATATTTTGCGCAAACACTCTCATATCGCAATTTTCAAAATGCTGTTAATGATGTCGACATTGTTCTTGGACTGACTGCAAACTTGCCGCGATAAACAGATTATCGCGTATACTAATCAGGCGATGGGAATGATCGAATCAGGTGACGTTTTGCGAGTATATCGCGTATGAACATCCGCTTCTCGCATCTTCACCTCACTACAAATACAACTACAATTTCGACGGACAAATTCCTTAAATATCAACCATTGGTAAGAGGCTGCTACCTCTCGATTTGTTACGTATTTACAATGTTAATTCCGAACCAAGGCGCACAAATAATAAAATTAGATAGACTTTCCTGATTTCTATCTAATTTCGCTAATAAATATGCGCCATCTATTGATTACTTATTTTTTTAAAGGAATATCAAATGGTTCAAATAATATTATTTTGTAACACTATATATATAACACATTATTGAATTTCTAACCATTCCTATAAATGTTTGTTGTGTATTAAGATAGTAATATTGTAAATAATTTGAAAATATTAAGGAAGTTTGTAAATTGTCAAATTATGCGACACAAAAATGCATTGGATATGAGGTCTTGCTCATAATTCATTTGTGATTAAAATGAAACGTGTAACATGTAAATAATTACTTTAATAATTAGTCAAGAATTATGTAAATATTTGCATGTCACTTGTTTCTTACTTAATTATATTTTATCGAAAAAGGAATAGTTAGACGGTTGTAAATAAACAAAGTTAGCTAAGCTAACATTAATGAAAATAACAATGTCCGCTTCTCGTGTAGATGAGCTGATCAGTTACTTCAAATCACACAACAAAATTAGAGAACAACAAAGTCATTCTGCTAAAGTACATAGCGTAGGATGGAGTTGCGATGGGAAACTGTTAGCTTCCGGATCTTTTGATAAATCTGTTTGCATTTTCTCCCTTTGTCCGGATCGTTTAGTAAGTTAATATAACCTCAATATCAATTTTCGTTTCTCTTTTGTGTTGTGATTTCTTTATTTAACACTTAATTTTTAATTTTATTTGTTATCTAATGTTTATTATTAGTTAGTTGCAATTTTATGAAATTACGATTAATATAAAATAATCTTTTTGATGATTTTATTATTTGAGGTTGTGGTTTTAAAAACCAGTTCGACCAATTTCAACCTATTAATATAATTCATTGTAGAAACAAGAAACAACTTTCAGAGGGCATGGTGGTAGTGTGGATCAATTGTGCTGGCATGCCTTTTACCCTGAATTATTATCTACTGCGAGTGGAGACAAGACAGTTCGTATATGGGATACGAGGACTCAAAAATGCACAGCAAACATCAGTACAAGGGGTGAAAATATTAATATATCATGGTCACCTGATGGTAATACAATAGCAGTAGGAAATAAAGAAGATTTAGTGACTTTTATTGATGCACGGGTAATGAAAATTCGTGCGGAAGAACAATTTAACTTTGAAGTGAATGAAATTTCATGGAATAAGGATTCTGATACGTTTTATCTAACTAATGGCCAAGGCTGTGTTCATATACTTAGCTATCCAGATTTAGAACTGTTACATGTAATCAAAGCACATCCAGGGACATGTATTTGTATAGAATTTGATCCTACTGGAAGATATTTTGCAACTGGTTCAGCAGATGCATTAGTTTCTTTATGGGATGCAGATGAACTGTGTTGTTTAAGAACATTTTCAAGATTAGAATGGCCAGTGAGAACCATATCATTTTCTTATGATGGACAATTATTGGCTGCAGCATCTGAGGATCTTGTGATAGATATAGGTGAAGTTGAAACTGGAGAGAAGATTGCAGATATACCAGTAGAGGCAGCAACCTTTACAGTAGCATGGCATCCAAAACAATATTTGTTAGCATATGCATGTGATGACAAAGATACTTATGACAGAAAACGTGATGCTGGCAGTTTGAAAGTATTTGGATTTGCCAATGACTAAAACAATATTTTTAAACTTTTATATAAAAATATATTATTGTGTAAAAAAGAATGATTTAACTTGATTTTCGTACCTGCCCTAACAATTTTTTAAATACATACTTTTAAATACTTCAGATTATCATAATTGTATATTGGTTCAAAAAAAGTTTAATCTATGAACAGTAAAATGCTATAACCACTTAGCAGTGGAAAGATGGAACTAATCTCTTTATGACGTAATTAAAAAATTCAATTTCTCAGTCTACAAAGCAAATCCTTGACCTGTTTAGGAATTAAATTAAATTAAAACTGTAACTCTCAGAAAACTTCTCTGTATACTATTATGCCGATTTCCTAGATAATTAATTAATTACATGTAATTAGTGTAGAGTGCTCTATTTTGGATATGAACACTGTACTAATTGATCCCATTTAGTTTTGCCTCCCTGTATATAGTGTTTGAAACATTCAATTGATGAAGATTTTCAATATTCTACTGTTTTGCTATTTTGCTGCCATAGTTACTAAAACTCATATATGTTATAATTCTTTCTTAACCTGAAAATATCAGTGAATCTATTTTATACTATTTTAGTTCAATCTTTTATTATTGAATCTTTTTATTGATTATACATTCCCATGTCATGCTTAGAAGAGAGTCAGGCTGATTGTAGGTGTCTGTATACATTAACGTTAACAGATGCAATAATTCATGAACAATTTTCTGAAATGAAAGATAGTTTCAATCATGTGCCCAGTATTCATGAAGTGGATGAAGAAGAAACTGACGAGGAAAATACCTGTGATCAAGAATCAAAGACCCCCAAAGATATTGAACAATCTGCAGATTTAGCAAAAGATACTATAGATGAAGATTCCATCTATAGCAATGACTCGTTCTGTTCTGATGAGTCTGGCGATGAATCTGAAGGAACTAACATCACATCAAGATCGCTTAATGAGTCCCATCATTCTCCTGAAATCACTAATTGCACAAGTAATCAAAAAGATAGAAAAAGTGAAAAAGAAGAAGGATCTGAAAATATAATACAAAACAATGAAATTACAAACTTAGTTTCCTGTAGAAGTTCAATATCTGAAGATAATTCTATAGGCATCAAACAGGTAAGGAACAGAAGGAGGAATATGAGTTTTACAGATGATGAAATTCGGAAGATCGAATGGGAGAATCAAATTCTTTTGAGAAAGATAATGGCACAACAAAGACCAAAGGAGAAGATACTTCATGAAAATGTCCCATCAACGCGCATAAGCAGCTCTGCAATAAATAGAAAGAAATTACAGAAGAAAATAGAAAATGAAAATATAGTATGTAATAAGTAAATATGTTTAATGTAATTAGTTATAGGATAAATTAATGAAATATATTTACATTTACAGTTACTGTTGCAAAGGATACAACAAACTAAATCACGTGTTATGAACAATACAACAAAACCTGGTTGTAGACAGACAATTTTATAATCTGTAAGAAAAAAATAATTTTTATATGTGTTAGATTACAGAAAATTTTTGATTGATATTGTCCTATTTTACATTAACTATCTGTAATACAAACCTTATAACTGTGGTTTATTTTCTGCACCACAAAAAATTTTAAATACTTATATTTTAAAATTATAAAGAAAAGATGTCAAATTTCATAAATATACTTTATCAGTTTTGTAATAAAACTTATTTTACTAAATTATTTTAAACAGATTTTAATAATTCCTTTCATAAATAATTGAATATTTTAAGCCACTTTCTTTAAAACAAATTATTTATAAAAGTAAGATTCAAATTATTAAAACGCAGTAACTTTTTTACCAGTCTTGAAGAGTAGGTACACATTTTTATTTTGTTTTGTATACATCATAACTTTGTAAAATGTTTTGAAAACTTACCGAAGAAATTTCTACAAGTCAAGACTATAAAAATCACAGTTCTCACTCGTTCCAAATAACTTAATTATTACCTTTCTTTACGTAACATCAAGACCAACATTCTTTGAGTATTGTAATAATTTTTCATGTATGAGTAGAAAGTATAAAATAACAAATAATCAAAAAAACAAAAACCAATAAATTAGAAATTCTCTTATTTTTATATGTTCATTTCTTTGATTGATTTATGCTTCGATTGTTGTAAAATTTTACTTCCAATTCAAATTTTAGTTGGTCATTCTAATTCGAAACCATGAAAAAGCTTGTGATTTCGATTCGATATTTTTCGAAATTTCAACGTGCCATATTAAAGTACCAATAATAACATAAGACAACAAATGATAACGTTAAAAATTTAACAAGTACAAAACAATTTTGCCCGAAATTGTTCGGTATTATTATGCGAGGTACTATTCAACAACATATCACAAATGCACGAAACACGAATAATAACAAAATCAGCCTGTGGTTTAAGCGTTACCAATCACGAAAGGTGTTGCTAATAAATACATTATTACTTTCCATATTAGAAAAGAAAATTGCTTTAACCAGGTCTAGATATCACAAGATACAATATTGAAAATTTTTGGAAACGAGATTAGTCTTCGTGCTTTTTCTTCCAAGACTCTGAGGATGATGGAGTCCATATTGTACTGAGCGAACGAAATGGATCGAAATCCGATCTTTCCTAAAATAATATTGAAAGAGTTTTGTATATAGAATCGAGATAAATATATGAGTAAAAAATTATTCTCTTACTTGTGTATCCGATTCTGTTTGTAATGAAGATAATTGTGAAACTAGAGATGGTGCAGCTGCACCCCATGGACTTGCAGCCCATACACCTCCTGTATTTATTCCCCAAACACCACTTCTTTCTTCTCCTACTGCTGTTCTAGTATATAAAGGTTCCCAATTTGATTCGACTGTTACCCAGTTATCTGTAAATTCAAGTTCATAATATTTTGATTATTTTAAAATAAAAAAAATATGGTCATATTTAGTTGCTATATACTATGTAATAAAAAGATTTTTTACCCTTTAATGTATCCATTAACATTGGAGGTTTCTCTGAGGATTTTGGTGAATCCAACTGAAATCCAGTTGTACTATCAGACAATAATTTAAGCATAGGATTATTATCTTCCCATAACTGACATCGTGTATCTTCCTCAGGACTCTCTAATTCCATTAATGGTTCATCGGTTTCTGGAAGATCGTCGTATGGAACCAATTCACGTTCAAACTGAAAAGTTCCAATCGAATTGTGATTGTAAAAATATTAGTATCACACAGTCATAAATTAAATTATTTTTTAACTTACCAGTGGTTCTGTGAAGGCATTTATGAAATAACTATTTGAATGTTGCGAATTATTCTGCATTTTCAAAGAATCTTGACTAAGTGGCTTCTCTTTCTCAACAGATTGAATGCAGAAAGACGGAGATTTCGATACCATTCTGTATTCCTTCGTACTATGTATTAATTCTTGACTTGATTGTTGTTTAGTATAATCTACATCTTTGGTGTCGTTATTGAAAACCATTGACATGTTATGCGTGGTCGTTTGAGTTTTGTGCAACTTATTTAAACCCGAAAACGACGAAATACTCTCTTGATTTCGTGCTACGACGTCACTAAACCTAGCTCGATTTTCACCCCAATATGATGGCGGCGGAGGTAACGGAGCGGAAACAGCTCCCAATGCACGTGTTACATCTTCTCTTTGGTTAGTACTTCCATTTAATGTTGCTACTATAATAAAAATAATTAATAACTAATGGTCAATAATTAACAAAATTAGATTAAGAGATTTGGAGATTTTATATACCTTTTATATGTCCTTTATCGATGACTCGACGTTTCTGGGATCCCTTATCCTTTCTAGGAGGATTTTTATTCTGTCGTGGTAACTTGAAGGATGACTCAACAGTACGGGTTGTATGAATATGGTGTTTCATAGTAGATCTTGTATTCGTTTTCCATCTGTTTGGATTATTGTGTCTTTCTTTATCATATTCATCGTCGTCACAGTCACCTTCGTAATTATCTCTATAATCTACGCATGGCACAGAAACAATTGATTGAGGTTTAGTCTTTTTAGTTGCAGGTTTCCTTTGCAACTTATCGGATTTTCCACATGGTTGATCGAAATTCTATAACAAATAATATTTATTGTAAAATTTATTTTCTAATTCGTAAAATGAATAGAAGTAGTAATTTGATGTACATACAGTTTGACCAGGTTTCTCACCTTACAAAGCGGTGGATCATCTTGAACAGAACTCTCTGTTGTTGTAGACGACGTTTCTTCCTCCGAAAGATGAATGTTCCGTTGATTACTATTCGGCTCAAATTTTTTAAAGGATACGTGATTGTTATTGCTATTTCCAACTGCAGTTTGTTTTCTTTTACTATCTAGCTTGTTAGTTCGAGTATTATTAAGAAGTCCCGTTGTGTCAACTTGAACTTCATGATCGACCAGCTTCGTTTCCGTCTTAACATTTGTTGTTTGATTAGACTTCCCTTTCCTATTCGTTACAGGACTTGTCTTTGTAAGCGTATTTATAGGGTATTTTTTTTCTTGAGTTCCCTGGATATCAGAAAATGCGTTCTCTGCCACAGAATTATCCATTTGAACTTCCTGTGCATTGTTTTGCTTTTTATTATTCCTTTTCTTGACACCAAGCGTAATATTGCTTATAACGTTACTGTTATCTAAATTCGATTCTTCGCACCGTTTAAATGTCAACATGTCTTTCGATTCGGTGTCTAGCTTAAATCTGCGTTCCTCATCCGCAGACCAGTCAGGAATTTTCAGTCCTTTTTGCATGTTATCTTTGTCCTTATACTTTTTCACGTTCATCAGTGCCCAATCTGGATACGTTTCTTCTTTTTTTACCATTTTCTGTTTTTCCTCGTTTATTAATTTCTCTTTCAAAGAAGTCGAATCTTGCGTTGTATGTACAGGCATGTGCGATAATAACCTTAAATCTAGAGGTGGTTGAACTGAACTTTCTCTCGAGAAGTTAGCTAAAGCTCCCCGTAATATTCGATCCGCTTCAAGAAATGAAATAGCGAGAACACATATTAATAATATCGACGAAAGACTTATAGCTGCCCACTGCACAGTGTATTCCCATGACGGTCTCGCAAGTGCCGCTGTGCAAGCTTCCAAAGAATGCGGAGGAAGAGTAGCGAGTAAATTAAGTATCACCATACCGTTTTCGATATCACTATCAGAACCCAAACTTGTAGATATCAGGAGCTTCCTTTCGATTCGTGACAAGGTGAAGTCTGGCGTAAATGCTATTTCCACCTTTTTTGTGGCATTTGGGTTCAATTTGAACGGCATGCAGTTCAATACCTTGAAACCATACCCTTCGCATCGTAAACCGTTAATATAAAAATCGTAGACTTCTATAGGAAGTTCTCCTGTATTCCTTGCCATAAAGGATCTCTTTACCGTCAGATTTGGAACCGGAATTCGTTTAAATCGTTCTCCTATTATTCAGAAAAAGAACAAGATATATTAAGTTGTTTTTTTTATGTATTAGTTCATGTTAATTTGTAATTATTAAATAGATAGTAATTTTTTGTAAAATAATTCCATTTTTTCATTATGCTTGAAGGGTAGAACGAGGGTAGAGAAACGTACATACGTTCACAATCTTTAAGATGTTTTTCCGCAAGTTCGAATAGTAAAGGCGTAGTAGAACCTGGCTTTCGATTTCCAAATCTAAACTGCGCGTTTGCTCCTTGACCCATCACACGCAATACTTCCAAAATAGTCATGTTATTCCTACAATTATTGAAAATGAAGGAAGATTTATTACTCATTTCTTTATTTTGACGAATTTGGTGATGAAATTTACCTAATATATAAAAGTGCAGATGATAAAGATGGTGAGAAAGGTGTATATGATACTTGTACAGTTCTCGACTCCGAAGGTTTTAAATACAAAGGAATAGATTGTGATGCTACTGTAATGTCCCATTCTTTCTCGAACATTTCTCTATCTATTATACTTTCTTCTAACTTGAATTCTTCTGCAATTGTAGATCCACATTCTACACATGTAAATTTAAACCTATACATAAAAATATATTCATTCATATTACATGTTTTTGTTATAATTTTTGTATGGACAACACTTTATATAGGGTGAAACAAAAAAAGAGTTTATAACTTTTAGGATAGATAGTATTTGTCAAACAATGAAAAAATGTCCTAATAAACATGGGTTGAAAAATTAACAGTTCCAAAGTTAAAAACAATTTGTTGTTTCAGTTAAGGCGACTGACCTTCTTGCTTCAGAAGCTATCATATCATAAGGAAATAATGTGAAGATTTCTTAAAAGTATAGTGTACTCTTCAACAATTAATGACATAGACGAATTACGTCAGAAAATATAAAATGCTAGTCAAATAGTTAGAACACGTCCAAGAATTTTTTAAAAAGTACACAATTTAATACACAATTAAATATGTCAAGCATGTGTGAAAATGGAAGGCGGATATCTAGAAAGCTTTCTGTAATCAGAAAAAGAAGAAATGATAATGTAATCCACTGTTTGAATATGGTATGATAGCTCCCGAAGCAAGTTTGTTGCTTTAATTGAAACAAAGTTGTTTATAACTTTGAAAATATTCATTTTTCGACCCATGTTTAATTAGGACTTTTTTCACCATTTGGAAAGTACTATCCTAAAAGTTATGTATCCTAAATGTAGTATCTATCCTAAAAGTTATGAGTTTCACCCTGTATATATATTTGTTTATTTATTCAAAAAATACATACTTAGCAGGTAACGAATGATAAAGTCTTGTTCCTTGTGGATAATTCCAATCCATAACTAATTGTATTATTAAAGGAGTGATACTTGGATTGTACACTTTGATCGTGCTATAGGATGTATTTCCAATTTGCGTCAAAGGAAACACCAAAGCGACTTTATTTTTACTATTACCGAAACCAGTTAGTAAACTGGGCCAATGTGGTTTTATATTTAAATAAAATTTGTGCCCGCGAACTTCTGTTGTATCTAAACGCATCGTAATATTGTCCCAAGAACGACCGCCTGTTGAATTAAGAAATCGTGTATATCTGGTATTTAATAAATTTAAATCAGAGTCTCTTGTATGTGAAGGTAAGGCCAAGGTGTTTAACCACTGTTTACCAGCTGTAACAAGATAAAAAGTATGAGTTTAATAATATAAGCACATGTACATATATAAACATCATTTAAATTACAGTGTGTATAATAAGATAACTGACCATTGCTGTCCAATGATAAGCCTAAATAACAATGATGCTTACAAGCCACTGATGGTTCAATTCTTACTGAACCAATGTAATTTTCTCCTTTCGTTATAACAGGCATTGATGCTTCTTCTAAAGGTATGTATTTTATTCTGTTATCTTTATTTACTGGTGCGATTCGAGTTACTTGCATAGGCTTAACAAATGTTGAATATACCTTTACTTGCTGTACGCAAATTGACCCCTGCAAAATTATTACAATAGAAATTATTAAAAAAGGTTTATTAAAAATTAAGAAAATTCAGATAAATCCACCAATAATTTGGTACAATATTCTAATCACTTACAGGGAAACAATCTGTAAAAATAAGTTTCTTCAAAGAAATTCTTCCATATGCAACTCGCATGTAAACTGGTAAAATAAATCTTTCATAAGTTGTCCTAACGAATACATCACCCACAATTGTATCTTCCTCAACCATTGGAGTTTTAACTTTGATTTTAAAAATAGCTAAGTGACCAGGTTTTATGTATTGCTAAAATTAAGTAATAATGTTTTATTAATGTTTTTATGATTATTGTATTGTAATAAATATTTGTTATAATAGAATTATTACTTACATTACCCGTGTGACTGCATACAGTTATATTACGAAGTTCTTTATCCAATAAATCAGCAGGACCTTTTTGACAACCCATAAGTTCCAATACTGCACCAGGCATATTAACACCCCAACCATGTAAATCTATATTAATTGGATTTTGATTCTCCAAAGCAAAAATAGCCTCATTTTCAGTTCCACTTCCTACTGTGCCAAAATTCATCGTGCCTTCGTCACTTTCTCTTTCTTCAGGAACAATTTTCCTTACTTTTCCATCATAACTTAGCAATGGAACTTCAGTTACAGAAACGTTTGAATGAATTAAAATTGACGATTCCATCTTCACATTATCAGTTTTCCTATCTTTTGCGAGTTGTAAAGAAAATATATTAACTTTCTGTTCTGGTTTTATTACTCTTGGAATAAAATTTTTTATCTGTAAAATGAAAGATATATATTTTAATTTCTAATTAAATTTTTTCTTGGAGTTTTGTATTATCATTGTAACTTACTGTAAAAAGTGTCTTTACATGCGATGACATTGTGACATTTGTAATAGCTAATGGTAATTTAAACTTATTAACAACGCTAAAATTTCGTGTTTGATTAGATTGGAGAGAACAATAATGCGTAATTGATGCGTTTACTTCTAGTCCACCCTGTAGAGCTTGTGCTACCCATGGAATTGTTAGTTTTTGACTAGAACCACCAGGACCTATGGCTTTTATCACTAATTTCCCCTTAAAATGTTGTAATTCTAAACCAGTCTTCCCTAAAATAAAATAGTATATATTATTATATGATATATTATATATATTGCGAAATTACGTACAGTCATAAATTAATGCTCCTATGGCAATCGGTATATCGGTATCTCCAGGAATTACCGCCTGCTCGAAATGAAGTTTTAATGCTTTAGAAACTGGCGTACTAATTATATTCTGTAAAATATATAAAAATTCTTTTGTTTATAATGATCCAAATACTTCATAAATTATATTAAAAAAATTATTTACCATAACTTTTATTGGTTTTTTTGCCGAATTTTTCAAAGCAATAGGGTATTGGATGGGAGGTTGCAATGAGCCGCCCATGCCTAAGTTAATTACTCCAGAACTTCCACCCCAATGAAGACCAGCCCCACTCTTAACTTCGACTTCAACTGTTACAATAAGCACTTCTGAAGTATTGTTTACTTTAAGTCTGTAATTAAGACAAATATCAATAATTAAATCTAGAATAATTAAAGATAACATTTGTGACACAAACCTAATGTATGCAGTATGATTTTTTTCTGTGTAAGCATTAAAATGCAATCTTATGATAGGCTTTGTCTGATATGGTGGAATTTCCCATAGTTCACGTGAACCTTCTGCTTCTCCTGATGGTAATTCTAGTTGAAATTCTCCACCACTACTATATACCTCTAATACCTTATTCATAAAATATAAAATATAGATAATTATTAAATAAAATAAAAAGTAAATAATTTTTAAAATAATTTATACTTATATATTATATAATATATAACTTAATATTATATAATAATTTAAAAAATATATAAACAAATCCATACTTGTAAAGCTTCTGAGTGTGGATTGTGCATGTATATAAGTGGAGTAAATGTTGCATTTAAAGGTAATTTAACACCCACTACAGGTCTGAGTCGATATGGACTACTGACACTTATTCCCTTCACCTATGTGGAGATAAGATTATATTTTTAATAAAGAAAAATATATGTAGAATTTACAATTATAAATATAATAGTTTGTGATTACTTGATATTTCACAGTTCCATCTGCGGTATGTATGAAAAGGTGTATATCAATATCACCTTCTTCTCGGCCAAGAAAGATAACATCGAATGTTGTATTCCCCAATGGTGGAATTACCTATACAGTTTAAATTGCGATGATGAAACTTATTGTATTTTACTTACATTGTTTTATATTATTTTAAGATTAATTTATCAATCTTTTATTTCTTTTAGATATTTTCATTTCTTTTGTCCCTTGAAAAATGGACATAAAATCTTACACCCTGAAAAACTTACTTTGTTTCGAAAGAATGATGAATGGAAATGACGCGTATTTCCAGAAATTGATAAAAGGTGAATTGTTTTGTTGTGATCTTTATTAAACAAGATCACAGTTTCTTGGTGAGGTATACCAAGTTGTCTAGAAACAAAAACATCTTCATTGTATGTATATTCACCTATATTAATGTGACACAGCCAAAATTTATATACCTCTCTTTAAAGTCCAAAACATGTGGTTTGAAATAAACATAAGATAATGAATCTTGTGTTTTATCTTCGTCTGATGTCGTATCCCTTAAAAATCAGTTTGAAAATTTTAATATATCTAATAGTAATTTTCAAACGTATTTGTAATAGTGGAAATTGAAAATAGGAAAGGTATGAGAAAAATTAGTTTGAAGTAATCACAGTTAGTAAAGAAGTGTTTAGAATTTAAAAAAAAGCTGTTATCTAAATATATTATTGTAATAAAACAATTAAAATATTTTACTAAATAATTAAAATCATTGTATTTAATAACATATCTTTTTTACATTTTAAACTATTATATTGTTTTTGTGCTATCATATTAAGACAATTAATTAATTAAAAATCCTAAATATCTATCTCATATCTTTTCAATTTTTAGTCTTGCATGAAATAAAAAAGAGATTGATGTAAAATTATAGTACTGTACGTAAACATTTTGAAACTGAAGAAGGAAATTTATAATGAAAACCTTTCCTACTTTCACTCACCATTATTTTAATGAGTATTATGCTTACCCAGCCCCCTGTACTGTATTAGTAAAATCCTATAAAATAAAAATTTAACATCATATAGAATCATATAACATTCGTTTTAGAATGTTAATATATATTTTTAAAAAATAAAAAAATTTCATTAAAATATTTAGAGAAAAATACTCATTGCAGTCAACTTTATATTTAAAAATTTGTTTATTTGAAACTATCTATTTAATGCAAAAATTTTGGTTTTCTTCTCTAATCTAATGTAATCTAATGGAATCTAATATAAGATAAGACAATTCAGATAAGAAAAGAAATGCAACTAACCTTATGCATAGACATAGGTATGTTGTCCAAAAGGTATTGAACATCATTGTCATCCTGTACGAAGGCTATGAAACATTTCTTATTAGATAAAAATCTTAAATAAATTATCAATTTTTTATACAGATTATTTGTAACAAAAATTATGAAATATAAACAATATAAAAGCATCATAAGTTATAAAATATTACTTCAGAAATATATTAATCATTTAGAGAGACTTGATATAATAATAATCAGATTCATCATTAGAAAACAGTTATTAATTGGTAAATATTGTCATTCATTAATGTCATTAACATAAAATTTTATGTATGTCATATTATACTTTTACATTCATGAAGTTTCTATGCACATGTATGACATAAAATTGTCACTAACGATTCCTTACTTATCTCCTAAAACATAATATCATATCAACATTTTATCTGCCACAGTATAATACTACAAACATTGTAAATCTCTGTCACTATAATTGACAGTATGCTCACAATATAATGATAACTACAAAATAATAAAGAAAACATTGTATTTGTGCGAATACATGAATTAATTTATAATTCAACGACATAAAAAAGGAAACTATCAATAAACATACCATGAAGTATCTTTGTTAACAAGCAAGTAAGTACAGATCTTTAAATTTTCTTAGAAAAATAAGAATTTATTGACTTTTAACAAGCACATAGGACTTTGTATTAACATAAAATTATATTTCAAGTAAACAATGTCTGATCATATGTCAAATAACAGTACAGAAACGTTATTTAAGATGTATATTATTGTGGCGAAATGAAGATAATTAAAATAGTATAAATATACATTTACCATTATTGTGCCCATGTAAGGACGGTCGAATTTGTGACGTCAACTCGAAAAACGTTAACAAGAAGATACAATAAAGTACTTTTAACTCAGTCATAATAATAGTTTTCACTGTGTTGTTTGCTGTTTTGTCTTTAGCAGAAATGAAAATCCGCTTTCGGCCATACTTTTGCCACTATCGAATTCTGGAGTATCGATTCTACTTCCGTCCGATTTGAAACCTTTCCACAGATAAATTTCATACAACCAATCTGACGAAGATGGATTATATATGTATTATCTCTATATCTTATTGTTATATCAATGTATCATTCATATATTAATCTCTGATATGTTAATTTCTCGATTATTTCGTTTTTCTGTAAATAATTCAAGTTCTCAAAGTAATCAAACAATCACGTCATTTGATTCATCACTTATAATTTATAGGCGGGTAAAGACTTGCAAGTTTGTAATTAAAAGTTGTGGTTTTTCATTTTATTTCAAAATATATATTGGTAATTTGCGATTTCATATATGTATATGCATATGTTATGATGATTTCGAAATGATACTTATATTTGATTAGTAGAATGTCCATTTATTATTCCAGAATTGATTATACAATTTAAAATATTGGCTCGTGTAATTTTGTTGATTTTTATATCTCCAAACACCTACGTAAAAATCGCAAATAATATTTCAGAACCTTATTATAAACTATCCAATTACGTTGCTTTATTGTGAGAAAGTTGACAACTTCACGGTTTCTTTTGAATATTTTATTGAAGTTTGAAGTTGATTTTATATCGTTTAATATATTAGTTGAATAAATAAACATGATTGATTATTAATACTAACTTAAAAAACTATTTTTGTAAATTTTAAATAAATATTTTATGTAGTTTGTTCAATGAATCTGATCAAGGAAGATAGGGAAATTCATGTGATCAATATCTAGGGGAAACATAGGAAACCCTAGTATTTAATTTATTTGGAGCCAGTTCAAGCTTTCAAATATGAAAGCTCTATCTGCACATGTGTTGCATATAACCTAATAAGTAAATAAGTAAAAAAAAGTATTACATTATTACGGGGAACATTTTATGTTTTAAAGAATTTTATATATTGGGCATTTTAATATAAAAATTTTACTAATTTGGAAATAGACATTCAAAATGCGGAATACTAGTATGTGATGTATATGTTAAATTATTAATAGAATTATTATTAAACAGATATTTAATTAATCCCTATTCTAAATAAAATAGGCAATAGAACTGAGAAAAAGAAACTTTCTTGGATATGTAGGAAGAAGATAAAATTACAGAAATCAAAGAAATCGACACAAGAGATAGTTGACAATACAGATGAAAATAAGAAACCTAGGATTATTGTACGCAATATACCATTTAAGGTTAGTGCACTTTTCAATATTGAATAAGAAATATATTTCTATATTAGCAAATTCATATTTATTTACGTCATTAGACAACTCCAGAAGATGTGAAAAAATTGTATGAACCATTCGGAGAAATATTAGAAATAAATTTTCCAAAGCGGACAGATGGTTCCCCAGTTGGATGTTGTTTTATTCAATTTAAACAGCTAAAAGATGCCTCAAAAGCAATATTTAGTACAAATAAAAAGGAATTTCTTGGTATTGTTCTATTAAGAAATAAAAATTACCAGTATTGATAATTTAAGTAATAATTTGTTGACAATAATGTGTTAAAAACATATTTTTAGGTAGAATAATAAATAGTAGTTGGGCTGTTTCAAGATCAAAATACTGTGAAAAATTGAAAAAAGATTCAGAAAAAGCAAAAAATTTGGATAATGAACATGGTACAAGTGAGGGTACAGAGAGAAATCAAGATAAAAAACATGAAAATAAACAAATGAAACAGGATGAAGATGAAGAAGATCCATCTAAACAGGAAACATTATTACAAATAAAAAGGGAAAGGAGAAGATTGCTTAAGGACAAAAATAGAAAAAAGAGAGCAAGAATTGTAATAAGAAATTTATCATTTCAGGTAAGATAATGGTAAAAATTTACATTATTTTTCTTTTAAAAGATTTGTATTTTTCATCATAATTGTAGGCAACTGAAGAAGACTTGAAAAAACATTTTTCTCCATATGGGGCAGTAGAAGAAATCAGAATTTTGAAGAGAAGTGATGGCAAAAATATAGGATGTGCATTTTTACAATTTGAACATGTACAAAGTGCAGCTAAAGCTATACATTATACAAACTTACAATCACTTTTAAATAGACCCATTATAGTTGATTGGGCAGTATCTAAAAATAAATTTGCACAAAATAATTCTGAAAATAAACAGGAAGATGAAGTTAGAGTAAAGGTGGAAGATGAAAGTGACATAGAAGATACAGATAATACAAAACAATTAAGTTTAAACGGGGAGCTAGAGGGGTGTGTAAATTTATAATTTTAAAGAAAGGATATGTAATTTTGTATTTTAAATACTGTTTTAAAAGCATGCAACTAGGATGTAACTAAACAAAATGTAATTGCAGTGAAGATGAAAAACTTGATATTGTCACAGAAAATGTTGAATTTGATAACAATTGTTTAGATGAAGTAGAAACAGACAATGAAAGTGAAATATCTGGAAATAATGAAAACAATGAAGACGAAGAACAAGGAAAGATAGATATAAAAGAAACAAAACCACGTTTCAAATCTCATGATGTTTCTGAAGGAAAAACCATATTTCTAAAAAACGTACCATTTTCGGTAAAAAATGATGAGTTGAAGAAATACATGGAACGATATGGACCTGTTTATTATGCTCTCGTGTGCATAGATCCATTAACTGAATTTTCAAGAGGTACAGCATTTGTTAAATTTAAGGTAAATTTTTATGAAATATATTCTATCCTTTTCATAACAGAACTTACATTATCAAAAAGATTTGATTGTAGAATGTTGAAGATGCAGAAAAGTGTTTATCAGCAGGGAATGAACTGCAAATGGAAGATCAAATACTTGAAGCACACAGAGCATTGGATAGAAATGAAATCGAAAATAAGGCAAATTCAAAACAATACAAACAAAAGGATTCTAGGAATTTATATCTTGTAAAGGAAGGAGGTATATATTGTATAAAATAAAAAAAGAAGGGGAGAAATTTCTTTTAGTAATAATTTTGTATAATATTAGAGATTAACTGATAAGTAAATTTTAATTTTTTAGTTATATTAGCTGGAAGTTCAGCTGCAGTTGGAGTTTCAGCGACAGATATGTCAAAACGGTTGCAAATAGAACGGTGGAAATCACAGATATTGCGAAATTTAAATATGTTCGTATCCAGAGTACGACTTGTCGTTCATAATTTACCAGCTACGTTAAATGACGATAAATTCAGAAAAATCCTTGAACGTCATAGTCCTCCTACAGCGGTTATAAGAGAGGTATTTATTAGATTACATAATTCCAAATTAAATATTTAATGTTGAATAAACTTATGTTAGAAAATTAATTTTTAAGTTAATTTTATAAAGGCACGTATTATGCGAGATCCAAAAAATGTGGATCTGAAGGGAGTGTGGAAATCGAAAGAATATGGATTCGTTTCGTTTACGAAACACGAAGATGCACTTGAGACTTTGAGAAGTGTGAATAATAATCCAAATATATTCACTCCTAAAAGGGTACATAATATATAAATAACATCAATAATATAAATATAATTTTCTTTTAAATTATACTGTTACATATCTCATATTTTTATTTATTTAGAGACCAATTGTATCCTTTTCAATAGAAAACCGAGTAATGGTGAATGCTAAACAAAAGAGACTTCAAAAAAGTCGCGAGAATAATCCTCTTTGCTCAGGAAACAAAGTTAAAACGAAAGGAGAAGATACAAACCAAGAAGTTGCAGCGAAACGACTAAAAACTGAAAATGAGGACAAGTTTAATATAAAACCGTATGCTGGAATGGTTGGAAAACCTGGTGAAAATAAATTACGGTCAAAACACAATTTAAAAATTCAAGCAATGGTGCATAGTCAAGCAGTAAAAAAAGAGAAAAAGATCAAAAAGTCTTCTAAAAAATTAGAAATAAAAAGGAAGCAGAAAATTGCCGATAGAAATGAAGTTAAAGTAAGCATTTTTTAAATCTATAAAACTGAAGATTGCATAACTATTATTTATATTCTTTAATGGAGACTTTTTCTTTACAGCCAAAACAAAGAACGAAAGTAAACCACGATGATGTGAATTTGGAGAAACTTGTAAATAAATACAAAGACAAATTAAAATCAATAGAATTGACAAAATCTAAATGGTACGAATCATAGAATTTAATTGTTACGATAGGAATTTTACGATAAGAAATTGTACTGAAAAGTTAATTTCTGTATACACATTATAAAGAAAAATAAAACGGCAAAACGTTGTAGGGTTTTAATTGTAAAACTACCTTTATACATCTTTTTATTTTAAAACTTACAAAATAAATATTATAGCATTTTAATTTAATCCATGTGAGGTTGTACAAAATAGTAAAACATTTAGAATTCCCGCCATTCACGTGATACATTAGAATTCTCCCAATAAGTGATGCCCAAATCGTTTTCAACCAATAGCATTGTTCTATAAAATAGAAAGGATCCAGTTCAAAGATTACATCTTCTAGTAGTTGGAAAGAATACTAAAGTCCATTCTAAAATTATATAGTTCATATTATATAAAAAATGTATAATATAACGTAAAATTATTATGTATACATATTATGTGAAATATGTAAATATGATTTTGATTAAAATAAAATGCATTGCTCTTATTTCAATCTTAATTACATCTTGAGAAAATTTAGAGATGACTAAAGTCCTTGAGAAATGTTTGATACTTAGCCGGATCTCTTGAGGAATAAAAGGGCTGGTTACGCACTCGTTTCGATCGAAAGTGTTCTCATTCAAAAGTAGTTCATTAAGCGTGGTACGTGTCTATATAAAGTAAAATGTTGAATAATAACAAGTGACAATTAAACTTATGTGTCGCTGTTTAAAAAAAGTTTAATGTTGATTGAAATGTGCGATATTTTATTAAAACGCAGCTTCTGATTTACTGAAATCAGTGATGGTGATAATATGATTCATTTCAAATAAAATCGTGCAATTTCAAATTGTGGATAACGTAGATAGAAATTGACATAGTAAATGTGTGTGAAATAAAAATTCAATTTTATACGTTGTGAAGAATTATATCTTTATTCTGGTAGGCATCAATGATATTTTATTTAAAATATAGGATAAAGAAATTATTCAATATGAGCTGTTACTTTCAAGAAATTTTTGAATTTAACATTTGGAATCTCTATTCAGCATTACTGTATACAAGGAAGGAAATTCCAATATACATGTACAATCAAGATTAATATTAGAACGATCAAAGTGCTCAAAATTTAATTTATTGTTTTTTATAGAAATTTTATAAATTTACAACGATGTACTTTTAGAACAAATATTAAAAAGGATTCATGGCGCTACAATTTACCGGCCTGTAATCGCATGCAGTACTGTACTCTGGTTAGAACATTTTGCTTTGATTTTTCATGTTGATACCTATACAGATTGAATTGACTGAAATCGCCAGAGTTATCTCGATAGGGACACTCCGTTACAATTAGCTGACTGATAGTAAAAAATATATATTTTACAAGTCCTTCGAAATCTTTCATCTTTTTATCATAATGCCTCTTAAAAAATTCATTCTTGTTTGATATATTTCATAAATTACGAGACACGTTGTATTTCGTGAAACCACTTCTGCGAACGATTCTGGTAAATAGCACAAAACAATTACGCCGCATGGTTTCACTTGGAAGGGCTACTGTGGTTTTCACAATGCAATTCCTGTGTTATGGAAAAGAAAGCAAGCATAGTTTTTGCGTTTCATTATTTATTAATTTATCATATAAAGAAACTAACAGCAGTCCGCAAAATTTTAATGTAAAAATTCTACTATAATTTTTCTACGTTGCAGATTAAAAATGAATATCTTGAATTGCAAGTTTATCAAATTTGTAAAATATACCATTGAACCATCAAGTTCTATTATTAGAACTATAGAAACTTTGACAACAGAAATCGAGGAGCAAGAGTGGTCGCAGTGTCGTCCTTATGCCGAAATTCCTGGTCCCAAACCAATTCCCTTCTTGGGTAACACGTGGCGATTTATACCATATATAGGTATACACTGATTTGCCATAAATAGATTAAATAATATTCAGAAAATATGATGGGAGAACACCGAGATACAATTTCGGCCGTGTTGTATAACTATAGCATTACAAACTTATTTAAACTAGTGCTAAGACGATTTCTGTATATTCTAAACATACAAGATGCGTTCATTTCAGGTAACTTCGAGATCCAGGCGGTAGATCAAGTGTCGAAGAAATTATATAAAGAGTATGGAGATATTGTGAAAATAGAAGGTCTGTTAGGTAGACCGGATATGGTTTTCATCTACGATGCAAACGAAATCGAGCGTATCTTTCGGCAAGAAGAGAGGATGCCATATAGACCTTCGATGCCGTCGTTAAATTATTACAAACACGTGCTTAGAAAGGAGTTCTTCAAAAATAATGCCGGCGTAATCGCTGTGTAAGAACTGTATCATCTTTTTGTATATGTATTTACTAATTTTCGAGAAAATTATTATTTGTTTAATTAATTATTAATTATTGTTAAATACGAAGCGTCTATCGGAACGGTTGTATTTTAGATACATATCGTTGTAGGACCATTTATAGCAACGCTCTGTGTTCTAATGGAAAATGTAATACAAAACAATCTTAAGAATTTCTTTGATACTTCATTTAGCCAAAATATTTATATAATTTTTTTCACAAATAAAGACTTCAAAATGACGAGTTTCGTTAAAATTTTTCAATGGGACTTTTACTTAATAGTACTTTTGAAATATCATAAATAGTATCTCTACTACATGAAAACGGCATAATATTATAAAATATAATAGAATAATTCAATACTAGAAGTTGAGTAAATGTACGCTATATTTACACTCATCTATGAGTCCGCACAACTTCATCATGTATGCAAACCTCATTAAGTACCATAATGGTCAAATATTGAAATTACAGATCTTCTAATGGTGTCGTTTACTCTTTTGGTTAGCAAACCACTGTGATAGCAAATATTTGCTACGCATATTGTATTTGCGCTTTTGGGAACGTGCTAACTAGATATGCTTTTGTTTCTGTACACGCTTCAACTTCGTGAGCTTCCATCACTCTTTACTATATATGTGTCAATTACTTTAATGACAAGATTCATCCATCTTGAATAAATGTTATGAAAATACAATGCAATAAGCATTCATCCATCTAACTTGTGTACATTACAGATATTCGTGTGAAAAAGTCACAACATAAATAGAAACGGAAACCGGACGAAAATTAGGACAAGAGTAAACAAGTGGTGGCTTTAAGTGTTACGCATACTGTACAAGACATATTACTTATTAGAAAGTAAATTTTGTGCAATCGGATATTGATGCACGTTATGTTATCATTTCCCGCATGACAACGTATTTTGCAATTGCATTTAATGTAACCTCTTTTCCTAATATTCGCGTGACAACACACGCACATACACATGGTAATGCCCTAATTTGTAATTATCTCACTCAGCCGGATATTCTTGTGTAACAACATTTCACTTTCGACCAGACCTAAAATTATATTGGATTAATAAATTACATATTTAGTGGAAGAAATGTAGCGAGGTTGTAAATTAGAAATCTATTAGATACAAGAATTTTATATTTGAATTTCAGATCGCGAAAGTCACTTTCATAGATTGATGTATTAAATTTCTTCGTAATATATGCGTGTTGTGTGAAAAATAGGAAACTTTTTATCTGTTTATACTATTTTTATATTTTACATACCTGTTACTTCCAGTTTCCAAATTTTTAACATTCGTTTTATTCATTATGTATGCACGATCTTTTGAATATGTAGAGTGGATTAAATGTCATGGTCCCAATTTATTTTAATCATATACACATTTTTCAATATACTAGACAGATTGGCTTTCTTGTTTATTAATGACTTTATCGAAGTCATTCCAAATATCTATTAAATTTCTCAATGTCGACTTACGAGAAATAGAGCAGAACCTTGAAGACTGCGTTACTGTAGATTCTCTTTTCACTTCGGTTTCATTGAACTATACTTGATGATTAGTAAACACGACAATATTGATTATTACAGATCATCGACGGATGAATTAATTCAGAATGATGTAATGAGATTTGCAATCTCTTTCATACTTGAATCACATTCATATCATGAATGTGTCTAGTAGATAATCAACTATGCACATGATTTATCATGTTAAGTACACGGTGTAAAATACACAATAAAAAATGTCATTAAACAACGCAAAGATTTAAATTATATCTTTTTACAATTTATTTAATAATATCCAATATTTTGTTAAGTTATAAATAATTTTTATAATAGTTTAAAAAATAGTTACATGTATACATTACAAAAATGTTCATTATTTAATTTTTTTCATTTATTTTCTTCTCATTCAAATTTCGTAAATTGAAGAAAAGAAAATTGAAGAAAGTTGACAGCAACAAAAATAGTAATGAAAGCGATTGTTGCAGACATGGTGAGAGCTGGTACAATTTCCGGAGCAAGGTGCAACAAGTAATGTTACAACCACGAACAGCAAGAATGTACATTAGCGCTATCGAGGAAGCGAGTCTAGCATTTCTTCGCAGGTTCGCTGGCAAACAATCATCTTGGTAGCACACGTGCACCTTACCTTTCACTTTTTCTTGCTGCCCCTGTTCTCGTTCAGATACAATGTATCAGATACTCTAGAAAATTCGTCATTGTTTATCCGGCTGTATCTTCTATCTTAAGACAGATTGTATAGGTCGTGTCTATATCGCATAATTAGCTTGTCTGATCCTACGCAATAATATGTTAAAATACTCTATTATGATAATTATTAGAAAATACAACCCTATTGTAATGATAATTTGGAAAATATTTTAATAGTAAATGTACAAAGAATCATACGAATTTTCTGGAGTAATTTTAGAATTTTTACTTTTAGAATTAGAAGAATACGGGATGAAGATGACGAGGTGCCTGATGATTTTCTAAATGAAATACATAAATGGTCACTAGAATGTGAGTAATAAATGGATTATTCTGATGATTTTAAACATTTAAGTTTATTCTTTATTTAAATAAACTTTCACGTTATCGAGAATGCTTTTGGCATCTTTTTTTTATAGCTATTGCTCGTGTTGCATTGGACGTTCGATTGGGTTGTTTGGATGATGATGCTAATGTCAAAACTCAGCAATTAATTGACGCAGTTACAATATTCTTTAAGAATGTCGGAGTCTTAGAATTAAAGATTCCATTCTGGAAATTATTCAATACACCTACGTGGCTGCAATATGTGAACGCTCTCGACACCATAGTAAAGTGAATTTCAATAAGATATAATTACAAAACAACTAAATAAAAAAATATGCAAAATATAAATGAAAAGTATCCTTATGTCCAGTATAACGTCTAAATACACGGCGGCTGCTCTTTCAAGGATAAAAGAAGTAGAGAAATCTGATAAGGAACAGTCTCTTCTGCAAAGAATCTTGGCTCTTGAAAATGATACTAAATTGGCTACTATCCTTTCTCTTGATTTATTTTTAGTTGGCATTGATACAGTGAGTAGCTCAATAAAAATTGGAATTTACTACTTTTAAATATCAAGGTTGCAAAACACAAATACTATTTATGTATTTTATTAACATAAGTGCGCAATATTAAATTTCTAAATCCTTAAATTTTATTTTTAGACTTCCAGTGCGGTAGCATCAACTTTGTATCAATTAGCTTTGCACACTGACAAGCAAAATCTCGCTTATGAGGAAGTCTGTAGCGTGCTACCAGATAAAGATATGCAGCTTGAAGGGACGCATTTGGATAAATTGAAATATTTAAAGGCGTGCATTAAGGAAACTCTTAGGTTTGCGTGACAACCGTTAATCCTTTAGGGTCTTAATCCTAACAGTAATTCTTAGCCTTCTTGAGAACTCAAGTCAAGTTACTTTTACACCAAAAATAACAACTTTCACACCGAAGTATTTAAATTGGTTGTAATATGTTAATAAAAATACTATATAAAGAAATACTATATTATGATAGTTTTTAATGAAAGAATAATTATTTTCACTAGGATGTATCCAGTGGTTATTGGTAATGGACGATGTATGACTAAGGACACAATAATCAAGGGATATCGTGTACCAAAAGGCGTAAGAAAGAATTCTTCCTCAATTTAATTTTATTGTATTAATTTTAGCATAATTACTAGTAAAAGTTTCGTAATTTTCATAATAACTACTAAATTGCTGAATGGACATTGCCTGTTACAATTATAATATAAATAAAAATTGGTTAACACAGGTACAAGTAGTTTTCCAACATTACGTAATAAGTAATCTTGAGAAGTACTTTCCACGCAGCGAGGAATTCCTTCCAGAGAGATGGTTGCAAAGTGACGGTGTGTACCACAAATTCGCATCGCTTCCTTTCGGTTATGGAAGGAGAATGTGTCTCGGTCGACGTTTCGCCGAACTTGAGATGCTCGTTGTTATTAGTAAGGTAATAATTAATACTTAATTATTTTGTTATATATTTAAAAGCACAAGTTTTTTTGTTATGGTTAAGAATATAAATAAAATATAAATAATAGAGCTCCTGAATTATACAAAAGGAAACAACAGAAGATAGAAAATAGGTGCCTCTTAATCTTGTAGTTTTGTTACCATAGATTGGGTGCTTAGCTTTGACTATAGCCTCCGGATAACTTAGTTTGTCAATTATCACAGTGAATTCCCATAGACAATGAACATTCACCTCAGCAGCTGAATCTTCGTTTCAGTGTGAAGATATAATGTGTCTTTTTAGACTGTCATTATTTTGCCACACAAATCTCACAGTAATTTGTACCGTTACCAGGATGTACGAAACATGCTCATAAGCTTCTTTTCGTTGATTCTTTTGTTGCTTTGTTCCTATATTAATTTAACATTTATAATTTTCTCAGGAATAGCCAAGTATGTAGTATGTAATTCTTAACACAAAAAATACTTAAAAGCAGTTATTACATTTTGCATCATCAATTATCGTTTATACAGATAGGCAACTTCCTCTGTAGATATTAAATAGTAAAAATTTCACACATCATTTCAGACTTGTAATCTCCTTCATGGTTGGTTAAAGAAATATTATAAATATAGAACTGAAATGATATTATAATGTGTGTTCACCTGGATTCGATCTATAATAAATTATTCCATTAATTTTAAGGCCCCTATAAGTTTTATTATCTTTCACTTGACGATCCGACAACAAAATTGCTTGCGTTAAATGTCGTAACAAATATGGTCTTTTGAATTGGGGATTTTCTTGTATTTTATTGTACGAGCTTGCAATTTTCCCTCCAAGAAATTAGATAGAGGGTAACTGGAGAAATGTTAAATTACTCTCTGCTATTTTGATAAACTTTTTTGATTTTTTAGGAAAGTATTGTGATGTTTATACTTTATTATATGTATATAAATAAGAAGGCACAAATTTTTTTGCATTAGAAGCAAAAATAATAATTTATTGCGTTAATATATAGTAATTTTTTGTTTCAGATTTTGCAACGTTACAAGATAGAGTATCATCACGAGAAATTAGAGTATTACATCAATCCTATGTACACGCCTAAAGGATCCTTAAATTTAAAATTTATTGACAGATAATAATTTTTAAATGTATGTACAAACGATATGTTTTTCCTTTATTTTTTATTGCCTTTATTGCTATAAAATCAAAAGGATACTGTTTTATATGATCACTATCTTTGAAGTACTTTGAATTTGAGTTCACCGTCGGGAGCGTACATAAATGTAACCTTGTATTTAAGTGGTTTATGATGGTATTCCAATTTGTAAGATCTTATCAGCTGTAAGCGAATAAAAGCAATAGTATTTATACATTTAATACCTCAAATATATTATGATAATAGCTAAACTTATATATATGTCGGAGATGAAGGGACATCGGGACTTCCCGTCTGGAATGTTGGGAAAAAGCCCAGTACCTTGGTCCAGACTTTCACTATAGTTACACTTAAGTAATAAAAATAAGAAATAGTTTTAAGTGTTCCAATCTGTCTTTATGACGATGGGTTCGGGCTCGAAGTGACATAGCGGGTCATTGAACGTAGCCACGGTCACGGGAGGGACGTATACCTGACAGAGGTATGGAATGATTATATGGCTCTCCTTAAAAAAACAAAGATTGACCCGAGAAGTGGGACAGGAATATATAAGGGCAGGACGAATTGCTGGTTGTGTTATCGTGTATTACACGATTCGGGTAATAAACATTAGCTACATTCGCGATGGTAAAGTAAGTAAAGGTTCATCGAACGCCCCCCCCCCCCCCCCC